>NC_066860.1:27257478-27578225 GCF_025177605.1 Cucumis melo | reverse complement strand
TCGACACGGCCTCCGTTTTTAAAGGTCAATGCTTCACTCTATAGGTGTACTTAAAAGCGTTGTTTTGTACTGTCTTTTTAGTTCTAAGAATGTATTTTTTTTTTCTAACAAGTCTTGGGTAGTTCCCTTTTCTACCTAAAATCTAAGCCTTTTTTATATGGAAAATATCCATTTTTAAATATTATATTTTAGGTTCATTTGGTAATTATCTTATTTTTTATTTTTGAAAATTAAGTTTTTTTATGACCTTCACTGACTCTCATTTTTTTCTCAAAAATAATAGTTCAATTCTTAAGGTAAATTAAAAAATATATATATTTGTTCGGAAGCTACTTTTTAAATTTTTAAAAAATAACTTTATTTTAAAAAACATCGATAAATAAAAATAAATAACAAACAAAGAAAAGAAAATTAATATAGAATGATTGTTTATAGAATGGTTTTTTTCAAAACAAAAAATGAAAGGCCAAATTGTTACGAAGCTAGACCTAAATTAGATGGTATGGTTTTTCTTCTTTTCAAATTAAACATATGAACATTACTTCCACGTCTAAATTTCTCTCTATTATCTACTTTCACTAATGACTTAAAAGAAACCAAGTCATTTTTTTAGAACAAAAAAATTGACTTTAAAAAATTATTTTTGTTTGTAAAATTTGGCTAAAAATTCAACCATTGTACTTCACGAATAGACCGATCGTTATAAAAGATGTAGATGAAATAAACCTAACTTAAAAAGATAAAAATTTTAAAAACTAAAAGATTATCAAACGAACTTTAATTTTCCATTCATGATTTTTAAAAACTGTACTTGTTTTTGTTACAAGTTATATTTGATGTATAACCTCCATATCTATCTACTTGAATTCTCAATTAAATTTATATAAAAACTGAAGTGGTTATTAAATAGAAATATAATATTTAGTTTTGAAAACATGAGTTTGATGATATAATAATTGTTGATGTGAGAAATGAAATTACTTTTGCATATAGTTGAAACCAATAATGCTACATATTCAATAATTAAGAAGCAACGACAATAATGGTGGTAAAAATTTGATGCAAATTTAAAAGTTATTGAATTATTTGTTTCCTTTTTTATACTATTTTAAGAATTATTGTTGCTGTTGTTTCATTATATTATTGTTTCTTTTTTGTTAAGCCATAAACCTTTATTTATATGAATCTGCCAAGAAAATTTGTAAAATGTGTAATGTGACAATATTTATTATTTTCTCTCAAGAACTTACGAGTGCATTAAATGTTAGGTCACATAATTAAACATGTCCAAAGTCCATACAATTGCTCAATATTTAATTTATATTTGGACTTCGAGAAGTATAGACATTTTGGTCACTCGTATATACGTACATGTCCGTTGAGTTATGTTGACTTTAAATATTTGATATTTTTATAATCATACATTTTTTTAGTAATAAGTGATATACGTTTTAAAACAATGGTAAATTTGTAATTAGTGATGAGCTTGAAAAAAAGTTTTAACGTCAAAATTGGAAATGAGATTTTTAGAATATGGACTAAGTCATCGTAATATGTGAAGCTAATGTCAAGGAAAAGATAAAAAATATATATTTATGATCTTATTTTGGTTTTTGCTTTTATCTTCCTAGGTAAAAATCCAACCAAAACAATAATAATAATTGTTGTCAAAATGAACGTAGCTCAATTTGTATTCTAGTTTGTATTAACCATTAAAAAGTCTATAGTTTGAATCTCTTTAATCCCTTTATAATAATAATAATTGTAATAATAAATCATTTTAAGATTGAACAATTAACTATATTTTAGATCTGTAAGTCAATTGAAATATACTCAATCTGATGGATTGAAAATATTTATAGTTTAAAAAATATGAAATTGAATCAAATTATTTCTTAAAATATAATTTCATCAAGGCCAAAAGAATATAATTTCATTAAATTATATAGATGTGACGTGAGAATGACGATTTTAATGATTGTAAAGTGAATTTATTAAAAAGTGTAAGATTTTAAAATAGAAAAAAAAATAAAAAGTAGCATTTTTTAAATCAACTATTTACAAAATATAGCAAAATTGATCGAAATTTCAATAACATATTAATTTCCTTTTTTATACTTTTAAGTAGTTATAATATTTTTCTATAAGGTAATTCTTCATCCTTTCTAAATATATAATTTAAATTGTGATCACAAACAATGTTAGATCCAACCATATTTCTTTATTTAAAAGAAAAAAAAACCAAACCCTTTCTAAAATAAGAATTAAATATAATAAAGCAAAGCTTATTGAAAAAGAGAAAAAAGGAAAAGGAAAAAGAAAAATGATAAGTCCTTTATATTTTTCAACACACACATGGTTATGTTCTTTTAAAACAAATAAGTTATGTGTACTTTTCCATTGGTTTGGTCACCAATTCAAGCAATTAATTAATAATCATCAACATATATATAATTAAATTCACTATAAAGCCTATATAATTTAATGGGTCCATTCAACCACTTTTTAGTTTAGGTTATAGACTTTTACGTCAATTTGTGAGTTTGGGTTATGAAAGTGAATAGTAACATGTTTGTCAAATGGTATAAATTTTTTTAAATAAAATTTTGTCGTGTATTTAAAAAGAAATAGTTATATGTTAATTTTAAGCGTTCCAACGTCAATTATTATTTTAAAAAGTGATGTTTTGATCCTTCATTAACTAAAGAAAGTAACATTTTTTTTTCAAAAACCATTTGACTATAAAAAAAAAAAAAATACGATAGTCTTATTTGTTTAGTAAGAGTTACTTGTCAATTTCAATGCAAAGTGTATATATTCTTTTATTTAAATTTGATTGAGAGATAAAAAAATAATTAATTACTTAAAAAAGTCCACATAGGGGTCTTAAATAAAAACAATAAGTAAATTACTATTTACCTTACGTAGAAAAATTACTAAAAGACAAAAATTCATTACACATAATACTAAAATAATTGTATTGGGATTAACTAAAAATCGGGCATGTGTCCCAAATTAAATTTAAAGACAAATTCAACAATTCTAATGATATCACATGTTTTTATTATGACAATAGGATAAAATTATTTAATTGAGCCAAAAAATAAGCTTAATTTAGCCCAAAATTAAATATGACTCAAATCCATATGATTGAATCCAGGCGTATGGTCCATGGATCAGACCATACCCAAGTCTATAAAAGCCCACCAAGAAACTCTATAGATAGAGGAGTTCTCTTCAGTTGTGGGATGAGAAATTTTTTACTTCAGAAGACCTAGAGAGAATTCTCCCAAAACTCTCCAACTACTGAAGTCGACCACCCTTGAAGATTGAAGAGAAGATAGAAGCTTTCCTCCAAGGCTCCAACTTCAAGAACATCACGTGCTTCGCTTCCTCAAATCAAGTGTAAGCATCCAGCCGAGAGAGAATCATAGGATTAAATTCTATCAAACCACATTGTATTAAATCAATATGAATACAACATCAACACAAGTTCAACTCCACGAACCAAATTTCTCCGAAAATCTCGTGTGAACAAATTGGCATGTCCAGTGGGACATCTCTACCTCTCATCTTTCTCTCATCATCCAAATCTACAAGAAAATCAATGACATCAAATAAGGCTGCATCCAAATCTTTTGCTGCAAGTGACTCTTACACTGGACTTATCACCCAAAGTCACTTAAAGAAGATGCAAGAACAAGAATAAGGTTCTGTCCTCAAGAAGAAAAGTTTGGAACAACTGATAGAATCTCCTAAAGGCGGAATCATCATCAGAGAGAATCCTTTGTTCAAAAACTCTATGTCTGCTTCTAATCTATCAGACAAAGAATCACACCTTGAAGTAGTGTCTATCATGATGGAAAATGTGGCAGTTGAGGCAACCATGGCAGAGATGGAAAGGAAAATAAATTTCCTAATGAAAGTTGTTGAGGAGCGAGATCATGAAATCGCCACCTTGAAAGATTAAATGAAGGCTTGTGAAACTGCTGAGTTGAGCAAAACTCCTACTGTCAAAGCTAATGATAAAGGAAAAGTTGTGTTGCAGGAAAATCTGATGCAACAATCCATCTCTATCGCCTCCCTGTTAGTCCAACAGTTGTAAGATATGATCATAAGTTCCATAAGAGCTCAGTATGGAGGACCACAAAAAACTTCTTTCATGTACTTCAAGCTGTACACCAAAAGAATTAATGACTTACAAATGCCTGTTGGGTACCAACCTCCAAAGTTTCAACAATTCGACGAAAAGGGCAATCCAAAGCAACACATTGCTCACTTTGTTGAAACATGCAAAAACGCAGGATCAAGAGAATACCAACTAGTCAGACAGTTCGATCGAAGCTTAAAAGGAAATGCTTTCGAGTGGTATACTGATCTAGAACCAAAAGTAATTGACAGTTTGGAACAGCTAGAAACAGAGTTTCTTAACCGCTTTTATAACACTAGGCGTGTTGTCAACATGATGGAGTTGACGAACACCAAACAGCGAAAGGGAGAGCCAGTCATCGACTACATAAACCGATGGAGAACTCTAAGTTTGGATTGCAAAGACAAGCTCACAAAACTGTCTGCAGCGGAGATGTGCACCCAAGGTATGCACTGGAAACTTCTCTATATTTTACAGGGAATAAAACCTCGCACGTTTGAAGAATTGACAACTCGCTCTCATGATATGAAGCGGAGTATCGCCAACAGAGAAGCAAAATATTTCTTGATTCAAAGAACGAGGAGTGACAAGAATGAAATCAATGATAATAAAAAAAATACAAATAGTGTCCTAAAGGAGTCTATGGTTGTTCAAGAGACTCCATTGAAATCTTTCTCTAAGAGAAAAGAAACAAAGTATGAAAGAAATCATGATGGCGATAAAAAGCGACGCCCAACTCTTAGAGAAAGACAGAAAAAAATTTATCTCTTTCCTGACTCTGAGGTTGCAGACATGTTGGAGCAATTGATAGAGAAACAACTTATTCAGTTGCCAGAATGTAAATGACTAGAGCAAGCAAGAAAAGTAAATGATCCTAACTACTACAAGTATCATCGGGTCATTAGTTACCCTATTAAAAAGTGCTTCGTGTTGAAGGAGCTAATTCTAAAGTTGGCTCGTGAAAATAAGAGTGAGCTCGATATTGATGAAGTAGCTCAAACGAATCATGTTGCAGTCAAGATGACTTCAAAAGTTCTGCCATCAATGTTGCTTTATGATCAAAGGGAAAGTTTGATTCAATTTGGGACTTTTAAACCTATACCGTTCGATTCCTATAAAAGATCATAACAACGAACTCTCAAAACAAAGAAGAGCCTATTGAGGATGATGACAAAGAATGGATAATCGTGGTTTGTCAAAAAAGGAGAAACAAATTTCATTCAAATGAAGTCGCACTTCCATAAAAAAACATTCAAAAGGAAACATCTCTCATAAAAATAAGGGAAAAAGAAACAAGAAGATGTCGAAGCCTAAGCCTATCAAAGGAAAAGATGAGGATTGAAGCTCATTTGAAGATACAAGTTTTCTTCCAAGGCTCCAACTTCAAGAACATCATGTGCTTCGCTTCCTCAAATCAAGCATAAGCATCCAGGCGAGAGAGACTTAGAGAATCAAATTTTAGAGATTAAACCACATCGCATCAAATCAATATGAATACAATATCAACACAAGTTCAACTCCACGAACCAAATTTCTCCAAAAATCTCGTATGAACACTAACCTCATATGTTAATTTTAGTATAATTATCCTTAAATTAGGACATAAAATATAATTTAATTGGACTTTACTTTATATACAAGTTTCAAATCTCGTAGGGAAGAAAACAGACTTGACTTTCATGTGACAACAACGATAAAAGATGATCTACAAAACAAATAAAAATGATTTTCATGCTAAAGGCCAAAGATGGAAATCTAGAATGGGATTAAAAAAATTGAAGTTTAAGTTCAAGAACTATGATCGAGTTCTAATTTAAGTTACCTCATATGTAACGTATTTTTAGAGAGAATGATTTAAAGATTACATTTTTCTTTTGATGTTAGGGATGAGATCGATCTTTCTTTTTTTATATCGATTTTTTTAATCTTATATAAGTTATGGTTTGATAGTTAAAACACTTAGACTTGTTTGATTTCGAGTTCACTATACCTTGTTAATTATATTTCCCTTAATTTATTTGGTTGATTTTTGGCTTATTTACCCTCGTTAAATTTGACCTACAACAACAACAAAGTTAAATTACAAGTTAATTTGATCCACATAATAAGAGAAAATTAGAAGGGATGATTGCAAATATAACAATTAGATTCAAAATAATTAAGTATCTATATAACAACAATTCAAAAATTTTGTAAATATAGCAAAATCTGTCAAAATCTATTAGTGATAGCAGTAATAGAAGTCTTTCATTGATAGACCATGTTGCAAATATTGGCCTATAACGGATAGATTTTGCTATATTTGTAATTTTTTAAAAATGTTGTTACATACTTAATTATTATTCTTAAAATTGCCACTAATAATAATTTTATCCAAATTAATAGTTTTGAAAGTTGTAATTTAATTGATGTGATTTTTGATTAAATCTAATAATAGTCCTTCTAGTTTGTTTAAATTTTCATTAATAGAAACTAAAATCTAATAATAATTTCATCAAACAATATATTAACTAAAATTTAAATTAGGACTAAATTATAATTTCCTTTCAACCCCTAGTAATTATAACAAAATTAGTACATGATCCATTAATTAGGGTTGAGCCTACTAATTAGGTAAATCTTAAAAATTCGACTTGTTTTGCAATTTAAGTTAAATAGGCTCTAGCAACATTTTCTATATTTTTTAAAAAATCGCCTTTTTCAAAAAAAAATTAAATTTATTAACACTATATTTATACAATCGTTTTGAAACATAATAAGATGAACAAAATTACTAATATAGCAAATTTTACACTCTATCATCAATAAACCGAGATAAACTAATTATATTGCAATAAATCAAATAGTTAATAATTATAACCCTAAACTATTTTGTTTTATTTGTCAATATTCATTTTACCAGTTTTGTCATTTAAAACTTCTTTCAATATCAACAACTATATATATATATACACACACTGTTTTACTCTACTTTTTTTAAAATGTTTTAAAAATGAAGGTAAATTACAAAGCATTAAAAAGTTTTTGAAACTCGACCTTGTTCCCAAATTTTAGAAGTAAATTAAAAAGAGGGTGAAAAAGGTGATTAAAAAATTTGGAGCAAACATGCACGACTTTCAAGAGCATACATTCAAATTCAAAATAATTACACCTGATTTTTCTTTTCTCTCTAAAAATTAAGTTTATAAATACGAATTTCTCTTCTTCTTTTTTTTTTTTTAAGATTTTCTTAAAAATATTTGTAAGTGAAGGCTAACCTAATTGTGCATTCAAAGCAAAAGGAGGGAATTAGAGAGTTGATGAGTTATTTATCCGAGAATTATCATAGAAGGTAAAATGTTAGAAAATATTTATCAAATATAACACAATTTTCAATTCTATCGATGATAGAAACGGATAGATATAGATATAAATCTATCAATGTATATCAATTTTTGTCATTAATATGATCGAAAATTTTATAAATATTTTAGTTCATTTTGGTATTTTTGAAAACTTTCACTATCTATTACTAATTTAACGTTTACAATTATTGTATATAATTTGTAAAAAGACATTTTCATAAATAGAAAAATAATGAAACTATTTACAAAATATAACAAATTTCATCAACTCTCTGTAAGCAATTTAAATATTTTGTTATATTTTGTTTACTTTCATTTTTTTGTGCGTGATATTCATACAACAATTCTCCATTTTTAAACTTATTTATCAAAATGCATGAATTAGAACCGATACATTTTGAACCTACCTTTTTTTCTAAAAAATTGAAAACCAAAATGATAAGTTTTCCTTATTTAAAAGTTATGTATTAAGAAAAGAACCCGAAGAGAACTATTGTAAACGAAAAACTATTAAAAATACTTATAACAAAATTTCATATTCTAGCAATGGTAAAATATTGATAGATTTCTATCTGTATTTATCAATATCACAACATCGATAAACTATGTATCAGTTACAAATATGAAATTTTGCTATATTTCATAAATATATTGATTCATTTTACTATATTTTATAAATATTTTAGATTCAATTTGATATATTTAAAAATCTCAAAAAAAAAAAAAAACTAAAATATAATTTAAACAAAATTTTTATGTCACATTTCATTATTACGGCCGCAAGTGCTTTGTTTATTTATTTTCATTTAATGAGTTGACAGAGTTAGAAGTTAGCTTTGCATTGAATTATATATACATACATACATATATAGTTTGAGATTTATTAAATACTTATTATGGATAAGAGGTTATTATTATTGGGCAGCATTATTAACTCAAATTGTACATCACATAAAATAAAAAATAAAGATAAAGTTTCAAATAATTAATAATTTTGAAGGAAAAAGAAATATATAGATAAATAGATTAAAGTGAGGTGTGGCCTATTTTTGCCAGTTTGAAAATGATTGTTTTGCTCATTATTAAATAACTCAAGAGAAATTTCCACATTTGACAAACAATGCATTCATCTTAACAAAAAATAAAATAAAATAAAATAAAATAAAAATAATAAAAATCAAAGGTTATTGAAAAATCCATTTTATTCCCTAATTTTTTAAATAAAAAGCTGTTCTTTTAGTTGCTATAGTTATTCGGTCTTGGATTGTTTGACGTGTATAGATGGTGTGGTTGATACTTTAAATGTATGTATTAAGATATGTTTGGCTGTATTATTAAGCATAGCTCGACAGTTTAAGCCGTTGTTTGAAATAGTACTATTCATTTTTATTTTATATATACATATTTTTTTGAAATTTTAACATGACGTGAACAATAATTTAACCAATTTTATCGATGATATGTAAAGTTGTTTTATATGATCTATATGTAAACTTGTTTTATGCTTTAAACCAAACTTTAAAAACTTTTTTCGAAAGAAAAAATGTCCACTAAGAATTCAACCGATGTTTGTAAAAATAGTAAAAAATATATTAAAGAGATAAAAAAAAAATATGAATTGTTTTCTAAAACATAAAAAAAAAAAAAAAAAAATCAATCCTCACTCTCACATCTGGTAGTGAATAAAATAAACAATATATATATATACATATATATTAAAGTAAGAGCAATAACAAAATATTGGTAATATTTTAAATTATTCCATGTGGCCACCATAATACTAATGTAATTACTTATTGGTTTTTAAATATTTCAGCCTATGATAAAATTATTCAATTAAGGTTTCACATTTAATTTTAATAAAAATGATTAATTACCACCATCCACAATGTTCCAACATCTCAAATAATCATTTTTCAATTTTCATGGATTGTGTAACCTTTTTCAAAAATAGAATTAAGACTACTTTTGATTATGACAAAATAAATGATTTTTTTTAATATCATAAAATATTAACGTCTATCTATAATGAACGATCAATATAAACTATGTCTATTTAGTCTATATTGATCTATCAAGATAGATTGTGATATTTTGTTATATTTGTAAATATTTTCATATATTATGTTATTTAAAACAATTTTTCGTAAGATTAAGTTTTAAAATATCGATTAAAATTTAAACATAAAATATGTAAATTAAAAAGTAAATTGGTTGTTGATTCGAACCTTAGAATATTTTTCAAATAAAAAAATTATACCAATTTTTAAAATAGGTCTTAAATGTTGATAATGTATTTTCTTTCTTAAAAAATTAACAATAAAACAGACATGCATAGATATTTTATAAACTTTATTTTCAAAACAAAAACAAAAGTAAGCTCGAGTATAGCTAGTTTGATAATATATCATTGATCAACAAATTAATGATCAAAACTGCATAGTTTATCTCCACGTGTTGATTAACAAGAAATTATGTTTCCGCAATGCAAGTGACGAAAATATGAATTTTTCTTTCTTCTAAAAATTAAATTGATTTTCAAAACTTTAATGGGTTTGGTTGGTTGGAAGTAATATACTCTACCTATGAGTAGATAATCAATATTTTAAATATTGATATTGATAAACTATCTCGAAATCGATATTATGCAAATAACCATCAAAACGTGAATGTCTTACTTTTTCGTAAGAAATTTGTAAATATTGAAAACTAAAAAAAAAGATGTAAATTAGTAAATAAATGTGTCACATTTCAAAACAAATTTAAATATCTTATTATTTGATATCGAACCACATTATTATTATTATCATTATTATTATTATTATAAACAAATGGTAAAATTGACAAAATATTTTTAAAATATAGTAAAATTTCATATTCTATTGCCGATAAATATTGATAGACGTTGAGATATACTTCTATCAATCATATTAATAGACAATAATAGATAGTCTATCAATATTTATTACTGATAAAATCTAAAATTTAATATATATCTTAAATATTTTAGTTTATTTTATTGTTTATTATTATTATTATAACATTCCTTTCACCTTCGTGGAATTTATATAGAAAACATTGACATAAATTTGAAAGTATATTACTTTTTATTAGAATAAATAAATAAAAAAAAAAAACAAAACAAAAAACGACGATGAAGGAAAGAAGAGATTACTTTTAACTCATCAAAAACAAAACAAACATGACCAATTTTTTTTCTTTTTTATAATGCTAAATAGAAAATCAAATTTTTTACTCCAGCTCGATAATACAAACTCATGATATTATCTTATACCTACACTAACTAAATCTAAAGCTTTTAAAAAATTCGTTTAATCGTAAAAAAATGATTAAACGTGAAAGTTTGATTTTGAGGTTTTGATTCAAATATAGTAAAATAAATAAAAATAATTTGACATAGGACAAAGTATTATACATAATAGTAATTTATTGAAATCTATGGTGTGATAACTTGCTATATTTTAAAATATTTTTAACTAAGAATATTTACAAAATATGTCAACATTTCATATTTTATTATCATTGACATTCTACACTTCTATAAGTATTTATTAAGAAAATTTTAGATTTATATCGATATTTATGATAGAATATAAAATTTTGAATATCTGTCTACAACATTTTATAATATTTTAGTTTATTTTACCACATTCGAAAAGGTTGAAAAATATTTTTTTTGTCAAAATAAAAGAGGTGGCCATAACCAAAAAAAAAAAAAAAAAGTTCCAAGGAGTGCCCATAACAATTTCATGGGTCCAATCACTTAAAAAAAAGAAGAAGAAAGAAATAGAAAAGAAAATGATTTATTAATAAAGAAAAACAAGAGCTTAAGAACAAGAGGAAGAGATTTTCATGGAGGGAACATTTTCAGAGAGATAAAGACTGCCATTTGTAACTTTGCTTCTCAACTTTGCTTCATATTTCTTTCCTTCGCCTTTTCCCTCTCTTCTTCTTCTTCCTCTTCCTCTTCCTCCCTCCTCTTCTGCTTCTTCAATCGACGGGAAGAGAAAGAAAAAAGTTACAGAGATTTTTGTTTGCAATTATTATATTCTTCCTCTAATCTCAACTCTTTCTTTCTTGTGTTGGATCGGATCTGAAAGTGTACTTCACAGACTCGGAAATTAATCAACAAGAAACACGCAAAGTTGCTTCACTTTTCTTTCTGTGCTTGCATTTTTGGTGGGTCTCTATCGCTTTTTTTTTTTTTTTTTTTTTAGTTCTTGTACTCTTAAAAGATTTGCTTGCCGCTGCATTGTGTAGTTGTTGAGGTTCGTGGATATATTGTTTGGTGTTTTTTAGTTTTTGATTTTCATTAAAGATTTGGGGGTTATGGGTTGAGTGTTTTTTTTTTTTTTTAAAAATTTATTTTAGTTTCACTTTCAAAGAATCAAAATCAGTAGTTGAAGCTACTGGGGTTTTCGTCTTCTAAATCTCTTGGAAATCTAGCTTGTTTTTGTTGTTGTTTTTTTAAAGTGTTTTTGGCTAAATTAGATGAGGTGTTGATGCTTCTGAGGAAGAAAACTTTAAAATTATTAGACGGGGGATTAAAGAATCTGTTGCCGTTGTGTGATTACAAAGATATTTATAATTTACTTTATATGATTTTCCTTTTTTTTCTTTTGAATTTGTAGGTTTTGATATTGCTTTGATTGTGAATCAAGGTTCACTGCTTGAGTTTCGGGTCAGCTATCAACAGGTATTTTTGATTTTATTCATAATCTTGGGGATTTTCTTTGATTGCTTGGGTTGCTGGATATGGTATCTTCAATCTCTCTCATAGTTCATCTAAATCAATTTGAACTTTAACTTCCAGGACAGATAGATATTCATTTGGCGTTTTTCAAGAAAGGCATTAATAAGTGGAAGATTTTGTAATTAATGGCTTTGGAAATTACTATAATGGTTATTATCAATTGTTGCATCCCATTCAGAACACCCTAAGATCTGGCCTGAAAGTTTGCTTGAGCCGGAGCTGCTGATGGAACCACTTGTTGATGGTATGAGTTCTTTACTGAAAACTCAGAACCCGGCATCTACATCAAGGAATCTCGATTCATCTCGCCAGCCGTCTCCTAAACAATCTAGGAATGAAGCAACTTCATCAACGTCCTATGTTGTGTCTCAAAATTGTGCCAAGAAACCTCTTCGCCATCCAAATGGTTCTTCTGTAAGTAGTAAAAAACATCCTACCAATTTGAACGTGCAGAATGAAGGTTTAACTGATGTGACAAAACATACACATGTTTCCAATAAGGGGAAATCCGAGCTTGTAAACCTGACAGATAGTTCATATAAATCAACTGAAAGTTCTTTTCAGAGGAAGGTTCCTTCGGAGGGAGGTGGAGCAGAACCTCTTGTGAAGCATGTTATTGATGATTCTAAGGATTGTTGCTCAAGTGGCTCAGATGAATCTGGAAGTCAAGTATTGAACGCATCGAAAGGAGCTTCCACACAAATAATTGATCAACGAAAATCTCAACCAGCTGAAATATCTTGTCCAAGTCCTCAGAACAGCTTATACTCCACGACTTTATATGCAGAGGCCAAGCAAAGTTTCTCAAACACAGAAGTCAGTGAATGTGCAAGTAGCATTGAAAAGTCTAGCGAAAGCGTTGACATCACAAATTCTCTTGATCTTGACAAGAGTAGGAAAACAAGTGTTTACCGAGGGAGCACCGGCAGTGATATCAGTGATGAAAGCAACTCAAGTAGTTTAAGCAATGCCATGTATAAGCCTCATAAGGCAAATGATACAAGATGGGAAGCAATGCAAGTTGTGAGATCTCATGATGGGATGTTAGGACTTAACCATTTCCGATTGCTACGAAGACTGGGATGTGGCGATATCGGCAGTGTCTATCTTTCAGAGTTAACTGGTACCAAAACTTACTTTGCCATGAAGGTTATGGATAAGGCTGCTTTGGCAAGTAGGAAGAAGCTTCTGAGGGCTCAAACCGAACGTGAGATATTGCAATCTCTGGATCATCCTTTCCTGCCAACTTTGTATACACACTTTGAGACAGAAAAGTTCTCTTGTTTGGTAATGGAGTTTTGCCCTGGGGGCGACTTGCATGCTCTTAGGCAGAGACAGCCCGGCAAGTTTTTTCCAGAACATGCTGCAAGGTCTGGAATTGTTTTCTCATCCTTTAGCTCTATATTGCTTTCACTCTAATAACCAAACAGGACGTTTGATATCTCTATTAGGCTGTTCATATATGAATAAATCAAATATGAACAGCCTAATACGACTAGGTGGAAAGATTTCTCCTCAACCTTTCCGCAGATTATCATAGAACTTCAACATGAAGTCTTGATATCAGGGAGCACATATCTTTCTAATATAACTTTGACCTTCAATAACTTCTATTTCTTCTGCTCTCATCGCCCTCTTTGCTCAAATGCCCGGTGGAATAGATGTAAAGTTTTATGGTTATTTCTCTGTATTCTTTTAAGCCAAGCACCCCTTATTCATGTTACAAAACATTCCTGAAGTTTTCAACTTTTACCTTTCTGTTTGCTTATGAAATCATTCTCTTATAGCTAGCAATTTGCACATTATCGTAGACTTATGTAGACATCCGTTTTAGTTAAACGGAAAAGGGACTGTTTACTTTTGGTCACCTTGATTTTCACTTGATATGTTTTATGCTTTTTCAGATTCTATGTGGCTGAAGTTCTCCTTGCTTTGGAGTATTTGCACATGCTTGGGATAATCTACAGGGACCTAAAACCTGAAAATGTGTTAGTGAGAGACGATGGGCACATAATGCTCTCTGATTTTGACCTGTCTCTTAGATGTGCAGTCTCCCCAACACTTGTTAAATCATCGAACTCGGGTTTAGAAGCTAAAAGCTCGGGGTACTGTGTTCAGCCTGCTTGCATTGAGCCAACTTGCATAATGCAGCCAGATTGTATCCAGCCAGCATGTTTTACACCTCGCTTCCTTAGCAGACACAAGAAAGAGAAGAAGTCAAAACCAAAGAGTGAAGTATATCATCAAGTGAGCCCTCTACCGGAGCTCATTGCCGAGCCCACAAGTGCAAGATCAATGTCATTCGTTGGTACACACGAGTACCTAGCACCTGAAATCATAAAAGGTGAAGGCCATGGAAGTGCCGTGGATTGGTGGACTTTCGGGATCTTTCTTTACGAACTTTTGTTTGGTAGAACTCCATTCAAGGGGGCTGGGAACCGTGCTACTTTGTTTAATGTGGTTGGTCAGCCATTGAGATTTCCTGAGTCTCCTTCTGTGAGCTTTGCAGCAAGAGACTTAATCCGAGGTTTGCTTGTAAAAGAACCACAGCATCGTCTCGCTTATAGGCGTGGCGCTACCGAGATCAAGCAACATCCATTCTTCCAAAGCGTAAATTGGGCACTCATCCGCTGCGCCAATCCTCCTGAAGTGCCAAGAGTAGATGTCATTGATTTCTCTTCAAGAATGGAGACACCACACACACCGGCAGGCGAAAAGATGCCGGGAGTCGATGTGAAGCCTTCAGGTAATTATTTAGAGATCGACTTCTTTTGAATCTTATTGTCAGTTTGTCTTTCAACCAATCTCCCTTCTCATCTCCTCATTTGTATTGTGCTGAAATTCAATGCCTTCCTTGTTTTTTCCATTGCAATGGGGGTTGCTGAAGTCCTGTTGTGGTTTCATTTTTTTCTTTTTTTAACTATCACTTTGTAACTCTACTGTGATGTCTGGTGATGCATAATAAAACCTGTCTGAGAAAATATGAAGAAGATGCATCAAATCAAAACTGGGGAATGGAATTGTTGGATTTCCTCTTATACTGACATAATTCTTTCATTATTTTAACTTCTCTTTTTGATTTATATTTGGAACAGTCTGTTTAGACAAGGATTCTGTTGCTTTTCTTGTTGACAGCAAGGAGACAGTCTGTGTTGGTGAACAAAGTTCCATTTCTTTTGAGATAGGGAGAAAATAATAATAACAATTAGATTCAATTTCATAACAATTTTGTTTTCAACTTTTTATGCCTGGAAAGAAGTTTAACTTGCAACTAATTTAATAAACTTCAAAAAGTTGCTTTTTCATAGTAGTTTATATATGTGTGTGTGTGTGTGTGTTAAAGGTTATTAAGTATCTGCCTTTTGATATTGTGTCTATTTACTTTTTCTTTTAATTATTCTCTGAACTGTAGAGTAGTATTTTATTACTTCATGCGAGAGATTAGAGTTTTGAATCTAAAAAGATTAGATTAAATGTTTGAATTTTTCTACTTACATTTACTGTATTTGCTGTACATACCAACTTTTTGCACAAAATCATATATTTTGATGATATCAATTTTGGTTACAACGATATCAAACATTAGTATAGTTCGATTTGGTTCTAATTTTATTTAAAATTGATCAAATCTAAATGGATCATTTGTTACTTATTTTCTCGAGATTGGAGGTTGAAATCCTTTTACTCCATATTTTTAAAAAATGAATAGAAACTAAAGTCAAATATCAATTTTCTTTAAGGATTTAAAACTATGGTTTAATTACAATATCTCATATTATTAAAAATATATTTTAGCTTTTTTTTCTTTTTTTCTTTTTTGTAATCTCTATAGACAATTATGTCAACTAATAAAATGATAAGAAAAGAAGAAGAAGAAGAAGAAAAAGCAATTGAAATGTCACAATTTTAGCTGTCGGTTGTTGGGGGCTCCCTCTTTCTAATTGTATACTTTTTGCATGATGAGTTTGTATTGTAATTTTTAGGGAAAGAAAATTGCAATTTATATATTACTATATTTATTCATCCACATATTTAATATAAATAAATAATTACCTTTCAAATGAGTTAATTAATGATTGAATGCTTTCAATTTCATTACAATTATAGACCTTATAGAATAAATGGTTTCATTTTATTTATTTTACAAAATTTTGGGAGAAAGCAATTTGGAGTAAAAAATGATTTCCTTTTTCTTTTAGGTTTTGCAAACCACTAAATTAGCATCGAATAATTAGATATATGAATTTTTAAAAATGTATATTAAGCCTATAACCTAAAGTATTAAGAAAACAAACATTTAAACATTGCCACCCGTTGAAAAAGTACATATACTCTTTCTATATTTACAATATTATACAATATTATGTTAATCATTTAAAATTATTTTTAGAGTATAAACATACTATCGAAAATGATGTGACTACGATTTAGTTTATATAACTTAAACTTAAACTTTTGGATGGAAACGGTGACAATCTTGTGAGAAGAGATAGATTATATAACTTATAGTTTGGTTTCCCACTCAATTTCAAGACATCCTCCTACAAGAGAATGTTTACTATACAATTTCCACAGTGCCCTGTAAACAAGATTTTGAGTTAGAGCTATAACTTTCATCTCTCATATTAACATTCAAATTTCTAAGCAGCCTATAAATCTGGTCACATTCTGAGTGTAATCTATCATTAGCTACAAAACTATGGACCTCATTTCCTGCTTCAATTACACTTTCCCCAAACATCTTCTTCAAACGCTTCTCCTTGACCATATCCCTAAGTTTTCCCACATTGTCCCAATTCTTCTCCACAGCATAAATTTTAGATAGCAGTATATGATATCCTGCATTATTAGGATCTAACTTGAAGAGATTCTTTGCTGCAATTTCTCCCAATTCAGATTTGTGATGAATACAAGCAGCGCCTAATAGGGCACCCCAGACATGGGGCCCTGCTGGAATTGGCATTTTCTCAACAAAGTTTAGAGCCCTGTCGAGTTCTCCAGTTCGACCAAGAAGGTCGACAATGATGCTGTAATGCTCCATCATGGGTTTTATTCTGTATTTATGCAACATCATGTTGAATATATTGATCCCTTCTTCAATCAAACCAGCATGGCTACAAGCAGATAGCAATGAGAGAAATGTTACTTCATTAGGCATAACTTCTGATGTCTCTATCATTTTGTTAAACAGTTTCAAAGCTTCTCTTCCTTGTCCCTGGATTCCATAACCTGCAATGATTGCACTCCAAGTAACAATGTCTTTTACTTTCAGTTCTTCAAATACTTTCATGGCATTAACTATGTTACCACATTTTGAATACAGTTCTATGAGTGAAGCTCCGACAAAAATGTTATTAGTAAAGCCAGTTTTGATAACATAGTCATGGAGGCAAAGTGCTTGTTGAAGAATGCCCAAATCTGAACAAGAAACAAGAATTTTCACCATGGCAACAGCATCAGGTTTTATGTTGTTCAACCGCATGGTATTGAAGGTTCCCATTGACTTGAATGACATTCCATTTGTGGAATAACCACTTAGCAAGGCAGCACAAGAAACCACATCTTTTTTAGGCATTTTTTCAAAGACATAAAGGGCTTCTTCAGGTGAAAAGCACTTCATGTACATATCAATTAGTGCTGTGGAAACTGAAATGTCCAACTCCAAACCTTTCCTAGTAACAAGTTCATGGATCCTTTTTCCCTCTTCCAAGTTACATGCAACTGCACATGCTTGTAATACACCAACCGCCGTAACTGAATTGAATTTGATTTTCCTATCAATCATTTCATTGAAAAGATTTAGTGCTTCAGCTGTTAAACCATTTTGAGAATAACAAGCAATTAATGAGCTCCATGAAATTACATCTTTTGTCGGCATTCCCTCAAACAATTTGGCTGCAGCATTTACCGATCCCGTCTTCCCATATAGATTCAACAACGAGTTAGCCAAAGATAAATCATAATCTAGATTTCGTCTAATCATAAAGCCATGTATGCTACTCCCAAGCTTCGAGTCTGATAGTTGAGTGCACGCCGACGCTAAGCTGACAAGCGTGACAGGATCAGGATTTAAATGCTCGATCATCACCATTTGAGAGAAAAAATCAACTGCCTTTTCAGGGTTTCCATTCTGCTCATACCCAGTTATCATCGAAGTCCACATAACCACATCTGGTTGAGAAAATCCCAAGAAAACTTGAAATGCCTCGTCCATTTTTCCACATTTCGAATACAATTCAATCAAGGAAGCTCCAACAAACATGTCAACATCAGTTTTCTCCATTTTCTCGACAAACCCATGAACCATCTTTCCAAATTCAAGAGCTTGCAGCCCTGCACAGGCCTTCAAAACTATAGGAATGGTGTAATTATCGGGTTTCCCTTTTGTAATTCCATAAGATACCATATCATGAAAGAGATATAAAGTTTGTTTCCATTGATTTTCTTTGCAGTAGCTTCTGAGAAGAGCATTCCAGAGGTGTACTGTTTTGGTTGGCGTTTCATCAAACACCTTGTGTGCTTGCACAAGAGAAGTGTATTTTGAATGCAGGGCACTAAGTTTGGTGGCAAAGAAACTGTCATGAGTAAGGCCAAGTTTGAGCGTAAGACATTGCAATTGAGCTAGAATTTTGCTACTATTACATTTTTCAAACAACCTCACTAGTTGATCCCTGCTAGAGCTTTTCATATATGTGATTGAGAAGCTGCAGGATTAGAGAAAGACGATCACTAGTCTATTCACCTAACAACAAAAGCAGGGATGAGTTCTAATTTTTAATATTTTCTTTCCCTATATATTAACACTTTTACTATAAATTTTGAAAATGTTATTTTTTTTTTCATTTTTTTCATTTTTCACACGCAAAGGCGCGCATTTATTTGCCCGTACTCTCAACGGCCTTCGGCGTCAGGCGACGGCGGCGCCGCCCCAAAGACGAAGCTATGCGTTTATGGCGTCCACATCGTTTCCTCTCATTTTCCCGAAAAACTCCACGTGAGCCTCTCTTCTTCTTCCGTTCTACCAATCTCTCCTATTCCCACCGAATCCAGTCGCCAATTTTGCTCCACTTCTCGGAATCTCGCCGTTTCTCTACATTTTCAATTGCCGATGACGAGAAGTATGGCTTCCGTCGGCCGGAGATGTATCGGAGCAACCTTGCTGGAACGGTTGCTGCTTACGAGCGCCATGTGTTCCTGTGTTATCGAAGTCCTGAGGTCTGGCCGTCCCGCGTTGAAGACTCGGACGCTGATCTGCTGCCGAAGCTTCTATCTTCTGCCATCAAAGCTCATAAAAATGAGATCTCTTTTAGGGTTAGTAATGCACTTTTGATAATTGAATTTGAACGGTGGCGTATTTTGTTCATGAGATGGCTTTGTTGTTTATAGTTTACTGAGTTTGAGTGCTGTCCCATCACTTTTATATATTTCTCCTCCTCGTTTTGGCTTGATAGACGAAACTGACGATATGCGAAGCAGGGGAGGGAACGGAGTATTCGGATGGAGATGTATTGATTTTTCCGGAAATGGTCAAATACAGGTGATGTAATTGATTTAGTTCTCATAGTCATATCGATTGGCTTATTTTGGCATAAACTAAATGATAGTGTGCGTTAACAATTTGTTGTTTATGATAGAAACTAGAATCTGATTTGTTCCAAAGGTAATTGAATTGTAATCACGGTAGATTATAATACATTAATTCCAATTATACGGCCAATCTTTAGGACCTTTGAAGATCATTAATGTTGTTCCCTTGTTTACCTGTTATTGTAGACAAATTATGATCATGAGTTCTTTTGTTCAGTCCAATATAATATCACTTTCATTCCTTAGGAGTTAATTTGACTGTGTCTCTATTTCTGCCGTGATCTTAATTTGATTGTGTCTCTATTTCTGCCGTGATCTTTTTCCGTTACAAGATGAGCAATGACCCCGTCTCCCCATCTCACCCACCAAATATACAGGGGCTTGAAAGATAAAGATGTGGAGATGTTTGTTGAGGATGTGCTTTTGAATGGTGAACTGCGGGAGTCTGGAGCATACGATGTTTTGGCTGGCTCTTATATTTTTGTATGTGCCCATGGCAGTCGAGATAAGAGATGCGGTGTCTGTGGACCAGTTCTTGTTTCAAAACTTAAAGAGGAGATCGAACTAAGAGGGCTGAAAGATCAAACTTATGTCCATCCATGTTCACACATTGGTGGACACAAGTATGCTGGAAACTTGATTATATATAGCCCAGATTCAGATGGGAGAATCATGGGGCATTGGTAAGACAAGTCTTAAATAGAGAAAATACTTCACCCCAGGTGAGAGATATTTTCAATTGGTCTGGTAGTTAATTGTACATATTAAATTTAGGTATGGCTATGTTACTCCAGATGATGTGCCTGAATTGCTGGAGAAACATATTGGAAAGGGAGAGATAATAGAGAGGCTTTGGAGGTTAGTGTTTTTCTGGTTTGCCACATTCTTTCTGATAGTTCATCTCGAGTCCTAAGCTATTGTACATTAGTAGCCGCTGCTAGTAGCTTATTAGTTTGACCATGCAGTTTATAACCATCAGCAGCATCCTTCTTGTTTTTGTTTGATTTCATACAAGTGTTTATTTTGTTGCTAAGATCTGGATAAAGTACAAATCATTTTCACTTGTTTGTGCTTGATTTCATTCAAGTGTTTATTCGCGAGTAAGATATGGATTCAGTGCAACAAATCATTTTCAAGGGCAAGTGATAAATTACTATTAGATTTGTTTATTGGGTAATTACAATCGATAGCAATTTTAGGGATAATCATCAAGTGTATAGTAACGTTTTAAAAAGAAAAATTGCATATACAGCCAAGTCTATCAACTATGGGCTTCTATTGCTAATAGACTTCTATTACTGATAGACTTTGCCAAATTTTGTTATATTTGCAATTCTTTTAAAATGCTGCTATATATGCTAAGACTTTGAATTTAATTGCTATATTTACACCTATCCCTTATTTATTTACCAATAATTACTAAACTTGTTTAACCTATGCATATTTTGTTATTTGTTTTAAAAATACATTGATTAAAAGGAAGCAACAAACTAAATCAAATTGCAGTCTAGGAATTCCTATTTAATCTAGTTTTCCTATTTTTAACACTTATTCTTTCTTTCACCAGCATTTTTTCTGGAAAGTTTTTATTGGAAGCAATAAACACGAAATTGGCTTACATGGAAACCCGACAACCGGGAGAAAAACCACGATGTTTTTAGTTTTATTATTTTCTGATGATCATACAATAGGTACAAGAGGGAATAAATAGAAAAGTACAAAGAGATAAAAAAGGAAAGAATACTTAGGGTAAATCTTCCCAATGGGCTAAGCCCACTAATTCTAACACTCCTCAGACGTAAAGATCAATGAGGCCAACTTGCTAACACAAAAGTCGAAGTTTGGTCTGAGAAGCCCCTTGGTGAGGATATCAACAATCTGGCTTGAAGGGATGTACGGAATGCATTTGGCTCCCACTGTCAAGTCTTTCTTTAATGAAATGTCGATCAATCTCAACATGTTTAGTTCTATCATGCTAAACTTGGTTGGTTGTTAGCAATACTAATAGCAGCTTTATTATCATAAAAGAGCTTCAATGGAGTCTCACATTCCTGATGAAGATCAGATATGACTTTCTGGAGCCGACTTTCCTCACATATTCCCAAACTCATTGCTCTATATTCAACCTAAACGCTACTCCTGGCCACAACACTTTGCTTTTTACTCCTCTAAGTTACAAGATTGCTCCAAACAAAGGTACAATAATCGGAGGTAGACTTTCTGTCAACAATAGATCTTGTCCAGTCTGAGTCAGTATATGCCTAAATGGTCTTTCTGTCTATCTTTTATTGGATCTCAATCGAACATAGAATTCTCATAATAGAATGAGCAACTTTATTGTAACGAAAAAGTGCTGATTATAATGTGAAAGAAAGAACCAAATGAATTACGATATGTAATTCATTTACACAAAAGACTATTACTGAACCAAGAATGTGCGCAGCCAAAAGAATTGAATATGTTCGAGTTAGAGGGAGAAGTTAATGCAGTGGTAGAGTTATCTATCTCCAGGAACTATGAAAGTAAGAGGAAAGCTGAAAGGAGAAGAAATAGTAGTACTGATGATTGTGGGGCAACCCATAATTTCATCTCAGAAAAGTTGGTCAGGAGATGAAACTGCATACCAAGGAAACGTCCCACTATGGTGTGATCTCGGTTCTGGGACTCCCATTAAAGGGAAAGGAGTCTGCGAAAATGTTGAACTCACCTTAAACGAGTGGAAGGTGATAGCAGATTTCTTACCTCTGGAGTTAGGAGGGGTGGACGCAATTTTAGGGATGCAGTGGTTGTATTCTCCGGGTGTTATTGAGACAGATTGAAGGAATCTGACCATGACCTTCTTCCATGAAGGAAAGAAAATAATCATCAAGGGAGACACGAATTTGACAAAAACCAGAATGGGGTTAAAGTCAATGATGAAGGCATGGACAAAAGCTGATCAAGGCTATTTAGTTGAATGTAGAGCACTAGAAGGAGGAGTGTTGACTGAAGAAAGCGCAGAAATCGGGAATAATGTGGTGCCCACTGATGTGCAAAATGTATTGGGGAAATTCGACGATGTATTTGAATGGTCGAAGTCATTACCACCAAGGCGATCAATAGAGCATCAGATTCATTTGAAAACAGGAACGAATCCAGTTAACGTCAGGCCATATCGATATGCTTTTCATCAAAAAGCAGAGATGGAGAAGCTGGTTGATGAGATGTTGTCATCTGGAATTATACAATCGAGTTCCAGTCTTTATTCCAGTCCAGTACTACTTGTCAAAAAAAAGATGGCCATGGTATAGGAGCAGTTTTAATGCAAAAGAAAAGACCGATCACCTATTTCAGTCACACTGGCATTACGAGACCGAGTCAAACCTATATATGAGAGAGAACTGATGGCGGTAGTCCTAGCTGTTCAGCGTTGGCGGTAGTCCTAGCTATTCAGCGTTGGCAGCCGTATTTGCTGGGAAGGCCATTTGTTGTCAAAACTGATCAGCGATCCTTAAAATTCTTGCTCGACCAGCGGGTAATTCAACCTCAGGATTACAAAATTATTAGGATACTCATTTGAAGCCGAATGCAAGCCTGGTCTAGAAAATATGGGAGTTGATGCTAGTACCTTATGTGGTGCATCTGAACCAACTTACAGCTCCGACATTAATTGATTTAAAGATCATCAAAGAAGAAGTAGAGAAGGATGATCACTTGAGCCAGATTATTCAACGAATTAAAGAAGGGGAAGAAGTCCAGAAATGTACATTGCAGCACATTATGCTTCTGTATAAGGAACGGTTAGTTATTGCTAAGAAGTCATCGTTGATTCCTATTATCCTTCATACATACCATGATTCGGTGTTTGTGGGTCACCCAAGATTTTTGCGGACTTATAAAGGATTAACAGGTGAGTTATTTTGGCAAGGAATGAAGGGAGTGTGCAGAAGTATTGTGAAGAATGTGCGGTATGTCAGCAAAATAAATCTTTATCTCTATAACCAGCAGGGTTGCTAACACCATTGGACATTCCCAGCAGGATTTGGGATGACATATCAATGGATTTTATAGAAGGGTTACCAAAGGCAACTGGTTTTGAAGTGATTTTCGTGCAGGTGGATCGTTTCAGTAAGTATGGCCACTTTTCATGAAACACCCTTTTGATGCCAAGATTGTGGCAGAATTATTTGTGAAAGGAGTGGTTTGACTACATGGGTTTCCTTAATCGATTGTATCGAATCGTGATAAAATCTTCTTGGGCCATTTTTGGAAGGAATTAGTCAATCAATCCGTGGAGGCTTATTTACGTTGTTTCTGTGGAGAGAGGCCAAAGGAGTGGAATAATTGGATCCATTGGGTGGAGTATTGGTATAATACAACATACTAGCGGGCTCTTGGAGTTTCCCCGTTCTAGGTTGTCTATGGCAGAACTCCTCCTCCTTTGGTGTTTTATGGAGACCCTAGCACCACTAATTCTACACTTGATGATCAGCTGCGGCAACGGGATATAGCCTTGGGAGCTCTGAAAGAGCATTTGAGAGTGGCTCAGGAGAAAATGAAAACTTATGAAGGGGATATGGTTTATTTGAAATTGAGGCCATATAGACAGGTTTCTATAAGAAAAAGGAGAAATGAGAAGTGTCGCCTAAATTTTTTGGGCTCTATAAAATCTTAAAAAGAATTGGAACTGTGGCATATAAGCTGGAGTTGCCACCATCAGCAATGATTCATCCGGTATTTCACATTTGCCAGTGAGCTTTCTGAAAATGTCAGAATCCGCAAGACCTGGCCCCATATATGACAGAAAACCATGAATGGCTAGCGGTTCCTGAAGAAGCCTTTGGGTATCAGAAAAATGCTAAAGGAGAATGGGAGGTATTGATGAGTTGGAAAGGATTGCCCAGCCATGAAGCTACGTGGGAGAAGTATGATTATTTTCAGCAATCTTTTCCCAATTTTCACCTTGAGGACAAAGTGAAACTGGAGCGGGAATGTAATGTTAGACCCCCAATTATTCATCAATACCAGATAAGGGATAGAAAACAGTAAAGAATTGGTGGAAGTCGGTTGTATAGGGGGACCACATTTCAGTTAGAATTGTTTGTTACAAGGGGGGACCATCTGAAGGTTATAAATAGGTTGAGGAGAGAAGGATGAGGGGAGGAAAATTTTCATGAAGTAGTGGGCACTGTAGCTCTAGAGAGAGAGAGTCTTAAGTGATAGTCTTTTTCGTTTATGAATTACATATTGTAATCGTTGAGCTCCTTCGTTTACGGTTCCAATCGTTGAGTTCCGTCGTTTACCTTTTGGATATTTCATATTGTAATCGTTGAGCTTCTTCGCTTGCATTTCTGGATAATACATATCGTAATCGTTGAGCTTCTTCGTTTATCTTGTATACAACCGTTTTCATATCAGTTAAATTGTTAGTTGCCTTAAGAAATTCAGTGTTGTATTGAGATCCAACAACTCTCTCTCTAGAGCTACAGTGCCCACTACTCAATGAAAACATTCTCTTCCCACTCCCTCTCTCCTCTCCCTATTTATAACTTCCAGGTGGTCCCCCTGTAACAAACAATTCTAACAGAATATGGTCCCCTATAACAACTGACTCCTACATATTCTTTACTGCTTTTTGTTAACATCTCTATTCCTCTTCTGACATTGATGAATAATTGGTGGTTTAACATTACATTCTCGCTCCAGTTTCACCTTGTCCTCAAGGTGGTAATCCGGAAAAGAGTGTTGAAAATCATCATATTTCTCCTACTTAGCCTCATGATGGGATAATCCTTTTCAATTTATTAATACCTCTCATTCTCCTTTAGCATTTTTCTGTTAACCGTAGGCTTCATCAGGGACCGCTAGCCATTCCTGGTTTTTTGTCGCCAAGTCTTGCGGATTCTGACAGTCTCCAAAGGCTCTTTTCAACTAGGAAATGTGGAATACCCTATGAATCGTTGCTGATGGTGGTAGTTCCAGTTTATATGCCACAGTTCCTATTCTTTTTAAGACTTTGTATGACCCAAAATATTTAGGCGACAACTTCTCATTTCTCCTCTTTCTCATGGAAACTTGTCTATACGGCCTCAATTTCAAATAAACCATATCACATTCTTCAAATTCTACATGTCTTCTCTTTAAATCAGCATAAGTCTTCATCTTTTCTTGAGCCACTCAAATGCTCTTTCAATGCTCCCAAGGCTATATCCCTTTGCTGAAGTTAATCATCCAGTGTGGAATTAATACCAATGGTGGGGGAGTTCTGCCATACACGGCCTGAAAAGGAGAAACTCCAAAAGCCCGCTGGTACGTTGTATTATACCAGTACTCCGCCTAGTGGATCCATTTAGTTCACTCCTTTGGTCTCTCTCTACAAAAACAACGCAAGTAAGCCTCCACGGATTGATTGACGACCTCAGTTTGCCCATCCGTTTGGGGATGGTAAGCTGTGCTTCTATTCAATTTCGTTTCGGCTAATCTGAATAACTCTTTCCAAAAATGGCTCAAATCCGATATAATCGATTGGGGAAACCCATGCAATCGAACCACTTCCTTTACAAATACTTCTGCCACAGTCTTGGCATTAAAAGGATGTTACAATGTGAGAAAGTGACCATACTTACTGATTCACCACCACTAAAATCACTTCAAACCCGGCTGCCTTCGGTAATCCCTCGATGAAATCCATTGAGATGTCATCCCAAATCCTGTTGGCAATTTCCAATGGTGTTAATAAGCCTGCTGGTGATAGAGACAATGATTTATTCAGTTGACACACAGCACATTCTTCGCAATATTTCTGTACATCTCCCTTCATTCCTTGCCAAAATAACTCACCTGTTAATCGTTTATATGTTCGCAAGAAGCCGGAGTGACCCCCAAACACCGAATCATGGTATGTATGAAGAATAGTGGGAATCAACGATGACTTCTTAGCAATAACTAACCTTCCCTTATATTAAAGCATATCATGCTGCAATGTGTACTTCTGTACTTCTTCCCCTTCTTTAATTCTTTTAATAATCTGACTCAAGTGATCATTCTCTTCTTTGATGATCTTTAAATCAATCAATGACGGAGCTGTTAATTGGTTTAGATGCACCACAGGAGGTACTTTTGATAAGGCATCAGCTGCTTTATTTTCCAGACCGGGCTTGTATATGACTTCCAAAGAGTATCCTAACAATTTCGCAATCCATTTCTGGTACTGAGGTTGGATTACCCACTGTTCAAGTAAGAATTTTAAGGATCTCTGATAGTTTTAACGACAAATTGTCTTCCAAATAAGGTCGCCAACGCTGGACAACCAAGACTACCGCCATCAGTTCTCTCTCATATACAGGTTTGGCTCGGTCCCTCAAAGCCAAAGTGTGGCTGAAAAAAGCAATCGGTCTTTTCTTCTGCATTAAAACCGCTCCAATACCATGGCCAAATGCATCAGTTTCCACTTCAAATGGAAGATTAAAATCTGGTAAAGCAACACCGGTAATGTCATCATGGCTTCCTTCAGTCTTTCAAAAGCCAATTGAGCTTCTTCACTCCACCTAAAAGCCCCTAATTTCAACAACTGAGTTAATGGAGCAGTAACGGACCCATAATTTTGTACAAACCTTCGATTGTAACCAGTGAGCCCCAAAAATCCCCTAAATTCTCTCACATTTGAAGGCACTAGCCACTGTTTAATGGATTTGATCTTCTCCGGGTCAGCCCCTACTCCTTGACTTGAAACGATATAGCCAAGGTACTCCACTCTCTGAAATGCGAAATTGCACTTCTTCTTATTAGCATAGATCTTATGTTCACGTAATACTTCAAATACCAATTCTAAATGATATATATGCTCCTCCATACCTCTACTATATATCAAAATGTCATCAAAAAATACCCGAACGAATTTCCTCAGATAAGCTCAAAAAATAGAGTTCATAAGTGACTCGAATGTGGCTGGTGCATTTGTTAAACCGAAAGACATCACTAAAAATTCATAATGCCCCTCATGTGTCCTAAATGCAGTTTTTTCTACATCCTCCTTATGCATTCTAATTTGATGGTATCCAGCCTTTAAATCAATTTTAGAAAACAGATTTGCACCATTCAATTCATCAAACAACTCCTCTATAATTGGAATAGGAAACTTATCTGGTATGGTAACGTTATTGAGTGCATGGTAATCCACACAAAATCTCCAGCTTCCATTTTTTTTCTTGACAAGTAGTACTAGGCTGGAATAAGGGCTAGAACTCGGCTGTATGATGCCAGATGACAACATCTCATCAACCAGCTTCTCCATCTCTGCCTTTTGATGAAAAGCATATCTATGTGGCCTGACGTTCACTAGATTTGTTCCTGTTTTCAAATGAATCTGATGCTCAATTGATCTCCTTGGGGGCAATAATTCTGACCATTCAAAGACATCGTTGAATTTTCCCACTACGTTCTGCATGTTAGTAGGCACCACATTAGTTTCCGTTTCGGCACTTTCTTCCGTCAACATTACTCCTCCTTCTAGTGCTCTACACTCAACCAAGTAACCCTGATCAAAATCGGTCCATGCTTTCATCAGTGACTTCAACCCAACTCTAGTTTTTGTCAAACTCGGATCTCCCTTGATGATGATTTTCTTATCTTCATGAAAGAAAGTCATAGTCAAATTCCTTCAATCTGTCTCACTAACACCCAGAGAATATAGCCACTGCATCCCTAAAATTGCATCCACCCCTCCTAACTCCAAGGGTAAAAAATCTGCTATCACTTTCCATTCGTTCAACATTCTCACAGACTCCCTTCCTTTTAATGGCAGTCCCAGAGTCGGGGATCACACCATAATGGGATGTTTCCTTGGTATGCAATTTCATCTCATTCACCAACTTTTTTGAAATGAAATTGTGAGTTGCCTCACAGTCAATCAGTACTACTATTTCTTCTCCTTTCAATTTTCCTCTTTTATAGTTCCTAGATTGGTTAGGCCGACTACTGAGTTGATGGATAACTCTACCACTGCGTTAACTTCTCCCTCCATCTCGAACATATTCAACTCTTTTGGCTGTGCACATTCTTCTTCTATGATTTCTTCCTCCACATTGTTTTCATGCACCACAAACATTCTCAACTCTCTTACTTCAGGTTCTTTGCATCAGATAGGTGTTTGTTCAGACCTTCCTTTCTTGCTTCACCATTTGCAGTGCTTCGCAAAGTAATGGTTCTCATTGGGGTTGATTGATTATTCTTTCCATCGTTCCCTGTTACAGCAGTATTTGGTTTGTTGTAGTAAGCTGGATTATAAAGGTACCTTCCTCCGGCGTACCCATACAAATTGGCTTCTCTTTGAATAATCTCTCTGATCTCGGCCTTTAATGCCAGTCGCATCGTCTGAGGTAAACCAACCGGTTCAGAGTACTCAACTTTTGCTCGTATCCACGGAAAGAGGCCGTTCATAAAGGTTTCCTCTAAAACCTTATCGGATAAATCGGAAAGTGGTGCCACAAGCCGATCAAATAAGTTATGATATTCCTCAACTGTCATCGTTTGTTTAATGGCGAAAAATCTGCCATATAAAGATCTCACGAATTGACCGAAATCTCTCTAACGACTTGCTTTTTAAATTCGACCAATCAGTGAACTTATTTCGTTGCTCCTGAGAGCGAAACCAATAAAATGTCGGGCCTCGAAACTTATAACCGAAATAGTCATCTTCTTAGAATTGGTTAACTTGTGGATCTGAAAATAACGACCGGCTCGGAATAACCACGAGTCCGGATCATTTCCCGTAAACACCGGCATTTCTACTTTTTTAAATTTATTCCGTTCGTCAATTTTATCTTCTTCTTCGTCTTTCGCTTCTTTCTTGGTTTCGTCATTTGTTTCTTCGCTACTTACTATTCCTTTCATTTTACTCGACGATCCTTCCATATCGGAAGTGGTACCAGACTTTTCGTTAACAATGCTATCCATATATTTCATAATTACCTGGTATTGTTGTTGCTGTGTATCGGCTTTCGAACTCAACTTATCCAGGTTCTTCATCAGTGCTTGATTCTGTTGTTGTTGCTTTTCGTTTTGCACGTTCACACGTTCGATTGTCTTCATGATTGTCGACAACTTTTCTTCTACCGCCGGCAACTTCTGTAGATCCTTCTTCATCTCTGAAACTTCCTGTTCCAATGCTTCAAACCGTTCCTTATGCTTCTTTTCCATTTTCTTTGGTTTCCCCAGGATTGTCGGCCCTGATACCAATATGTTGGATCACAATCCAACACAGAATTCTCAGAATAGAATGAGCAACTTTATTGTAATGAAAAAGTGTTGATTACAATATGAAAGAAAGAACTAAATGAATTACGATATGTAATTCATATACGTAAAAGACTATCGTTGAAGACTCTCTCTGGAGCTACAGTGTCCACTACTCAATGAAAACATTCTCTGCCCACTCCCTCTCTCCTCTCCCTATTTATAACTTCCAGGTGGTCCCCCCTATAACAAACAATTCTGACATAATATGGTCCTCCTATAACAACCGACTCCTGCATATTCTTTACTGCTTTTTGTTAACATTTCTATTCCTCCTCTGGTATTGATGAATAATTGGTGGTCTAACATCTTTATAAACATCGACCCTTTACTAGGTGTCGTTTTTAAGTATCTCAGAATTCTTTTGACAGCTTCCATGTGTTCCTATAGGGAGCCTGCATAAACTGGTTGACAACACTCACAACAAAGGAAATATCAGGACAAGTATGAGATAAGTAAATCAATTTACCTACAAGGTGCTGATATAGTTCATTATCAACTAGAACTTGATCATCAGAGTTTCCTAGTTTGCAATTGAATTCAATAGGAGTGTCAGTGAGACGACATCCCAACATATCTGTCTCGGTTAGCAGATCAAGGGTGTATTTTCTTTGAGACACGGAGATGCCTTCTTTAGATCTGGCCACCTCTATTCCAAGGAAATATTTCAGATTTTCCAAATTCTTGATTTCAAATTCATTACCCATTCTCTGCTTAAGTTGACTGATTTCTGCCTGATCATCTCCAGACAAAACGATGTCATCCACATAAACTATCAGAATTACAATCTTCCCTATCTTGAAAACTTTTGTAAATAAAGTATGATCAGAGTGTCCTTGACTGTATCCTTGGGACTTGACAAAAGTAGTGAATCTGTCAAACCATGCTTTAGGTGACTGTTTCAGATCATATAAAGATTTCTGGAGTTTACAAACATGTTGACTAAACTGGGTTTCAAAGTTAGGCGGGGGCTCATGTAGACCTCCTCTACTAGATCTCCATTCAGAAAAGCATTTTTAACATCCAGCTGATATAAAGGCCAATATTTGTTTACGACAATAGAAAGAAGGACTCTAACAGTATTCAATTTAGCAACAGGAGAAAAAGTTTCTGAATAATCAACACCATAAGTCTGAGTAAATCCTTTTGCAACTAACTTTGCCTTGTCTGTCAAGCGTTTCATCTGCTTTGTATTTTAGAGTGAACACCCATTTGCATCCCACAGGCTTGTGTCCCTTGGGTAGAGCACAGATCTCCCAAGTGTTATTCTTTTCAAGAGCTTTCATTTCTTCCATGACAACATTCTTTCATTCAGGACACTCTAAAGCAATATGAATATTTTTCGATATTGTGGTAGAGTCAAAGCTGACAGTAAAAGCTCTGAACTGAGGTGAGAGATTCTCGTATGACATATAATCAGATATGGAGTGCTTTGTACAGGACCTAGTACCTTTTCTCAGTGTATAGGAAGATCAAGAGAAGGATCATACTCATCAAGTTTCCCTGTATGACCTGTTCAGATTCATTGTTACTAGTTTCTGTTCTGACCTCAGTCTCATCACCACTGTTCTTTTCTTCCACATTTTCAAGAAGAACAACATCAAACCTGTCATTCTCATTCATTGTATTATTAGTACAAGGTTCAGTAGGGTTTTCCACACCTTGATCTTGAGGAGGTTCGGAGTCTTGGACTGGAGCCGGCGGCTGACTAGTAGGGGACCCGACTTCTTTTCTGAGATTCCTCCTGTAATATCTTTTCCAAGGAACTTGGTTTGTAGATATGATTATAGGGTGAGGATCAATGTTAGACACGGTACTAGGAGTAGGTTCAATAAATTCAAAGGTGTTGTTAGACTCTTCACTCACACTCTCCCCATGAAGATGGCTAACGGGAAAATAGGGTCGGTCCTTACAGAAAGTAACATCCGTAGTGACAAAGTATTTCTTGGACGGTGGGTGAAAACATTTATAACCTCGTTGGTGAAGGGGATACCCAACAAACACACAAGCCTGAGCCCGAGGGGTAAATTTGGTCTGATTAGGGCCAAAATTATGAACATCAGTGATACATCCAAACACACGAAGAGGAATCTTTGAAACAAGACAAATAGAGGGGTAGGACTCCTTAAGACATTTTAAGGGAGTCTAAAGGTGGAGGATATGAGAAGACATTCTATTGATTAAATGAATTGTTGTAAGAATAGCATCTCCCCACAGGTATGAAGGAAGGGAGGTGGAAAGCATAAGGGAACAAGCTACTTCCAGAAGGTGACGATTTTTTCGCTCGGCCACTCCATTTTGTTAAGGAGTGTAGGCGCACAAGTTTTGGTGAACAATCCCCTTGAAGGTTAGAAACTCACTAAGGTTATGGTTTTGGAATTCTCGACCATTATCACTTTAAAGAATAGCAATTTTTTATGGAAGTGTGTTTCAATGGTGTGATAGAAGTTTAGGAAAATAGCGGGAACCTCAGATTTATCGGTGATAAGGTAGACCCAGGTAAGACGGGTATGATCATTAATGAAAGTTACAAACCACCTTTAACCAGATGAGGTGGTGACCTTGGAGGGACCCCAAACGTCACTATGGATAAGGGTAAACGATTGTGTGGGTTTATATGGTTGTGAAGGAAAAGAAACCCGGTGTTGTTTTGCTCAAATGCACACATCATTAGATAACGGGGAGACATCTATTTTAGGAAAGAGATGGGGAAACAAATATTTCATATACGTAAAGTTCGGGTAACCTAACCGAAAATGCCACAACATAAAGTCATGTTCAGAGGTGCTAAAATAGAAAGACAGTAAACTAGTCGTAGAGATACTACTACCGGAGGTATCATCATTAAGGATGTAAAGTCCTTTGCTATGTCGAGCAATGCCAATCGTCCTCCCTGAACTCAAGTCCTAAAAGCAAACAGACTCAAGTAAGAAAGTAGCTTTACAGTGCAGCTCACGGGTGATCTTACTGATAGATAACAAATTGTAAGAAAGCTTAGGCACATGCAAAACATTTTGGAGGGAGAAACCGTCAAAGAGGACTATTTGTCCTTTCCCAGCAATCGGGGCTAAAGAGCCATCGGCTATCCGGATTTTCTCATTACTGGCACAGGGGGTATAAGAGACAAAGTGCTCCGAGAAACCTATCAAGTGATCTGTGGCTCCCGAGTCCAAAATCCAGGGATTCTTCCCATCAACACTAATAAGGCCAAGGGACTGAGACATACCTGACTGAGTAATGGCGCTTAGAGTAGGAGAGCTGGTCTGGCTAGCAGTAGGGCCAGTTGGCTGAGAGGTGCTGACAGTCTCCCTAACATCGGTACGCCCTGAGTTCTATTGCTTGTCGGAGGAGCGTTTGTTACCTCTTGGGGGCAAACCGTGGAGTTCCCAACACTGATCCTTGGTATGTTGTTGTTTCTTGCAATACTCACAAACGAAAATTGGTTTCCCTTTATCATGGGTCAAGGATCAAGCACTAAAGGCAATAGAGTTAGTTATATAATTTGAAGGCATGTTAGGAAGTGAAATTACGAGGTTCTTGGAATACATCAGTAGATCGGTTTGTGCCAAGGATGCACCAACTTCAAAAACAGCTCTCCTGTAGGTTTGGTTAATCCCGAGACCATAAATATATAGCTGTCCATAATCGGAAGGTGCCGATGACTCGCCCGCTTCAATCCCCGATCTGTTATGGTGTTGGTCAGCCCTGTTCTTATAGAAGAAAGGTTGTTGTTAAGGGTCGATGGACAGATTTGCACTGTTGTACAGATTTGACAGTTTTGAAGGTTGCTGTTCGGCGGCGATGGGCGGCGGATGATTGGAAGGGTGAGACGGTTGGACAGGCGACAACGCGTAGAAGCTGATGGAATGGACGGTGAGATTAACGGACGGCGGCGCGTGGGCCCACATGCCTGACAGAGGTGGTGTGAAGTGGTTTCTGGCCAGAAGGTTGCACGGACGACAGCGAGGGTTGGCCCATTGGATAGATCGGCGGCGTTTGAATCCGTTGGAGTAGTTTTTCCATGGTAGTGTCCACGCAGCGGCGGCGGCGGCTTCTGTTTTGGTCTGGGTGTTTCCTAAATTTTTTCCTAGAGTTTCGTTGTTGTTTCGCTCTGATACCATATTGAAAGCAATAAACACGAAATTGACTTACGTGGAAACCCGAGAACCGGGAGAAAAACCATGATGTTTTTAGTTTTATTATTTTCTGATGATCATACAGTAGGTACAAGAGGGAATAAATAGAAAAGTACAAAGAGATAAAAAAGAAAGAATATTTAGGGTAAATCTTCCCAATGGGTTAAGCCCACTAATTCTAACAGTTTTTTTGCAAATCTTTCTCGAGCGTTATCAAAACGCTTTAATAAGCAAGTTTTGCTTTTTATTAATACATTTAATAAAGATATTTGTCTCTTTAAAAAATTGTGCAAGTTTTGCTACAAGTGTGTGAGTCTATGACAAGAACCTGTGGAAAACAGAACTAGTATTAATAATGAAACTTTTAAAACTACTGCAAAAACATTCATAAACATTTCAGCCCTAATGCTATGATGAACCATTCAGTAGGTAGGGGCCTAGTCCTAACTTCATCCCTTATTTTCAAATTGGGTCAAAAATGGGCAAGAGGTGACAAAGATGTTTTGCTTTTTGAACTCTCCCCCCTCCATTATGTTGTCTTTGTTCAAAGGGGATGATATCATCTGCTGCTTTACTGCTTTTCAGTGGCTAAGGGCTGGACCTTCTTTTTAAAAGAATCCTGTCTGTCGATTTGTTTGCCCAAGAAGGTTCAAGACTGGTTGCTCAAGGCTTTGTTGGGAACTTGTTTAGAGGCAAAGCAAAGATTCTGTGGTGTGGTGAAGTGAAAGCAACCTTATGGATAACTTGGAAGGAACGAAACTTGAGTTTAGAATCTTCGAGGGTAGGTTGAGTTCTTTTGTTTATAACATACAGCACTTGGCTTCTTGGGGGAGCTCAAGTCATAAAGAATTTTGGAGTACCTCAGCCTTGTTGTGAGTATTAAAATCTTTTTTTCTTTTTTTATATCCGTGAGTGTCCAGGCTGACCCTACAACATTTGGGTGTCAAGGAAACTCATAGGAAATTAATTCCTAGGTAGGTGGCCACCATGGATTGAACCCATGACCTCTTAGTTATTGAGACTAAATCTTCCTTTTTACCACTGGGCCAAACCGTGATGGTTGCCGTGAGTATTAAAAATTGGAAGTCCTTTTTCCGTTGGCTCTTTTTTTTTGGAAGGGGTTCTCTCTACCCTTTGGCCTTAGGTTGTCTTCCTTTTTGTCCTTTTGAATGTATACTTCTCAGTTTCTCAGAAAAATATGGGTTTCTAATCATGTAGGTGATCTGAATTACAAGTGTAAACATAAATGATAGAATAGAATGATAATATGTTAATTATAATAAAAAAGACACTATCATGAGCTCCAACATATATGGGATTAGATGGATAGTTTGTATATAGAGTTTTCAAATCTAGATAACATAAAGGAATAGAAATTTTCAATTTCTTATAAAAAATCTAATCACGTAGTTGATGATCTGAGAATTACAAACTAAACATAGAATGATCAGTATAATATATAATTAGAATAAAAAACACACTATCATGAGCTCCAACGTGTATGGGATTAGACGGGACAATTTATGCTTCAGGGTAGATCTATAGTGTTTTGAAATCTAGATAACATAAAAGGAACAGAAATTCTCAGTTTCTTATAGAAAAAAAAATTGGGTCTCTAATCAAGACCTGTGAATTACAAGCGTTGAACATAGAATGATCGATATATTATATGATTAGAATAAAAAAAACTTTCATGAGCTCCAACATGTACAGGACTAGACGGGATAGTCCATGCTGCAGGATGGATGTATAGAGTTTTCAAGTCCAGATAACATAAAGGAACCAAAATTATTTGGTTACATGACAGTAGAGCTTGGAACCTTTCTTTTCTCGTTATCCTATAAGTTGAAAACTATGTGATTTGGGATCGACAATTGCAGGGGTCGAATGGAGAGGACCTGTGATGAGAAAGGTAAAAAAGAAGGTGAAAGTAAACTTACTAGCGCTGAAATTTACAAGGAAACTACAAACAAGCCTTGAGACGATGGCAGACAAGTTAACAATTAGAGAAGTGGGCAGGGCACATTCTCCTGCTGGATCAGAACTTCGGAACAATTTGATATTCTTATTTCTTGCTGCTCTTGTAGTTGTATAATGTATGAGCTCTGGCAACAGAGGTCCACTAAAAGTATATTCTTAGATCATGTTTATATTTCCAATCCATGCACCAATATTCTCTAGGAACGGATAGTGGCATTTGGGAATTAAAAAAATAGTGGTACCTTAGGGAAATGATATTGATATTGTCCTTCTACCAGGAATTTATGAATTGTGAAAACGCAAATAAATGGAATTATTTTTTTCTGCTCCACTGCTGATTGTTAGTTGTGGTTTTGACATTCTCAAAGCTAAGCGCACATCTTGTATTAAAGCAATGGATTATATTTCGGTAAATGGTCTAATCATATCACCGGCTAAAGGTGTTGACCACTGCATAGTTTCCTTAACTTGCATGACACCTTCAATTGAATGTTTACTATATGATTTCCTCAATGCCCTGCAAATAAGATTTTGAATTTGGGCTACAATCTTCATCTCTTATAGTAACATTCAAATTTCCTAGCAGCATATTAATGTGGTCAGATTCTGAGTGTAATCTGTCAATAATTACGAAACTGTGAACCTCCGTTCCTGCTTCATTCACACTTTCCACAAACAGCTTCTTCATACTCTTTTTCCTTTATCATATTTCTAAGTTCTGCCAGATTGGTCAATTTTCATCACAGCATAAATGTTAGATTGGATAGCAGTATACTGAACTCAACATGATTAGGATCTGACTTGGAGAGATTTTTGCTGCAAGCCCTCCCTTCTCAGATTTGTGATGACCACGAGCGACACCTAACAGACAACTGATGGATTGCAGTTTTCTGAAACGAAATTTACTGCTCTGTTGAGTTCTTCTGTTCAACAAAGAAGTTCGACAATGATGTTGTAACGCTCTGTGTTGGGATTTATTCTGTATTCATGCAACATCATATTGAATATCTTTATCCCTTCTTCAATCAAACCGGCATGGCTACAAGCTGATAACAACAAGAGAAACGTTACTTGGTTGGGCATTGTCTCTATCATTTTGTCAAACAGTTTCAAATCTTGTCTTCCTTGTCCCTGGATTCTACAACCTGCCATGCTCGCAAAGGTAACTATTTCTTTTAGTTTCAGTTCTCTAAATACTTTCATAGGATTAACTATGCTGCCACTTTTCGATCACTGCTATATTAGCGAAGCTTGCACAAAATCGTTATCTGCGAAGCCAGTATTGACAACATAGCATGTCATGGAGGCAAAGTGCTTGTTGGGAATGCTCAAAGCTGACCAAGAAGCAAGAATTTTCATTTTTCACCAAGGGAACAACACCAGGATTTATGTTGTTCAACATCAAAGCAGCCCAAGTAACCAGGGCTTTTTCTAAAGCACGTCAAGGAGTTCTTCAGGTGAAGCATTTTGTGTCATATTAATCAGAGCTGTGGAAATTGAAATATCCAACTCCAGACCTTTGCTGGTAACAAGTTGATGGATCCTCTTTCTTTCCGAGTTACATGAAATTGCACACGTCTGTTATGCACCAATCACTGTGGGTAGATTTAATTTGCTTTTCCTATTAATAATTCTCCATGAAATTACATGTTTTGCCAGCATTTTGTCAAACTAGTTGGCTGCAGCTTTATGGAGCCTATATCAGCATGTAGATTCAATGGATTGGCCAATTCTAAGTCATAATCTAGATTTCCTCTAGTTATAAAACCATTTATGCTACTTCTAACACTTGATTTGACACTTGACTAACAATACTAAGCTATCAGGTGTGGTAGGGTCGGGGTTTAGATGCATGATCACTATTAGCTCATACCCAGTTATCATTGAAGTCCACAAAATCACGTCTGGTTGAGCAAATCTCAATAAACATGGAGTGGCTCGTGCAATTATTCCGCATGTCAAGTATAGTTCGATCAACAGAGCCTCAACAACCGTGTCAAGGTCAGTTTTCTCATTTTTCTTTACGAACACATGAACTGTCTTTCCAAATGCAAATGCGTACAACCCTCTGCACCTTCAAAACTATAGAAACAGTGACATTATCCAGTTTCCCCTTTGTAATTTCATGAGATACTATACCATATTACCGTGTCAAAGAGATATAAAATCCGTCCCCATTAATTTTCGAGAAAATTGTCAGAAATATTCCTAAAATGTTTTTTCATCTCTCATAACTTTCCCTTTTGGAGAACTTATTGCTATAGTTTTTTTCGGTACTTCCTGGTCAAGATGGACTCAAAAATTTGAACAAAAATTTAATTTCTTCTCATCGTACATCTAAATATCGGTTTTTTGGGTATTATAGATGGAATCTCTACTAGGACGAAGATCGAGATTCTATGTAATCTTTTCCAAATCTTACGTATTTCTCAAGTCTTATCAAATTTCCAAATCTTATGTCCAATTTCTGTTTCCACAATGGTCTAATTGGGAATTTCCCAATTGATTTATGAATTTCTTGTTGTTTCCTCCTTCAAGTGATTGTGCTGCAGTTTAAAAAGAAAATCGGAGAAATATTATATACGATCCCAGTCTTTATCCCAGCCAAAATTTCATCGAGAAAGCCCAAAGAAACTGATAGTTTAGATGTATGATGAAAAGAAATTAAAATTTTGTTCAAATCTTTAGGTCAATCTCGACCGGGAAGTACCGAGGAAAACTATAGTATAAAATTGCCAAAAATGGTGTAAATTGTGAAAGATTAAACTGTTTGCTTTATTTTTGACAATTTATCTAATTATCTTTGCAATAGCTCTGGGAAGAGTATTGTTTGGCTCGACGTTTCTTCTAACATCTTGTGTACTTGCAGGAGAGTGGTGTATTCCCCAGCTTTTGAGTGTTTGCCATTGCAATTGTGCCAAGATTTTGCAATTGCTACATTTCTCAAACAATTTCAAGCTGCCACTCGCTTTTCATGTGTATGATGTGTGAGCTGCATAACTATCAAGCTTCGTTACGGATTGGCCGATCAGGTTAGCGTTATCCTTTCTGGCTCGAAATTATGAAGGAGCACACAATATAGTTTGTTCGAAGCTTAAACAAGCTGCAAAGGGACACCATCTACGAAGATATATGGATTAAAAATATAATGAAATCTAGAGTACAGTGACCAAAATTGTACTTAGTTTAAGTGAAAAAACCATTGGGATTGAATTGAAGTTGGATATTGGTGGTGTAATGTTTTGTTGGTAATGTTCTGATTTGAAGTTTTTCTGAGGATCAAAGCCATTACTGATGGGTGGTGAAATTATCTCCAATTTGATTGAAAAGCATTTAACTTTGAGTATTGTTCATTTCGTCAAGGCACGTGGATTTGATTAAGACGTTTGAATTTCTTAATGATAATTTAAGATGAGAATCATATCTTAAATTTATTACTAGTTCAAGTTATCGTTTCACCTATACTAATTAATGTTCTTCGGCTTGTAGATTGAGAAAGTGTTGATTGAGTAAAGCTAGGGTGAAGATATTGCATACGTCTAAGATGAGTTAGCGTCCTTTATCGTTGTTTTGTAGTTAAGGATTATGTTGACAGACAAATACAAACTCAATTTACTTAAGTTATTATAGTTTGTGTTTGGACTTTGGAGTGTAGATTTTTTAGTTTGAAGTGAAAATTATTTTAGTTTGAGAAGAAAATAGTAAACGCTGTAGCAAAAAGAATTTAAAAAATGGTAAATATAAATTACTGTAATGAATAGTAAATACTATAACAATTGCTTGCTCGAACTAATTATCCACGACGAGTTTTGTGATGGGGTGATTCGACGTGGGTTTGCATGCTCCAATAATTACTAAAAGTTGAAGTTGAAAAGTTTGACGAAGTGTTAGCACAATAATTAGGATGATTGGTGAGGGTTGGGAAAATGTAGAAAAATGGTCAAAATCACTAATTCACCGACGCTCATTTTCACATAACAAAAAGCAAACTGTTTCCTTTTTGACTAAACAATACGAAAAGAACAAATACTAAACACTATTTCTACCTTTTTCCTTTCCATTTCCATTTCCATTCCTATGTCACCTTTACACAACCACTAAAGTCTTCGTACTCAAACATTTTTATGGTCCCCTTTCCTCTCTCTCTTTTTATTCAATTATTCATATAATTATATATAATTATACATATATATATATATATATATATACAAACCTTTATTTTATTTTATTTTTTTGTAATTTTGAAGTTTGATTTTATCATATTTTGCAAATTAATAATGATAATATGAATATCTTTCTAAAAGTTTTAAGCGAAGGTAGTCGATAGAGACTATCTTTTTTAAATGAGTTCACCATAAAATAACGAGTAACTGTAATAGATAACTTTTTTAAAAAAAAATTATAAATATAACACAATATATCAGTGATAGTTTATACTATCGTAGCGTTATAGTTATCTCTAAAAGATTTTGAGATCTTTTTTGGTGTTATAAATTTTATTAAAAACATGAAAGAATAAATATATAAATAGTGGAGGACTAAAATAATATTTTAAAACTCTTCTGTATAAACTATTTCAAGGTTGAAGAGATCAATTTAATTTCTTCTCTTCTCCATGGAGATTGTATTTTGATTTCTTCAAACTCAAACCATACAAAGAAAAGTCAAAAGGGAAATTCTTCACAAAAGTTTGTGTAAGATTGAAATTCTTAGGGAGGGATAGATAGATAGAGAGGAGGTGGTTAAATAATTAATATTGGATTAAAATATTAGAGTTGAAAATGTTAATTTTGATTTTTTGGAGTTCATTATAATAATAATTGTTGTTATTATTAATGATTGAAGGGCAAGTTGAAGTGCAAAAGTCATTAATCATAGTATTCTACATTTAATGGGAAAAAGTTGAGTGTTGTCAAAGCTATGTTTGGATCTTTTTTACTTTTATAAAATTTTCTTTGACCAAACAAAAACAAATATAATGTATTTTTTCAAAATTTTCATAGGTTAAGTATATTTCTAATATATTTTCAAAAGTGAGAAAATTTGATATCTTTTAGTCACGGACGATACAAACTCCTTAAATTAAACACCCTTTGAAAGATGGTACGAAGTTTAGGGACTTTCAACGTAGTTAAAAGAAAACGGTAATATTTGATTAAATTACAAGTTTAGTTCTTGAAATTTTATAATATTTCTAAAAAATATTCCTTAGTTCTTTTAACTTTAGTTCTAGTTTTTATATAACTTTAGTACTAGTTTTTATACATATATATGTGTTCATAAACTTTAAAAATATAAAAATAAGTTTTTAGGATTTCAAATTTATATCAAATAGATCTCTAATATATTCAACATTTTTTAAAATTAATTAGTGAATATATTTCGGTCGTCGATAAAACATTAAATTTTTAATTTTTTGTCAAATAAGCTGGCAACTTTGTTTTAAAACAAAGCAAATTGGACACAAAATTGGACATTTTAAGACATTAGACATAAAATAAGTTTGTGTTTTTTATTTGAAAACTCAAAGATTTTTCGGATTCAAAACAATTTTAAGAAATCCATAAACACTTCTAAGATTGTAAAATTAAAACCTATTTAACACAAAATTGAAAAAGATGAGAGAGACCTTACCTTATAATTTAACTTAAAATAATTCAAACATGTTGGAATTATATATTTAGATAAAACTATAAGTTTTCCGTTTATATTTTTAGGTGGTTTCAAATTTATATATATATATATATTAGAAATTTGAATCTTACAAAGACCATGGAGAATGCTACATTCTCAAACTTTGAAATAAGTGGAGTTTTAAAATGAGATGATTTTGAAAAAATGGGAAAATTTAGAAAGAGGAAAAAGAAAATTAAGGAGAGAGAGGTGAGAAAGGTTAGGTTAGGAGAATGGGTAATAATTTGGAATTTAGTTTGGAAGCCCTAAAGTTTAAGAACCGACATGACGTAATGTGGTTCAACGAAGTTGTATTTTCAGATAATATGTCGTCCAATGTTGTAAGCGTGTCGGTGTCTCCGGTCAACATTACCATCGCCCCCACATCCTCAATCCAACGCCACCCTTTATCACACGTGCCCTAACAATGCCTTTTTCTTTTCTTTTTTTTTTTTTTTGGATTTTTTCAATTTAAAAACCATAGTATTAATAGAAGTTCTATTTTTTTTTTTATTGGAAGTTTATCAATTCAATTCTTATTCACTTCAGACGTTTGATATGAGAATTGTTTCGTTTCTAAATTTGTTTTAGTTCTAAGAGAATTGTTCATTTTCTGCCTTGATTAGATTTGATTATATTTTCTTTTGTCAATTTTGATCTTTATTTTCTTTTTTTCGATCGACCTTTAATTATTTCATTTTTTCTTAAAATAAGATGATAGGAAGATTTGAACTATAAACTTTATGAATATTAACACACATTTAATTTTAATTCTTGAATTAATCTAAGCTAAATGAAAGTAAAAAGAATTATTTAAGTGTAGAGTGTTAAATTCGTAGTATTTAAGTTGCAACATGTTCTAATTTTATGATCATAGTTGGAGATAGAAACCATATTATATGAAAAATTATTGCATTTAGTCATGGTGAAAAAATGATAAAAATAATAAAATATTTAAATCAATAGATAACTCTTTTATGCTTTAAACATGTTAATAGGTTTATTGTCGAGGAATTTTTATAAATGTAACAAACCACCAAACTATTTACAGGTTGTGTAACAAATCGTATGAAGTTAGTCATTTTTTAAATATTCCATATTTTCCCTTTCATCTTTCTTCTCGCGATTTCTTTCCTCGTTTCCTCCTCTTCTTTTTTTTCGCTGCAATTTCTTTTCATGTCTTCCTCCTCCTTTTTTTCCTCTGTGATTTCTTTCCATATCTTTCTTCTTTTCCATTACTTTTTTATGACCATGTACAAAAAATAGCAAAATCTAAAAGATCGTATATAAAAAATATTGAAAAAAATCATTTAGATTGGAGTAGCCAAATGTAAACGATATATCGGGTAAAAAAAGTAAACGATAGTGTAAAAAAAAATAAATGTGTAGACAAATCTAAACGATTGTGTAACAAAATTAAACGACAAAATTGAAAAAATAAGTTGTGGTTAAATCTAATCGATCGTGTACCAAACAGTAACCAAATTTAAACAATCGTATACCAAATATATTATGTGTGCGCTGTTGACAACGTGGTTAACAGGGCAATTTTGGTATTTTTCATGGTGGGCTTGTGGATTTTTTTCGTTTTTAGAATTATTCTATACAGTGTAAATATTATCCCGTTTTGTTATATTTTTTAAAAGACTACTTTGTTATTTTTGCTATATTTATATTAATGAATATTTTATTACTTATTTTTTTTTTATGTTTTTGTAAACTTTTATAAATTTTTAGGATTCAGTAGAGATGATCATTTACCATGTCAACATCCAATCTAAAAAACATGCAAGTACAAATTTAAGGTTAAAATCTTATTTTGGTCCCTAAGCATTATATCTTATTCTATTTTGGTTCTTAAACTTTTAAAAGTGTATGTTATGATCTTCGAACTTTTGAAAAAAGTTTAGTTTGGTTCATGTCATTAGAATTCCATTAACTCTTGAACGGAATAATAATATGTGACTTCAATATTTTGATGATTAAACTCTAGATTCATCTTATTAAATAAATTGCTAAATAACTAAGAAATCTTATTAATTTATTCTCTAAATTTTCTATGTCAACACCAAACTTGAAACAAATAATACCCAAATTTAAAACTAATTTTTTTTTCTCCAAGAAACTTAAATCTCTCACATCCCCTTTCCTACTCCTCATCTTTTTTAAAAAAAAAAAATTAAAATTTTGAAGCAAATAAGAAGAATGACATTGAGTGAATAAAAGAAAAACAAAACAAAACTAATATATTGGTCTTAACATCTACGACAAGGTAAAATAAATTAGAAAAATAAAATACGTTCAACACATGTATAAAATAAACTCTATAGAATTGCAAATAAATACTCTCATACTAAGAAGAAAAAATTCAGAGGAAAAGGAAAAAAAATGTTTCAATGAATCACAAAATATGAATTTGTGGTACTAAAAAGTTTGTATGTGGATAAATTGTATCTAGCATATGAGTTGAAAATACGAAATAGAATGATAATACGGTAAATGGTGATATCAAAATCTTTTAAGACAAAGTGACTTGTTAAGTTATCGGATAAAACATCAATTTAACATCTAGCCTTTAAACAAAAATAAAACCCTAGACTATTAAAAATGATTATCTTATTTGGATACCTACTCATCCATCCAAATATAGAAGTCACACGATCATTCTATTAGAGTTAATGAAATACTTCAATGGCAAGAACCAAGTTATACTCTTTTTATCAGAAACTAAAATGTTATAAAACACAAGCGTTTAGGAACCAAAATAGTATTTAAATCAAAATCTAATATCTTACGTTTATTACAAAGCAGATAAATTAATACAAACATACAATAATATTCAACATAGTACAAAGTAATAATCTTTGTAATAAATTATGATTGAATTTTATTATAAACTAATATGTGTAAATAAAAACAATTTAGATTATTAGTATTATATATTCTTATGAATTTAAATAAAAGAGAGAGAGAGAGAGAGAGAGTGTTTGGTGTACCAAATTTTATTTTAAAAAGAAATAATGAAAGAAAAGAAACTGATTGGAGAGAGGAAGTTAGAGAATATTAAATATCCAATTTCTACACAAAAATATTATGTAAAATTACGGTTTTTAAATTCTAACTTTTAATTCAAATACAAATATTTTATTGCATAACATTATAATACTTTTATTTTATAAAAAGCACTTTCCTCCTACCTCCTCTTCTCTTATAATTTAACATTATAACATCGTCATACAATAAATAAATATAAAAAAAAAAATGTGATATTTTATTGTATTTATAGATATTTTGATTCATTTTTTTTACGTTTAAAAAAAAATATCAAAATTATAAAAATTGAGAAGATGTTTACAATGATTGCAGTAAATTTTGTATTTTAGTGGGAACTACTAATAAACATTGTGCATTAAAATTTTAACTATAACAAAAGTAAAATGTTTGTCAAAGTCATATTAGGTTTTTGAATTCTCCACCCTATTTGTTTTGGTGTATTTTTAAATAATAATAATAATAATAAATAAATAAATAATAAACATAATTGGGTTTAAATGCTTTCCTCATAAGAAAAAAACAAAATCTTATAGGTCTTCTCTCAACAATTTAAGAGAAGAAAAAAAAAACATAATCACATGGTCTCACAAACCCTCCCTCTATATTTATTTATTTATTTATTTATTTATATATATAGAGTCTATTACCGGGATAGTTGTAAATATAATAATCGAATTTAAAACAATTAAATATATAACAACATATTTAAAAATTATAAATATAGTAAAATTTGTCAAAGTCATAAATCATGATACAAATATTAGTTTATCAGATAAACCATAAAAGTCTATTAGCGATAGACATTACTATATTTACACTTTTTTTAAAAAAAATCTTACTACTATATTTCATTGTTATTCCTAAAATTACTACCTATAATAATTATCCTTAAATAGACCTTAATTAAGCAGGGATGGAAAATATTACTATAAAGTAACTATCTACCAATTATATTCAACTTTCACTTTTTATCTTTTAAAAAATTAAGTTTTATTTTTTAAATATATATTATATATTCTAATTAACACAACTAAATTTTACTTCTTAATTTCTTAAATTCATTGGTTGGATAACGTAATGATATCTTGTATTTTACCATTTGGAAGATAGAATTTTTTTTTTTTTAATCAAAATTAAGTGTCAAATTCTGTTAGTTAATGATTTGATTTTTATAGTTTATAAATAAATCTAATTCTCGACTATTTATGTATTTACTCGTGTAAGAAATTATGTTAAACAATTCTAATATCTTATTATAATAGGATAATTACATCATTACAAAAAAAACAAAGACTAAACCATTATTTCTTAGAATTAAAGTTAGCATACTAAAGTCTTAAAAAATTTAAAAAATAAAGATTAGACAAAATTGTTATGTTAGTCAAATTTTAAGTAAATGCAAGTGAAATAATTTTAAATGAAAGATTTTTAAAAATATTTAGATTTATTTTCATATATTTGAAAATGGGAATTGTAGAAACCTATTTATCCCCACTTACAAAGAAAAGAATTAGATGAATTCATTGTGAGAATACAAAAAAAGTTGACCTTCCATTATCCAAGAAGACACTATAAAACTTGTCTCTCTCACTCTACACAAAAACAAAGGGATGGTTTTTTGTTTTCTTAAATACCAATTTTCATGCTATGGCGAACTTTGTCCTTATCCGTGCATTTGGATTTCCCATTCTCAAACCCATCGTCTCTTCTCTCTCCCTCCCCCTCTCCCTCTCTTTGTTTTTATTCTCTCTCTCTCTCTCTCTCTCTCTCTTTTTTTTCTTTTGGCATTCAAAGTCAAATCACGAGCCGCTGTACAGTGACAACGACTCACAAAGGAAAAAAGAAAAAAGGGAAAAAAAACTCTCTTTTGCAGCTTTAAATTGCAGATGGCAACCGCATTCACTTCCATACGCGGAGAAGCATCAATTTCACACCTCAATTTTGTCCCTTCACTTTCATTTTCATTGCTTTCCTCCCATTCCCTTCATACATTCAATTATTTATTTGCCTCCTCTGCTTCTGACACTAACTTTTTTTCTGATTTCTATTGTTTTTTTATATTGTTGCCATTTTTTTTATATTCTGGGGCTGCTGGATTTGCGTTTTCCTACATGTGGTGGCAGTATATTATTTTCCCACCAAGCACAAGAATCCGTTCAATTTCTGGATCGGCTACCGGGATTTTAGGGATGGGTCTGCTCTGTATCAAACATGGGTTTTTTTAGTTTTTTGTCTTTGGTTTAGTACTTCGTCCGTACCCTTTGAATCTCTGATGGGTTTTTTTGTGTGAATCGAGAGAACAAGGAAGTAAGGAAGTGTACTCAAGGTGTTTGATAAAAGTCCTGAGTGAAGAGATGGGTTCTGGTAATGGTTTTTATTCCACTAGTGAATTCAATTTGGATGCCAAATGGTTGATTGATCCTAAGCATCTTTTTGTTGGGCCAAAGATTGGGGAAGGTGCCCATGCCAAGGTGTACGAGGGAAAGTACGTTCTTTTTTTTGATGTCAATTGGTTTTTTTTTTTTCCTGTTTTTTCTTGGTCTGTCTCAAATCAGACCTTTCTGTCACTCTGTCTCTCTTTTTAAACTCTCTCTCTCTTTCCCCCTTTTCTCAGATACAAAAATCAGATTGTGGCTATCAAAATGGTGGGTAAAGGAGATACTCCCGAGAGGATGGCCAGAAGAGAAGCCCGGTTTGCAAGAGAGGTTGCAATGTTATCCAAAGTGCGACACAAGAACTTAGTGAAGGCAATGATCAATTCTACATTCAGAACTCTTGCTTCTGTATCTGAATTTCATGCTTTTCTGGAAATTGTTGTTGAGATACTTTTTATAGTGTCTCTCAAGTTCTAACTGTGATTCTCGGTTGGTATTGTTCTTGTTTCCAGTTTATTGGCGCTTGCAAGGAACCTATGATGGTTATTGTGACTGAATTACTCACAGGTGGCACATTGCGCAAATTTCTCTTGAATTTGAGGCCAAGGAGCTTGGAACTTGATGTGGCAATTGGGTTTGCGCTTGATATTGCTCGTGCAATGGAGTGTTTACACTCCCATGGAATTATTCATCGTGACCTTAAACCAGGTACAAGCATATACTTTACTCTTTCGATCCTGGTAGATGGCACTCGCTGTTTGTGTATGATATAGAATCCATTTGGTAAAATTTTCATTTCCTTTTCCCCTGAAAACTGCCTTATTCCTCTGTAAAACAAATGAACTTCTGATATAATAGTTTGAACTGGTTTTTGCTGTTCGAAATGAGTTCTTAAGCTTCAATTGTTCTTTTCACCCATAATTCCATGGGATTCATCTTAAGAGTCGCCAGCCATTCATCAGTATATTAGCTTTCTTTGTCTAGTTTGGGTTGAATTAGAGAGTAGAGACATCCTTGAAGAAAGCAATCGAGGATTTGTAATGTAGGAATCTAAAACATTTGTTGTGTGTGGATTCAACATGGCACTTTATTACCTCCATGAGAGGTTCAAAATTGAATGTAGTATTTATATCGTCTCCCAATCTATGTATGCGGAGATAAGAATTAGGTGGGTTATCCCGTGAGATTAGTCGAGGTGTGCATAAACTAATCCGGACACTTACCGATACATACATACATATATATATATATTTACCTTTTGAACCTTGAACATGCAAGTGAAGAAATTTAAATTTTCTAGGGTAACGAGACTCTTGTATTGCAGAAAACTTGATATTGACTGCAGACCATAAAACAATTAAGCTTGCTGATTTTGGTTTGGCAAGAGAAGAATCAGTAACAGAGATGATGACTGCAGAAACAGGAACATATAGATGGATGGCTCCAGAGGTTCTTTTTTTTTTTTATTCCTCACCCCTCTTTTCTTTATTGCCGAATATTTGATTGATTATAGAGTTCTTAAGCATTTCCTTGCTGGGTCTTAAACAACTTTCATTTTCATTTGTTGGCAGCTCTATAGTACGGTCACTTTAAAACATGGAGATAAGAAGCATTATAATCACAAAGTTGATGCCTACAGCTTTGCCATTGTATTGTGGGAGCTCATCCTTAACAGGTTGCCTTTTGAAGGCATGTCGAATTTGCAGGCGGCGTATGCAGCTGCTTTTAAGGTAAGCTAAGCATGTAGTTATAAAATGTAATGTCGTCCAACTATCCAACAAAACTAGTAATATGATTGAAGATCTGTTTCTAAAACAACTTTTTTTGTTCATTCAGTACCAATGTTCGAAGAAAGTTAGAATAATATAACTTCTATAATTTGATAGAACTCCCATGAATAGTTCATAAGTAGGTTTCATGTATGAAAATTTTATCAAGGGCTATTTATGAGCTTTTATGATACCATACCATAAGAACTAAATTCCAACTTCTAAAACCATAGGAACTAAAGTCCTAACTTTTTCAAACCATATTCTTGAATGTAAAAACTGCATCATCTAGAACAAAAAACCACAAAAAAACGACAATAAACTTGGAGATGCCGTATGGCTTTCTATAGAAAACATATGGCTAATCAAGTACTTATAGTTGTAGCCATTAGAAACATGTAAGTGATTCAAAATTTGTAGCCTTTCCTGTTATGAGTAATAGCTTTGTTATTTCAGAACATGAGGCCCAGTGCTGAAAACCTTCCAGAGGACTTAGCTTTAATAGTGACATCATGCTGGAGAGAAGATCCAAATACAAGACCAAACTTCAGCCAGATTATACAAATGCTATTGCAGTCCCTCTCTAGAATATCACCACGATCACCTGTGATCCCACCTCGGATATGTGCTTCTGAAAACGTTGTCATGCCACCTGAATCTCCCGGTACAAATTCCTTGATGGCTGTTAGACATGGCTCAGGGGAAGCCTCGCACAGCATGATCGAAGAAACCCCAACAAGCTCCTTCTTCTGCTTTAACAAATGTTACTGATCCAATGCAAGAAAATCCTAAAAGGCACAGTTTTAACTTTAGTTGTAGTTCTATAAGAATACCCAATAAGCCAAACCGAGAAATGTAACAGAATTTGGGATTGCTTTCGGCTCAGAAGCTTGAGAATCTTAAGCTTTTTTTAACAGATGTGTAGGATCATTGAGTGATGGCTCCCACCTTTCCAATAATCAAGAAAATCTTGGCATGTAATATTTATGAATTCTGTTGGGAATTAGATAATGAGAAATTCACTAATCATAATGGTTGTAAATAAATCTTGATGCCTGTCTACTGAAACCCTACATTTCCTACTTAAAAGTAGATCAAGAATCAGAGAAAGGAGGAACAAGGAACACCAATAACACCCACAAAATAAAATATTCACAACATGCCAATATTTTCATCGACTAAATTCCTTGCAATATCAACAGTGAACTAAGTCATCGAGCATGATGAGGAAGAGTTCATAAGAGTTCACCATCTATTGTAACAAAGAATGTGATCTCCACGAGTAAGCTATTTTGGTGATTTCATAAGATTCACATTAGTTTTTACATAGTAAGATCTTACAAATGGAAGGTCCTCAGTTCCTGTTTCTCTTCATTGCCAGTATCATTACTCATCGCACAATGAGGCCATCAGCTCACGGGGTGAACCCCAAATGGGAAGATCGATTAGACGCTGCTTCAACTGGTCTTCTTCTGTCTGGCACAATGCTTCAGCTATATCACAAAACTTTGAAACGTTGCTAATGAGGGCGTCCTGAGCTTCCACCTGCATAGTTTACACTTCAGACATTGCTACCACTTCAGCAGCCAAAGGCGAAAAAAGTAGACACTGACCAGCGAAAAGGTTGAAAAGAGGTTTTGCCCACAACAAGACACCTTCAATTTTCCTATTCAACCGCCCAATTCCTCGAGACAAGGTTCTAAAATTTTTAATTATGAAGTTTCTACTCATAATCTAGAGCCCTATAGTTTCAGTTTGCGGATATGTCTACCATCCCTCAACTCTCGAGCCCTTACCTTGAAACTGAAACTATAGGGCTCTGGATCATGAGTAGAATGGTTGAGATTTTTTAGCAGTCTGGAGAAAAATGGTTCAGAAATACTAACATTTGTCGAAAATGACGATTTTCTCTCCTGATCTCTCGGTAAGAGTAACAAATTGGATGGTAAAGTAGCATAGCAGTTGGGGAAAACTTGACAATGCAATGATAGCAATATCAGGTTTGTGTACTAAGATCTTCGACATTGTTAATAGTGAGCATTTCGATTTATTTGCCAAGCCTAGACCTTACACTGAAAGACTAAAGCCATATATCCGATGAATTTCTCAAGCAAGTGAAGAAATAATTAGTTCGACACACAGTTCCACCCAATCACAAACAAAGGTGAAACAGAACGGCAAAAATCATCCCTCTCGACACGAAATCTAACCAACGAATGATGAATTATGTGCAGTTTGAGGAAATTCATAAGCAACTCAACGAATGAATCCGTAAAATTTCTATTCCTTGAACCTTTATCCTACATTACGACACAATACCAGAACACCAATTTACCTGAGAGAGAAGATCGTCCACCATTGACGCATAAGAAAGCTCCTTCTCTCGAATAGCAGTCAACGATGAAGCCTCAAGTAGCGACGCCGCTCCTTGTTCCCCATGCTGTCGGTACTGTTCCTGAAGCTTCCGAGCCCTCTCCTCCATCTCCCGCAAGTTTCCCGACAAAACCTCCCACTGCTCAATCTCTCTCTGGTACTTCGCTCTAACCTTCAACAACGTCTTCCTCCTGCGCTCTCGCCGCCGATTCTCGTCCGCCTCAAGGTCCACGGCCTGAGCCGCCGATGAGCGAGCTGCGACGGCTTCCGCGGGGTGGAGTCGGCGTCTCTTCCGCTTGTAGACGAATCCATCGTCGTTGCAAAGCTCCCAATCGTCTTCTTCTAGAGAGACTGTGGCTACGGCTGCTGCAATTGACTCCATGAAAAACCACACCGTGCGGGAGAGGAAAAAGAAACAGAAGAAAAGAACAACAAAGAGAGCCTTCCTATCTGTTTCAATTTCTTTCCCTCAAATTTCGAAATCGCGCGCGTTGGCTATTTGGGCCTCAAGCCCAATTAGCTCGTTATAGGACTCCGACTTCACGGCCCAACTCAATTTCGAAAATATCTTAAATTTTCAATTTAGGATTATTTTATCATTATAATTAACATTTAATATATGTCATTTTCGAATTTAAGAATTATTTATTTTCTTAATAACATTATTTTTATCATAATTGTATACATTATAATTTTTTTATTTATATTTTTAATTAATATACAATAATTAAATAAATAAAAAACATTTTCCATTTTTTTCTTCTTGTATAAATGTAATTTCCTTACAATCAAATAATATATGTTTTAATATGGAAATATCATTCAAAAATATATATCTTCATTTATCTTTTTCCCATTTTTTCCTCTGCCTCTTCTGCTCACATTTGCTGACTCATCATTACAATTCGTCAATCAATTTTTTTACCTTTCGCAGGATATTTCTTCCCTATTTAATTTCTTCACCCTCGAAAGTCCTCAACCATTATTATACTTTTTTTCTGCTAGAAATTTATTACACAACCGGATCTTTCTTCCATCGTCGAAAATTCTCAACCGCCGGAAACTTTACTTTACATTACAGGACTTCATCGTCGTTTTTTTAGATTTAGAATTTTCATTACAGTAGCTATTTATCTTTTCTGTTTATGTAAATATATACTCAATCTATTGTATTTTAGATTTTGAGGTTCTGCTACATAGTTATTTATACTCTATGTGTATGTAAATATATACCCCTTCATATTAACATAGTACGTACATTCGTCCGGATGGACAATATTGCAGTATTTTTAATTATATATATACCTCTTATTATTTACCATAATACATGTGAACGTGTTGGTCATAACCGTAAGCGATGCAAGTTTTCCTTATTTAACTATATTATTCTTCATTTATTATGTTTTTTTACTTATAATTAAAATTTTTATATTGTAATATTGTTAAAATTTTAATTTCAATTATAAACGTTTCCTAAGTTTTCATTTTTTTTATGTTCGTATATATTTCATAATATTGAAAATATACTATGTATTATTTTTCTATTTTTCAACCACATGATATTCTTTCAACCATAATGTATACATTATTTGCCTTAGTTTTTTAAGCCAAACTTTGCAATTCAGAACGTTACAATATTGTATTTAATATTGTACAGTTAACTTCAAATTATAATGTATAATATCCTGATATACACTATTTTATTTAATATATACTATCTCAGTCGAAAAGTATATTATCACATTGCTTTCAATTTCAATAACTGGAAAAATGCATTATTGTAATATACACTATTTTATTTAATATATACCTCTACTTTTATCTCACCAACCGACTCTTTAATTTCTTCCACAATCTTCCTCTGAACTTCCTCATTCACTATCAATTCCGCCATCCCCCACTCTATCACTGTCTCCGTTGTGTCCGTCGCCAACGAATTCCCTCCTCTGCCACGCCCGTCGATTTTAAAATCGAAAAGCGTGTCCAAGTACGAAAACAACGTCGCATTGCCGTCAGACTCCAGTTCCCTCCACCATCGATTAATTAACTCAACAACTAATTTGGATTCTCCAGTGGTTGCCGTCATCGATCAATACAAATTTCAAAATCTCGTCCATTTTTACAACCGTTTCGTCTTCCATCTCGATTCCACCTCGTTTCGTCTTCCATTTTCAAAACCTTAAAGATCGGTTGAAGAAAAATTTCAGCGCACGAAAGATAGTATAATGGATCCACAATTATTCGTTGCTCTTTCCTTGCGTGGTTCAAAAATCCCCCATTTTCATGCCATTAACGTATCACTTACCTTTTTTTTTTTTTAATTCGTAAATCATTTAATATGGGTAGTATAATAATTTGGGCCAAATTTTTTTATAAAATATTAACTCAATTAGGACCTTAGTATAATATATAAGCAAATTAGGCCCATTGTGTAAAATTATAGGCCAAATTAGGCTATTTGAGTTAAATCCCATAAAATAATCCAAATAATCCGACAATTCTGACTATCCCATCCATATTAATAATATATAATATAAAATTTTTTATTTAACCCAACTCGGTCTCAATTAATATATATATATTTATATTATATATAAAATTTATATCTTCTTTGTGATTTATTAATCTCGAGTCATCTTAGTGCAATTAATGTATACCTGAGATCAAATACAATGAAGGCAAAATTCTTTCATCCCAAGTCATCTCAATGCCACTAAGGCCTAAAATCCAATAACTAAAAGAAGAATTCTTTTGTCTTAAGGTATCTAGAGGCATTGTATACCCGAGATTGAATAAATTAAAAGCAGAATTCTTTCATCCTAGAAAATCTCGATGTAACTAAGGCCCGAGATTGTGTATCATGATCTACACAATCATTTAAATTTAAAAGTTATCATTAAAAAAAAAAAGATGCAACCCAACTATTAATTGGGTCGGTTTACCAACTAGAGTTATTCGAGTTTCTAACCCAATCGTTGGGTTGAAAATGTTCCCCAACCCAACCCATTTACACCCCTAGTCAAAGTTGTACCACGGTATCTCCAAGTGAGACAACTATGGTTAGTTTAAGACATAATAATATGGAATAATTAATCTTAATTTATCATAATTCAAATATCTTACAATATTTTGTTAATATTTTGATTCATTCAGCTATATTTGAATACTAAACGTTCAATTATCTATTAACATTTTAACTATAAATATTATACACATATATGAAAATTGTTGTCATATCGAACCAATTTCGATAAATATTAACACGTAAAAGACTAAATCGAAAATCATGCAAAGACTAAATCGGAACAAACTATTGTGTACAATTGAGCAAAATAAAGCCAGTCAAGTCAACTAAAAATTATTTTAAGATTCATTGAGAATAATATTAAATAGAAAAAAGTTAAACTAAAACATATTTTAAGATTGATTGATGAATGATGTTACTAAAACTAAAGAGATCAAAGTCTCCAAGTACACAAGATTATGGCATATGAAAAACAAGATGTTATTATTGTTATAATTTAGAGAACATCCACACATGATTCATATATTATTGGGATTCCTTCAACTACTAAAAAGGATCACACCAATAATTAATTATGTATCAGGGAATTACCTCACCATTGTTAGAGCTTAATAAGGCAAAGTGTGAAGGTACTCAATACACATTATCATCTCTCAAATTTAAAGACAAATTAAGTAGATTCTTTTTTGGTCTACGATTTACATACAACCTTATATTTTATTCACAATATAAACACAGGGAGCTTACTGGCGAAGTCCTTCAGGCAAGGCCACCACCTTATGGAAGGGTACTGTTCTCTGGGGCAATGTCGAGGACCCGTCTTCCTCGTCGTCGTCGAATTCCAACAAGTAGCTGTCCAGACAAAACGTAAGAATGAATTTGAAATGTACAGCAGATCATGTTAGTATCGGTTTCTTGGAATTCATGTTGTCATTATATCGAAGAATGGATAGATCATGTTATTTGACATGGAAAATTGTCATGAAAAATAAACGAATTGAAATTTCGGACGCAGTCGGTCATCAAAAACTGATGGAAACAAACATAAAACAGAGAAATCAAACCACATTGAACCATCTGGTGAAATTCGGCTTTTTTTTTAGATGAGAAACACTTTTTTTAAGTAAGGGGAAACCTCAAACTCCTACGAGCAACTACAATAGAGATTTTTAATTGGAAACTATATAAGAACAACTAACGAAAACCGTGAAAATAGTTTGAAAGCACTTCTTTCACAAGCACATTTGGTTGATGTATGCATTTCTTAAAATGATTTTTATTTCAACGTTTCTTTAATTTTTTTTTCTTATTTCAAAAGTTGATTGTTATGGAATAAAAAAACTTTTTCCACTTCTTAAAGTTGTCCCAAGTTCACCCAAAAAGCTCATGGCTGCACAATAACCGCTGCAGATCAGGTCATAGTGCATTTGGGACAAACGAGTTCTAACATGAAGAAAATAAGTTCTAATGAAAGCCTGATTGAACCCATCCATCTATACTTTGTAAGAGATCAAAATGGAGAGCAGACAAGGTCAATTTTTCCCCCCCATATTTCGTTGCCAGTCAGGGTCTAGGAGATACTATTTTACATGAGAGGTTAAAGGGATCAAAATCCGTAGTCGCCGTAGAGGTAACAAACAGAGCTCAAAGTAGAAACGACATGATAAACCTTAAAAGAATACGAGGTACTTACTCGTCTGTCTTCCTCTGGAAGGAGGCCGTTCGTTGCAAGAGAAATTTACTTGTCAGTAAGTTGCACATAGAATAAATAAGTATAATGTATGCTAACACAGTCTAGATTTACATCAAGAGAATCGAGATAGTTTGGTGTATATATAGTAGAACAAGGTGTAGGGATGAGATGATGACCTTGCGATGACTATTGACAACTGTTGCCCTATAAAGAGCGGTTGTTCCTGGATAAACTGCTAAGACTCGTCTTCCAGGTAGGAATTCAGGGACAGTAGAAGGATCGTTTCGTTTTGGAAAAGATATGATGGCCGACATTGGCAACTTGTATTTTCTGAATATGATAGAATTAAACATAACTGAATGAAGAAACTTCCAATTAACTAGAACTCTAGAATCCATTCCGAGCAAAATGATAAACAAATAAAAATCTAACAGGGGCAGAAATTTACCTTTGCCCTCCACCTTCATCTTCATCGCCTGGCTCCTCATCTAGTACTTCAAATCTGTACATGTAGATTTTACATATTAAACAACGAAGTATAGAAAATCCTTTTCAAAAGGATATCATCTAAGAGAGATTATAACAATTAAGCATGTGTTAAATGATTTGACTAGGTCTAAAAATTCACAAATGATGCTAAAAACAGATCTCAAATCTGTACACATAATCAAATACGTAAAACAATAATGAATGACAAAGCAAGTAGCATAACCGAAATGCATAAGTTAATAACATCGAGCTGCCAAGTCCGTCTCCACAATTAAGGGAAACTGGCGCGGAGACACTAGTCACTTATTCATATTGCAGAAGCGTGTAAGAAGGTAACATTGATATGTGACCTTCAATAAATGGGCATGATGAGATCTGAGTTTTCCATGAAAGATACCCCACTAATCAGTTTTTTTTATCCTCTTTTCAAATAAAAATAATAATTCAACTTAACTTCCTGCACACAAATAATTCCATCACCGAAAAGAAGAAAAAATGCTGTTAAGAACTTATAAATATAATTTAACTCACAGTTTTGTCTCCTTATCAAAATGTATCACTTTTACAATAAACCATTCGTCCTTCTCAGCCCCATCTGGTGTCACCCTGGCTGCCACCTGAATATAACAGTAGATGCTACTAAATAGCTATCTTTACTGAAATTAATCAAAGCAATTGAATTGTTTTTGGTCTGTTTAAATTTGGAAAATATGAATAAATAAAAAATGCAAACTGGAAAATGATATACAGACCTGTTCATCTTTCATGTTAGCACAAGCCTCGAGGTTTCTCATTGCAGGTGAACTACGAGCATTGTCTGAATCTGCCTTCATTCTTTTCTTATCTGCCACATAGATTCAAATCAGTAAATCAACAGATAATTGCTTCATGACATTGTCTTTAAAATTTTAACAAGAGAGGCAGCAGTTATAAATTTGCTAATAAGGGAAAAGATGGTAAGGAATTAATGATTGTTTTAAATCTGACAGCCATAAGTAGTCAAATCTGACAGCAGTCGTATAAGTAAATCTAATGCCATTCTAGAAGATCCTCTCCCATGGTGCCTCCAAGGTGAGAAAATATATTGAGCAAACAAATAAAAAAGTCAATGTCCTTTCTCCTATGATCCATATGCAGCAACATAGACATATCATACCCACATGCAGAAAGCTTCAAACTCAGGAATAACAAAGGAAAGAAAAGACAACTAGTATTCATATTAAGTTTCCAATAAAATCAACATCAATCCCATCATCTCCACTTTAATATTCGTGAGTGTCTAAGACACCTTACATGCATCTCGACTAATTTTATGGGACAACCCACCTGACCCGACCACGTTTGGATGTCAAGACTACTTGAAAGATACTAAATTCTAGGTAAGTGACTACCATGGAATGAGCTCATTATCTCTTAGGTCCTTATCATCAATCCATTGTGATATTTGTTAACGTGACCCTTCTATTGGTTATGATTATTTTTCTGAGAACACATATAAGTCATGTCCTGTGGTTAATCCAAGTAGTAATACTCCCTCATGAAGTAGAAGAAAATATGGTTGAGTTTCCTTTCATGATCATGCGTATAACATATCTTCAAATTTATCATTTATTTATCATTTATGATAGCCTGAATCAGAAAGCTTATTGGAAGTTATAGTTGAATAATTCTTGGAAACACCTATCTTTCTCCTTTGTTGCACAGGTCCGGGCAGCAAGGTTTCAAGTTGCCCCAATAAGGTCGTGGAAACACTGCAATAAAAAATAATATGGACTTCAATGCTAGTTACAATAGATGATCCAAGCATACTTGGGGTAGAGAAATGATTTTTTACCTATATGTATCTAATCACACACAAATGGACAAAAAAAGAAATAATAAAACAAAAGTAAACAAACTGTGAAGTATGAATTTCATATAAGAAAAGAGAAACTACCTCACTTCATCCTCTGAAAGTTGTTTTGCTTGAGTATATAAATGCTTCAATTTTGACAATGAATTATCCCCAGGCTTCTCAACCACTTTAGGAGCTGCAAACAAACAAATATTAAGGAGAAAGCCAATTACTGACGGAAATTAGATGGAAGTACTAATAGAAAATAAAACGCTCTAAAAGCATCAGAAAGAAAGCAAATTGATAAACTCCCGAATGTTATATACTTCTTTGTTTTAGGTAGCAATCCAAAACCAATTAAAATTGCAGAGGTATCATCCTCATCTTCCAGCTTCATATAAATGTCGGACATTCAGAAACAAGCTCAAAATTTTACAGAAACCTCTCGCCAAACACTTAATTAAACTCAACCTCAACTATTGTTCCCAAAAAAGGAAAAAAGATTAAAAAACCAAACTCGTTAAAATTCCAAAATACTATCACCTCATCCAAATTTCAACCGTAGCTTCTTCGTCCACTAATGAAACTACTAAGGAAACTAATTAAATAAGCAGCAGACCAACAAGAGTCGAACATTTTGGCCAATTCCTGGGAGCATGATCTCAAAAGAAAAAGAAAAAACATGATCCAATCAAAAGGTTTAAGAATGAAAGAATACTCACTTTTGGCCAATTCCTAGGAGCATGATCTCAAAAGAAAAAAAGAAAAAACATGATCCAATCAAAAGGTTCAAGAATGAAAGAATACTCACTAGCGAGGAGTTTCTTGTGCATCTTGTTAATTTCAAGAACAACAACTTCCTGCTCCTTGCGTAAGCGATCGAGCTCCTTCGTGTTACCCAAAATTCCGTCAATGTCGAAGGACGACATTGCTCAGTGATGGAAGCTGGGAATTTGTTCCAGGGATGACAACCAAATTTGTTGAAGGAAGAAAACAAAAAATTGAAAATTGAAAATTGAAAATCAACCTGAAAAATGGGCTTATGGGTTTCCCATCCAATGCCCTTTTTTATTTTCCAACTGAAAATTATTTTTGCCCTCTTTGCAAAGTTTCGATAGAGAGAGATGGAGCTAAGAGAATTAAAAGTTTTTGGATTTTTATTTTTTATTTTTATTTTTATTTTTAAGCCCTAAGTTTCTCATATGCTTATGGTTGTATTTATGTATAAATTTGGTAAAAAAATGCCTAAGCTTTTGGTAAAGTTGTTTATTATGAATTTCATATTCCTTTTCTTCAAAGGGCTTTGTATTTGGTTGGAGGAGATTTATTGGTTTGAAAATGAGTTGTTTTAAATGACAAAATTATTTCAAATATTTATATTTTTAGTAAATTTTTAATAAATAATATTTAGATACAAAAATCATAAACAAGAAATAGGTACTTGGAACGAGAGAGAAAAATAATAAAGAGGAATGAGAAGTGTCTATGAGCCAGATATAGACGAAGTAGTGGAAATTTTGGATATGATGTTGTACCCCTATTTATCTATTAGAATCTCTAATTTACTATAATATTTATTTTCTTTTATTTGTTATGGTGTTTACTATTTTATTCTTAAACTAAAATAATCTATTAACTCTTATTATAATCTAAACTAAAATAATTTATATCTAAAATACAAACTATTATAATCTAATAACTCCTTGTTCGTAACATTTTTGTGTTTATCTTTCCCTCACTTCTTCAGAAAAGTCTGTTTTGTAGAATCTTTGATAGTTTCGTCTGACCTTCTTAGCCTTTGACCCAACATATGTGTTGTGTATATATATATTTAACCCAAAATTTCACCGTTGAATTTAATTAGATTTGATTTCGAACTTCCAATATCTACGACTAAATAGACTCTATCCAATTGAGTAATTACATTTGAGCTAAACTCATTTTTTAAAGTTTAGTTTATTTTAGTTTTTGTTCATTTTGGTTATGGTTCTTAAAAATATTCACTTCCATTCTCTACTTTTTAATTATGATCTATTTTAGCTTTTATACTGAATTAAAAATGATGAAAGATAAATATATTTTGAAACAAAATTGAAAGTATAAATACCAAGTTGAATATCTAAAAAAAAATTAGATTTTTTTAGATGATTACAAATATAGCAATTTAATTCAAGACATTGACATATATAATAATACAATTTTTAAAAAATGTAAATATAGCAAAATCTACCAGCAAATGTCAATCACCGATATAATATGTCATATTTATAATTGTTGGGTAATTAGAATGAATAGCAATTGTTAGAATAATTATTAACTATGTAGCAACATTTTAAAAAAATTGCAAATATAGCAAAATCTATCGATGATAGACTTCTATCGTTGATAGACTCCATTTCCTGTAATACTGCTTTAAACATCAATTTATAAGTACAATATTTCATATCTATCATTATTGAATCTACTAGTGATATTAATATACAAAAGTTTTACCATTTCCTGTAATACTGCTTTAAGATACACAAGGCATATATAAGCAATTTATTTAATTTTAATAAATGAAGTATTTCACTTCTAAAGCAACACTTCAAAAAGAAAAACCAAGAACTCAGAAGTTCCAAGTTTTTATTTAGTTACTACAAATACAAAAATACATGCTCAATATAGTAGTAGAACTTCAATATTACCCATCAATTAATATTTTAATTTCTATGGCATGCTTGTGTGATTGGAATAGGAGGGCTTGATAATGCCCCATTGAGAATGTGATTTGCAACAAAGTGATTAGCAGCCTCAGAGTAATGGACTCCATCCCAACTCACATATTGAGCTCTGTTTTCACATGCATCTCCAAACACCAACCTTCCATTTATGGGTGCTTTTGTCCCACACCACACATGGTCATACCTCACATGGTACCCACAACATACTTTGAGTGGTTCCGGAAACCCTGCAAATGTTCGATAAGCAAAATAGATTTGGTTCTGAGTAGTTCAGATCGAGAAAAGATAGGTGTATTAACCGACCACTTTAGTTTGGCAAGCATGTCCATTGGAGTGCTAGTGCAATAGATAGTGCTAGATATTAGTTAGCTTTACAAACTCAAAATAGGACCAATATTTATTAGATATGGCACGTATAGGACAAAAATAATAAAATTTTAGAGTTAGATACATGGGACTTATTTTCTTAGGCATATAAATATCTACTAATTGACTTGAATTACTTCTTAGTTTAAAAATAATATCTATTATAAAGAAAATGTATGTTCTACTGAACATGTGTGCTTGTGTCTATGGTCGTTGTGTTGTGTCCCCGTCGTATCTGTATCCGACAATTTTGTAGATTAACTATGAGCCTGATTCATATAGAATCTATCATTTTCGACAATTTGTTTAGCAGCACCTGTATCCTAACCCTTTCAACTTGTCTTCATGGCCCCTAATTAATCAATGGACATGTTCTAACACAAGAACATATAATCCTAAAGTCCTCTAGTTCATTATTTCACTCTAGCTATCCATCCGATAAAATAGCGAGGAGGACTCCTTTTCAAGATAATACAAGGGATGAGCATAACTAGGGGTATTTCTATTCTTTCATTCCTCACCTCACAATTCTAGGCAATGACTCTCAATTCTTTGTTTGCTGGAAGAAAAACAACGAAAATGTGTAGCAGAAAGTGTTATTGATGATTAAAAGAAGGAAGAATAACCTTGAGTTTTGCCGTTGCTGATTAGAGCATACTTGGCAGCATAGACATCCACATAGGTAATGGCAGCATCCGGGAGCTCTGCCCTAAGCTTGTCCAATTTTGCTTTGAGCTGATTATTTAACTCCATTGAAATATCATTTTGAGCCTTGATACAACCATGCTCATCAAGGATGCCAGGGGGAGGGTTCAGATTGTAAAATTGGTTGACTGGGAGGCAACCAAATGGCCCTGTATTGTGTATCCAAAATGATCTCCCTCCTAGCTTGTATATTCTCTGTAATGAATCAAATGACAATCAGATTTCACATTCTCAGAAATAACAACAAAACGAAACTATGTTCTTCATCAGTTTGAGCTTGCTTTGATTACAGGGGTGCAAACAGAGGTATCTTTTTCTGGTAAAAATCCAGGCTGAACGACTCCAAACCGAGATTTAATTAGGTTCAACACACGTTTTGAGTAACTGTTTTCTAGGGCTCATCTCTCTTATTTTTTTCCCACAAAAGACTTCTCTAAGCACAGTCAGAGTTTGTTTCTCTTCCTCTATTGCACTACCTACAATTGAACTTTTTACTATTAAATCACTGATTCACCCAAGATTAACTTAATATTATATCAACACAATAACACTTACCTAAACCTAAACGAAAGAAAAAGAGAAATCTCACCGGTTTTTAAAACAACTCTATAAAAGTAGTTTAAAAACTAAATAGCCGACACCAACATATGACCACATGGCAGACAACTCGTATCAAGAATGACAAGGAAACAGCTCTGTGAGAAAGAAGGGTGAGTTTTCTTCTGCTTACTTGAATTGCAGAGGCAAACTGGTTAACGATGTCAGGCAAAGCAGCACGAAGTTGATCAATGCTCAGCTTTCTAAACCCAACAGCTAAATCATTCTGCCCAATATCAAAAGTGTAGAGTGCTTTGGAGTAATCCTCTGGTCTTGTAAGTTTCTCTCTGTCATATGGGTTCTTGGCTAAAATCATCAACAACAACAAATTTCAGTATAGAAAAAGAAAAGGTCAACTTACAAATTACGATTTTAATCCCGAACTTTGACAGTTGTGTCAATTTAAACTTTAGTCTTTTCAAAACGAAACTTCAATTGTATTGTTCTATTAAATCTACTTCATTAATACCACTATTTAGTACGTTAACAATTAATTTAGAATGGTGACTTGACATGCTTATTGGTCAATGACCTAATTCCACCAAGTAGGTTGGCATAATAAAAAGATTTGATATGTTGACTTTACAAAAATAGCAAATGTTAACTATATTTAATTAGAATAACAACAAGGGTCAATCGTTTTAATTTAGAACACTACCCCATCCAAATAGTATACACTTGGATAAAATCATCAGTCTCAATAAAAGCTAGTTCACCACTAGATTTGTCACTATATCACATACAAAATTAAGTAAATGATTGAAGTTATGAGTCTTTGAAACCTTGATTGTAGAGATCATTGGAGCGAGCTTTGAATTGTTCAAACTGTGTAACCTGCATATCAAGAAAAAACGGACTAATTCCATATTCATAAATCGTTTCATTCGGCTTCCGTACAGTCGATCCCCCGGTAGCGAAATTGGCGCCGTGCCGGAAATTAGCACCAAGCGAATTCAGATAAGCACTCAAATACGGCAATCTCAACTTCTCGGCTACAAAATCATCAAGAAACCCCAAATCAACATCAAAAATCCCACTCGGAAAGTCTGAAAGAGAGAGAGAGAGAGAGAGAGAGAGAGAGATAACCGGAATCAATGTTACGTCACTCACCGATGAAATCAATGATCAGACGACCATCACTATCCCTTCCGGATGGCTTGTTGAAGAATACATCACCATAGGGCCATCGAATGGGCTCGAAAGCAGCGGAGATGGCGCCAGTATCGGAATTCGAATCACCGAAGTTGAAAATCACTGGAAAGTTACAGTCCGGTGAAGCCAGTGCAACGAAAACATGAAAAACCAAAAATGCGGACAGTGCCGTCGCCGAAAACTCCATATTTGCGCTGCAAGTGATTTCTGAAAGAAGGTTTTAGAGAATATGTAATATGTTCAGGAAGTTTTACATTTATATATTACATATACTGAGTCGGAGCTTCACATTTGCCCACACACACACACACTCTCTCTCTCTCTATTTGCACATTATCTTGTTCGAAGTTCGAAGGTCTGGTGTTGTGCGGCCATGGCCAGAGCTTCAGTAGGAGTGAGGGGGGGGGGGGGGGGGGCGGGGGGAAAAAGTTTTCTTGACGTTTTGTAATAATGTCGGTGGGAGTGGAAAGATTGGGTGGATGGGACCGTTTGATTGGGATGGGGATCGTGGGGCTGTGATGTGAAGTTGGGGAATCGAGGAGAATATTTCAGCGGTGAAAAGGGATCGACGTGTCACGTGAGTGGATAAATAGATATTATTTAATGGGGCCCACACTTGTCGTTTTCTCAACGACAATCATATCGCCAGAAATCACTCATAATCTAAAAATTCATGTTGAATTAAGCCTTTTAATCCCAGTTATAATATTAAATTCTATTTTTTATTGTTTTCATTTTTTACGTTTTTTATTATTAGTAATTCTTGATTTAATGTCTCTTCCCCTCTTAAGTTTCTCTCTTTTTCCTTGAGAATGGATACTAACGTTTTTTTTCGTTCTAAGGTTGAAGTTTAGTTGGGTAGAATATTGTTTTTGTTTGTATGTTTTGAAATTTATTTAAGACTGATGTCTTAAATCCCACCACTTTTTATGACTGATGTCGAGCAACTTTTAACCGTCATCTATGGAGATCGTGGTCAAGCAACATTCGGTCACCATCTTCGATGACCACTATTATGCCCAACCTTCAATGACCAACCATCTCTGCACGACCACTGTCAAGAAACGTCCGCCCAACGCATCCGAAGATCGCCATCAGCCATACCTTCAACAAAGTCGCGTCAGTCTGCTACCATCTCCAACTATTCTCCGACCACCACCACATCCATCAACTGCCACTGAAAATTCCTTTTATAGCCATATGAATTTAACAAAAACACTTTTATTTGATAAAACCTAACAAAAACTTTTACATAAAAACATTTTAGAAAGAGTTTAGTTTAATAAATTTTCACCAAAAGTGTTTAATTAAAACGGAAAAACAATTATTTAAAATATTTTTCTTTTCTAAATCATTCCATTCAAAAACATAAAATTAATACATCAATTAATTTTAAGAATTTAACCTTTACCAACCACCTATTAAAGTACATAACATTTAAATATTATAATCTCAATCTTAGTAGAGACTTTCGTATTTGAGACCCTAAATAGACAACAAATATCAAATTGCATTCATTATTTTTTAATTTAACGTTTTCCATTTTTTAAAATAAAGTATAGTTGAAAATAGTTTTATAAATTGAACTCCAAATATATTACTTTTTTAAATAGTTTTGTTCTATATTTGTCATCTAAAATTTTTTCTCACAAAAGTTCTCTTTCTAATTCTTTTTCTACGTATATGTATAATTCGGTTGACGAAATATCTACCTAAATCTAAATTTCTCTAGTTCAACAATTTTAATATAGATATTAAACTATTAACTTTTAATATCGTAATAGTTGAATATGTTGAATTATTAAGATTTATTGATCATCGATAAGACATGATAATTTGGTAACAAACCAATCACTCACTCGACGTTGAAAATACATAGTAAAATAACACAAACTAGTAATTAATGAACAATAGGTTCTAAAAAAATATATATTTCACATTACCCTTAATAATTTAAGATTAAGAAGAGAACATAGCTTTGTTTATTTAGTAAATTAAAGGGTGATTTCATTTTTCTATATTTTCATTCTGAATTTCAAATTAGCAAATAATTATAATTCAAATACAAATATAAAAGATAAGGTACTATATTAACATCTCTTAAAGTTAATTTTAATTTGTTATGAACAAAGCTTGTGTGAAAGGTGTGTATATGTTGTAAAGGAGAGATGTTAGGCGTAGAAACATGATCAAACGACATGGTAGGTAGGCGTAGGCGTAGAAACATGATCAAACGACAGAAAATGAAGGACAAGCGTGGATGATGGGAACTTGGGGGTCTGAAAAGGAGCCATCAACAATTTGATTAGCAATCCATTGGTTTGCTGCTTCGGTATAGTGGACTCCATCCCAACTTATAAATTTGGAAGGATCTTTACAAGATCCAGCATACACTTCGCTGCCATTTATGATTTTTTTGTTGCCGCACCAAACATGATCAACCCCCTCGTGATATCCACAACATATTGCCCCCTTCTCCATAAATCCTAAAGTTAACACACACACAAAACAACTATTTTATTTTAATATATAACATAAGCTATACACACACAGTATTTGATACCATAAATCATAAAATTTTGTTATTCAAATTTCAACCTCATCTACATTTAATATGTCCTACAATTTCTTTTAAACACATATATCTAAATCCATACACTCCCCATCTTGTGTACTACATTTTTGGCTTACAATATTCTTTTTAAATTAATAAATCTATTATCAATAAAGTTAAACTTGTAATTTAATCTACAACTTATTATTCAATTAAAATATTAAAATAGGAAAAATATCAACCTTTACTTTAAACTATGGGGTTTGTATTAATTTATTAAACACTAACTAGTAATCATATTAATTTAAATTTAAAATTTTGGGAGTTATGTCAATTTATGTATCAATCTAGACCATGAATTTTTCAAATATATCGATTTAAAGTCATAACTAAATTGTATATCAATTCAAATTATCTATTATGTTTCTTCAAATACACTCCTGAAAGTTGAATGTTTAAAAGTCGGTATGACATTTATAAAAATTTAAAGTTTAATTTAATATATTTATAAAATTTGAAGGTTTAAATTAATATAATTATTAGTTTAGGGTCTAAACGATATAAATTAATAATTACTAAAAAAATATAAATTATTAGTTTAGGGTCTAAATGATATAAATTAATAATTACTGAAAAAATATAATCCATTTCATATATATATATATATATATATAAAAGTTGTGCAAATAAATTTACCTTCTTCCTTTGCATTAGCTATGAGTTTGATCTTAGCTGCGTACACATCCACATAAACAATGAAGGCATCTAAGAGTTTTGCTCTTAACTTAACGACTCGTTCTTTAAGCTGTCTATTGAACTCCAAAGCTGCGTTGTTTTGGTACTTAACGCATCCGTTTTGATCCAAATCTCCTGGGTTGGGTTTGGAAATGCTGTGAATCGCAACCGGAATGCACCCAATGGGCCCTGTGTTGTGTACCCAAAATGCCCTTCCTCCTTCTTTATATAAATCCTATCAATGGAGGGTAAACTTTTAATTTTCTAAAGGTTTAATTTACATTATTTATTTTCTCATTTTCTTTTAAAGTTAAGAGACAAAGGTTAGAAAAATACTAGCATGCTGAAAATTGCTCGATTATATTATTGTCGTGGCTAAACTTATTATTTAACTTTTTGGACGTTTGATATTGAAGAATAATAATAAAATAAGTCAAAGTAGAATGATGAAATTGATATTTTAACCAAATAACAAATTACATTTCTTAAAAAGGAAAGTACGATTCAATTGACAAGAATTGACTTACTTCAACAGCGGTTGCAAATTCATTGATGATATCAGGAATCGCTTTTTGAAATTGGTCGTTCGTCATTTTTCGAAATCCAGCAGATAGATCGTTTTGGCCAATGTCGATGGTGAAAAGAGCCTTTGAGAATTCTTCCGGTACTGGAAGACTGCTTCTAATGGAGCCATCTAGTGTTGTAGTGTGCAACTCATAATTATTAAGAAAAATCACATGTATAAAAAGATAAGGTAAAAAAATCTCATAAAAAAAATGTTGAAACTCAACCTTCGACATATCGATCAATTGTGCGATTTTTAAATTGACGAAACTGGACGACTTGAATATCGAGTGGAAACGGACTAACTCCATTCTCAAATACTGATTCATTCTGACGTCGAATTGTGGAACCACCAGTTGCAAAATTTGCACCATGTCGAAAATTCGTTCCGATAGAATTGAGGTACGCACTTAGATAGGGCAACTCTAGATGCTTAGCTACAAAATCAAATTCAAATTAACCTCATCTTAGTTAATTACAATAGTATAACTACCAAAATGGATATATATATATATATATATATATTAGAATAAATATAAATATAAATATAAAAATAAAATGAGTTATTTTCAAAATCAATCAAAATAATAATAATTTGTATTTTAAATAAAAGAAATAGAACCGAAGAAATCGATGATGAGGCGGCCGTCGCAGCCCCGACCGGCGGTTTTGTGGAAGAACGTCTGACCGCAGGGCAATATGGTAGGGTAAAACGCGGCGGAGATTCCACCGGTATCGGAATTGGAATCGCCGAAATTATAAATGGCCGGAAAATTACAAGCTCTAGAATCCACCATTGAAATCAGAATAATGGAAGCTACAGTAAATGCCAATTGAATCTTCATCGTCATCTTCATCTTCATCTTCATCTTCATCTTCATCTTCATCTCGAATCAAATAAATTAAAAAGACAAACTGTCTGTCTTCTGAGGAATGATTAATGGGTGGTTTTGTTTTGGAGGATTTATGGAATTTATTGTTTATTAGTGGAGAGTAAGAGATCCATTTTCTTTGCTGGGTTTGATTGAATTGTTTAATTGGTGCAGTTTTTTATGATTCAATTAAATAGACGTTTTTGTTGATAATTAAAAATGTAATTAATGATTCTTGGTTTGAAATTTGTGAAGTGTTGTGTTGGATATGATTATTGTAAGTTGAGGAGTCCGAGATTGTTTCACCCGTTTGGTCAAATGGAACGTATTTATTTATTTAATTTATCATTGGATTACCAAATAATCCTTTATATATATATATATATATATATATTAAAATATTGAAAAAAAAATTAGTTTAAATTATGTAGAGAATATATATAAATATAACCATTTTTTATAATCTATTAGTTATATATAAATGCAGAGAAGACGAAAATATTTTGTTATATTTTGGTTCATTTTACTAAAAAAAAACGTTTAAAATAAATATTTTTTTAGAAAGACATAAGAAAAAAAACCAAAGAGAAATGGTTATGAATAGCAAAATATTAAAATTATTTACAAAATATAGCAAAAAGCTAAATAAAAAATCTAATGAGTTTTGCTATATTTTGTAAATAATTTCAATATTTTGTTATTTTTGAAAATGTCCCAACAACAAATCTGTAAAAGCTTATGGAATATTTATTAAATTTTTGTCATACCTTGATTGTATCATTGACATTTCTATATTATCACGAAATCAAAAATGAATCGATATTTTATCGTAGCATAAAAAATTCATGAAAACAACAAAAATAGGCAACAAAATGCAAATGGTGTAAATATCTTAATTTGTTTAATAATCTTTAACATGTTATTTACTAATTTTAATGTTGTTTTAATAATTTTCTTTAGTAATATTCATATTCAAATTTTGTCAATATTTTGATGTAGGTTTCTATAAAGTTAAGACGTTAATATTCTTCTTCACATTTTAATTATAATAATCTATATATTAGACCAAATAGACCGTTTTTTAGAGAATTATAATAAATGACAAAATGATATAACTATTTTTAAAACACCGATGAACATATATGAAAAGTTTGTTGTATTTTAATTATAAATATTTTTGGTTATTTTACAAGTTTTTTGTTTTTATTTTAAGAAAGTTCATTTTATAAATAACTCAATAGTATACTTAAGAGCTCGTGGTCGAAAAGTAAGTTAAAAAGATTACAACACTAAATAATGTGACAAACTTGATGTTCCTATATTTGAATATTTTAAGTAAACCATATCAATATTTTATTTTTAATTTAAAATATCATTTTGTCCTCTTTACTTTAAAATTCATTACCGTGTTAATTTATTTTATTCACCGAGCCTGTTTTAAAATTGCTTTGGATGAAGCACATTTAACTATAGTAAAACTATTTTGAAATTTTTTATTCTCTATTATGTTTACTAATTTGTACCCACATATTAATAACAAATATTTGAATATAGTTCTTATATATATATTTATAATAAATCTTAAACTTAGCGATTATTAGTTATTATAAACTTTTCTATAAAATTAGTTTCTACTGGTCCTCTCTTCCGATAAATGTTATAAATATATATTTATATTATGTCTTTTTTGTTTCTAGGAGAACTATCGTTGTAATTGTGTTATGTTTAAATAATAAAAAAAAAAAAAAAAAATTTCCATTTTTTAAACTCCAAAATAATAGAGGCCAAAAGTGGTATTTTAATCTTTTTTATATTTAATTTTTCCGATTCAAAAGAGTAGTCTATTGTTCAGTTGAAACTAATAAATAGAATGGTTTATTTTATTTAAAAAAGTTATTTAAGTTTAAATTTTTTAAAATTATATTTGTTTAATTATTTATTTTGATACCTAACTTCTAGTAGGTTATTGTTATATCGTGAGTAAAAGATATTGGATTTTTAAAACTACACTAAGAAACGGTGCTGTTAGTCACTGATAATTCTAAAGAACATTATTAAATCAATTATACTTAAATACATTTCAATATGTTATTAATTATCTTTATGTATCACACTCTCATCTCATACATAAAAACAAAACAAAACAAAAAATATTTGAAGAATGTAGAAAGAATAATTCGTTGTATGAAAATTTGTAAAAGACGTTAGTGCATAAGGATGCATGCAACTTAAAATGCACTAAAAATATTTTTCTTATAAAAATTGACCGAGTTGATAAAAGTCAATTTAAATAAGTAGTATAAGAATTTTTTTAGTATTTTATATTCCCACTTAGACTATATAGTACAAAAGTAATATCATTTTCTCCACCATAGAAACTTCCTTTCATGATCATAAATGTGACTAATTTATATAATAATCAAGTGTATGTGCTCCAACATATAAAGTTTATCACATTGAGGAGCATGTAAAAAGGGGAGACAAAGCAAGTGCTCATTTTCAAAGAGAGTAGGATGAGTGCATCCCATGCTTTCAATAAGTGTGGATGGTTAGGTCTTCACAAAGTGGGTCAAATCTAGTGCACTCTATGCAACAAAATGCAAATTGCTTTTCTAAAAGGCAATCGAGCAAAAGCATGAACTCATGCTAGGATTGATGTCCCTTTATTATTGTCCTTTTTTTTTCTTCTTAAAAAAGAATGGTCCAACGAAGGGTTTGAGATGTGAATCATAGACCTTGTAGACGTTGACATAACTTTGCGCTAGTTGAACTATGTTTACTTTATCGATTGATGCCACTTTAAAATTGAGTAAAAGAATGAAGTTTGACAAGTTATTAATGTAAAAGATGTCCGATGATTAACCACTTTTAATTTATGGAGAATGCAATTCTTACTGTTAATGTATTATTCTAAATTGTTGGTGGATGATTTGAAGTGTTCGTTATTTAAATACACAATGATTTGTTTTTCTTCAATATATTACACAATAGGGAAAAAAGCTTGAACCCATGACCTTTTATGGAGGTAAAGATATCTTAACAATTGAGTTAAATATTCAAGTTGGTTTAAGAATGATTAAGACGTCTTGACAACTGGCATATCGTATGTGTTAACAACTAAAAGATATGTAATTCAAATCATCTACCTTAATTATTGTGCTTTACACAAGATGTTTTGATAGTTGCAGTTGACAGTTTGTTGAACTTTGGCATAAATATATGTTTTAATTTCTTTCCATCAAGCATTACTCTCATCAAAATTTTATATTTTATCAAGGTAAAAACAGTTAGGTCTTTGTTCTCCATCAAAATTCACAACCCTACTAATAATCTTAACTTCAATTATACAATGATTTTAGCATATAGAAATAAAAAGTATCATTTTAGGTCAAGCTTCATAATCGTTTAGTTTTCGTTTTCTTTTTTAGCTTTTAAAATGAAGCATCTGACCCTCTAAATACCTATTTCAATTCTAAGGGTGCATTTGGGGGAAGGGTTGATTTAGGGAAGAGTTAGTGTTAAGATAAAACTAGTGTTAAGTTAAATCTAGTTTTATCATAACTCTTGTTTGGGGGAAGGATTTAAAAATGTAGTTTTATGATAATATGTGTTTGGGGGAAGGGTTAGGTGGGAAGAGTTAATGGGGATTTTATGATAAAATGTGTTTGGGGGAAGGGTTAGGTGGGGAGGATTAATGGGGATTTTATGATAAGATATGTTTGGGGGAAGGGTTAGGTGGGTAGTTTTATGAGAATTTTATGATAAAATGTGTTTGGGGGAAGGGTTAGATCGGTAGTTTTATGGAAATTTTATGATAAAATGTGTTTGGGGAAATTGTTAAATGGGTTGGGTTAATAACTTTTTTTATGTGGTATAATATTTTTTAAATTAGATTGTAAATATTATAAAAAAATTATTGCATACTTTTTTACGAAACCCTCGAATCCGTCTTATTGCAAATAATTTGCTGTATGTGTAATGTTATTAAATTAGTACATACAGTTGTCCAAATTAAAATTAATATCTTAACATATTGTGAGAAATTTATTACAATTCATTTTTTAGAAAGACAAAAAAATTATTGAATACTTCTAATCGGCGATAGCAATGTCCTCCTATTTTAAACCTACATAAATAGCCATTATAACGCTTTTGGGAAATTGTGACTATTTTCCTTAATTTAAAATAAACATTAGCAAGGACGAAGATAAGTTCTTTACAATAGGAAATGCATAAATAGTGAACATCATAGACAAAAAAACGTAAAGAAATAATAAGCAACCCAAGTCCGTAGAAACATAAACTATCTCTCTATGTCTCGAAGGAGGACTCTACAAAATCCCTCCCTCTCATCCTCAGGCATGAGTACGAAACCCCGAAGGTTGTCCATACAAGACAAAAGATGCCTTTGCAATAACGCCCTATCCAAACTCGTAAGTTCTGGCATCTCACGCGATATGCGGAAGAATTCCATGCACACATGGTTGTCATTTGCAAGGTTGCGTGCAGGCCACTCCGTAATCTGCCTGAGTTGCTCGTTTGTTTGGTCGAGCACCAGATCAATCGCTTCAACATCGAAGTCTTGCTGACTTCCCCTCTTCCTCTTGGATCCACTCGATCCGGTCCTACCCTCTGAAGCGTGAGAAGGTTGGGATGCACGTACATCGTTCTGCGAGAGGTCAATCCCTTGGCTGTACACGGGCGGGAACTCCTCGTTTTCATCCCTCATTCAAATCTGTCATATCCGCCACCAGGCTCATTAGACCCGACGTCCGCGAATGTCTCAGCGAACCGATCGGTTGCCCTATCGCGACCGAAGACATATGTAAGTTCGTCGTAATATGGTAATGGTTTGTTCAGGAGTCCCTTCGCTGCAGGATGCGCTGCGGGCAAAAAAAATATCACGTATGAGTACTGATTGAAAATTTGTTAAGTAAATGTACATTGTGAACGTTGTATGACGTTTAAATTATTTTCCTTACCCTAACCCAATTATCAAATAATTCCTTCTCCGCAATGATACATTTCTCTTCATCGTTCCACCCAAAGTCACTGCACGCTGGACCCCGCATTTCGGCAATGGCCTGGAATGTTCGCTTCAGTGTCTTAATTCTACAATCAATTACAGTTGTTGCTCGGACCTGACATCCATGTAGTTTCTCCGCCATCATGCATACCAACTGCGCAAGGTAACCTGGGCGGAACGTACCATTATCTGATTTCCATCCCCCCATTGACACCAACTCCATTAAACATTCCACAAGAGTGCCCTCCTCCTCCTTCGTCCAGACATGTCTCAGGGCACGATTTGAGGTTGACATACTGAGAATGAGAAATTAGAAAAAATACATGGAGTACGTAAGTAATTTCACAATTTGACAGTAAAAAAAATGCATGATACAAATTCATGGCACGCGTACATTTCATATGTAACACCCCATATTACTTTTTACAGTACATTTTAGACATAATAGAATTTCAACCCAACAATCGAAAACTTGTAATGTAAAATTGTCTTAGCTAAGCGTTACACAACTGTCAATCGGTGAACATTGATTTGGCTAGGTCGTCGCGCCACTGAGACCACTCGTTTGTTGTCTCAATGTACTGAATGTCTTCTGAAGTGGTGGTCGTCGCGTATGTGGAGTCCCCCTCATCCTCGTCGTCAATGTCCTCGTAATATGTCATTTCCCTGTTGATCAAATTGTGAAGTAAGACACATGCTAGTATGGTGCGACACTGGACTTGCAGGGGATAGTACGACTTTCCACGAAGAATGGCCCAACGACCCTTGAGAACACCGATTGCGCGCTCAATAACATTCCTTGCCGAGGACTGCTTCATGTTGAAGTACTCCTTTGCATTTGTTGGCGCATTTGCAGCACCACGCCACTCTTGCAAATGGTACCGCTGGCCTCTGTACGGGGCGAGAAACCCCTCTGTGTTTGGATATCCCGCATCGCACAGATATAACATCCTGTTATTAAATAGTTCTTTTATGACCTTTAAATAGGTAAGTAGGAAGCGACAGTGTTTTATTATAAAGAAGATATACCCTTTGGCACTTGTAGTCCATTTTCTCATGAAAGGGTATCACGTAGGATCCCCGAGTTTGCTGCGGATTCTTCCCAACCGGCGAGGACATAAACGAAATCCCCTTTCGTGTCACACACCCCCAGAAGGTTTGTGGCAATTTCCCCCTTACGCGTTCTGAATGTAGGCCGATCTCCTGCGGGGACGTTGACCTTTATGTACGTCCCGTCTAACGCGCCAAGGTAATTCTGTAGGTTGAAATAAAGACGTTCAAATAAGTGCGACGTACGTAAAGGTGAAATATAGTGAACTTCTATGATTCCCACCTCGAAACACTTTCAACGTTGATCATTGCAGTTACTTGTTACCGGAACAGGTCTCTTTATCAACTTCTCGTACAGTCGAAGAACAACCAACAATACGATGTTAAAATATCGAGATACTGTCTCACCGGACCGTATAAATTCCCGTTGGATGACGCGGTTCTTCACGTCATGAGCGAGGACGTGCAAGAACATTGTTACCATTTCCTCAACATCGACAATCTCAGTCGACGAAAGACCAGCCACATTTCTAAGTAAATGGCATAGAATTGTGAATGTTCGCCTATCCATCCGCGTGCTCTGCCGACACACAAGATCTGACTCGTGTATCATGCGAAAGTAAGCAAGCTTCCTAATTCTATGGCATGTATCAGACGGTGTATGTGGGAGACGCTTATTGTTGTTCATTAATAGCTCCAACGTTAATAAAATCTGACGTTGGGCCAACGTGAATGCAGTTAGGACTCCAATAAGTGTTTGTTCATCCATTACAATGTATGTAAAGTTTCCTAAAAAACATGTACTAAGTCAATTAGTACAATATCGATATATATTGTGAAAAGATCCATAAACTTAGTAATATCCCTATTTACTAAAACCATAAACATATAACAAAAAAAAGTAGATTATGAGTGACTAGAACATTGAAAATGATACATAAAATTAAAGAAGTTGAAAATGGAAGACATGTAATTAACTATTTCCATGATACATAACGTACGTACTCGAGACGATAGTATTTAAAAAAACCGAACAATAGTACTTAAAGACATATTTTCCAAGTTTATGAATTGTGTATTCCCTTAATATAATTTAATTAGTATCAAAATTTGTGATTATATTGAAAAAAACACTATTAGTAAAAAGTTGTTCATATGGAAATTTATGATGATATTCAAAAAACACTATTAGGGAAGGGTTGTTATATGCAAATTTATGATCATATTCAAAAACAATATTACTAAAAAATTTATATGCAAATTTATTATCATATTGAAAAACAGTATTAGTAAAAAAGTTTTTGATATGCAAATTTATTATCATATTTTTACCGAATTAAACACTTGTTTTCAAAAGTCAATAACATTACTAAAATTATTTATATTACTAAAAATTATTAGTAATAAAGTTCAAACTTTCTACTTATAAAAAACATTGTTAAATGTACTTATTAGGTAGTAGAAAAGATTTTATATTTTTTAAATTACGAAGTGTTGTTAATTAGTTTGATAGTTAATACGAATTGTTCTTAATATTTAATTGAACAATTAATTCAATTTTTGTTAAATAGAAAATGTTGTTAATTAATTGCATATTTTGTAAATACAAATTGTTCTTACTATATACAAAAAAAAAAATAGTTAACAAAGAGGAAGTTAATAAGATACAATATTTAACAAAATTAAACAAAATGTTTTATATACATATTATAAACCGAAACAAAATGTTCATTATAAAATTATACAAAATCGAAAAAAATAAATACAAAAAATACAGTAGAGAAAGCCTACAAACGGTCATTACAATAGTACCTCTTCAAATAGTAAACTCGTGAATCGCGACGTCCTACATAAGACAAACAAGATGGTTAATATTTGTACATAACACACAATATAGAAGGTATGAAAAAAAAATATTACATATACATACCTTTTATGACGACAAATGTTACCTGAAATGCACATTGAATGGGGAAACCGAAACAAGAAGTTTATTTTTAAATTCATAGCCTCAGAGTTTTGATTCCATTCAAAATAATGAATGGAATTCCATCATAGTTACAGATAAAAAAATAAAGGACAGAAAGGTATAGAAAAAAGATCACAAAAACATAACAGAAAAGGAGGACAACAACCTAAAAGAAAAGGAGGACATAAACATATACGAAAAGGAGATCAGAAACATATAGGAAAATGGAAATTAAAACATATATGCTAACACAAACAGAGAAAAAGAAAAAGATAACTTACAAAAGATAAGTTAGAACCAGAGAGAGGATACAAAGAGAGACAAGAATGCAGTGAATGAAAAGAGGAAACGTGGTTATATATAGGGGAAAGATGGGGCAAGTTAAGAGGACTTTAATGGACCTAAACTAAAAAAATAAAGACCAAAGTAATGGACTGCAACCTATTTATCAATAAAAGACAGGGAATCTTTCTGCTACAACTGACATAAAGCATAACAAAGTCCAAATAGTCAAAGCCTATATACTGAAAGCTATACCAAAACCATACACTAAAAACAGATGGAAGAGACAACACTGGAAGGTATACAGAAAGGAAGACCAATACAGTATGAAAATAAATGAAGAATGTAACAATACATAGAGATAAGAATAGAAGAATTGTAACAAAATTTGTAAGAAAATAGTATGTCAAAACCATACAATAAAAACAGATGGAAGAGACAACACCGGAAGGTATACAGAAAGGAAGACCAATACACTATGAAAATAATAGAAGAATGTAACAATACAGAGAGATAATAATAGAAGAAATGTAACAAAATTTGTAAGAAAATAATATGTAAGAAAAGAATACAAGAATAGAAGAATTGTAAAAAAATAGAAGAATTGTAACAAAATTTGTAAGAAAAGAATAGAAGAATTGTAACACATGGCCGGAAAAGGTAAAGCAATAACAGAGAGAAAACATCACAAGAATACAGAACACACGGCCGGAGAAGGTAAAGCATTAACACAGAAGACATGGGCGCAATAATACAGAACACATGACCGAAGAAGGTAAAGCAATAACACAGAAGACATGGGCGCAATAATACAGAATACATGGCCGGAGAAGGTAAAGCAATAACACAGAAGACATTGGTGCAATAATACAGAAGACATGGTCACCAAAGGTAAAGCAATAACACAGAAGACATGACCGCAATAATACAGAACACATGGCCGAAAAATGTAAACAAATAAGACAGAAGACACAACAGAATGCAAAGAAATACATATATTCCAAAAGAAATCAGTTTCAATTCAAAATTGGAACTCATCATCGGCTTAAAAAAAAGTGGATTCAAAACTCCAATACCTCCCTACCAAGCTCCATCGGCATCCAATGGCAGAGTGAAGTTTCTGTCTTATCAGTGAAGGAATCACCAAATGCCAAGCGAAACACCCGGCCGCATAATGGAACCGCGAGCGGCAAGGAGTAAAGAAGGAGCCAAAACCCTAGATTCCAAAAGGAAATCGTATTCGGAGCCAACGACGTTGAACAGTCGGCTTCAACAAACACAGAAATCCTTTCGGGAGTGAGAGAGATGGATGAGAGAGATGCAGAGAGAGATTCGGCGTAACGAAATCGGGTTTCATCGCAAAAACGCAACGGCGAAATGGATTAAAGGATGAAGACGAAACAGAAAGTGCGGGTTAGGATGGTTGAGGGAGAAGACGGCAAAACGAACGAAATGGATTAAAGGATGAAAACAAAACAAAACAAAATGGAGCGGAGAACACAGAACGAACAGAAATCCTCGATTCGAAGACGAAACAAAACAACATGCAGTCGATTCCTTGAGGGAGATGAAACAAATGGAGAAGACGAAACAAACGAAGGAAATGGATTAAAGGATGAAGACAAAACAAAACGATATGGAGCGGAGAACACACAACGAACAGAAACCCTCGATTCTTTGAGGGAGAAGACGAAACGAAACAATACGAAGTCGATTCCTTGAGGGAGATGAGAGAAAGAAGAGAAAAACAAAAATATTTTCGATGAAGAAGGGTTGAGGAGAAGATTGAAGACGGTTTCAACGTGGAAATGGAAGATGGATTGAGGGGAACGACGAAACCGGATTAACGAAAAGGGGGAAGACGCGAATCGGCGTTAGAAGCGGCATACGAAAACGGGTTAAGGAAACCCTAAAACTAGGGTTTCCTTAACCTTCGGTCCAAACGGGGGTTAGGGTTGGGCTAACCCAAGCCCACAGTCCCAACCCTAACCCCAAATGGGCCCTAAATCTCTTGTTTTGTAATTTACTTTTTACCAACGTTTTCAAAATCCAACGACAAGTTAGGGGTGTAAACAGGTTGTTGGGTTGTATTTTTCTTTTTTTTTTTTTCATTCTTAATGTTTGTACGGTTTAAAATTGTTGTATGACATCGATAAACACTCACATCAAAAAATTCAAACATCTATAAATTCAAGTTTCAAACATTCAACATTCCAAACATTATCCATAATAAATAATAAAATATCTATAATATAAATATATATATATATATATATATATATATTATTAATTTGGGATGGACTGGGTTGACCAGAATTTTTTAACCACCAACCAGAGACCCAACCTAACTCGACCCATATTTTAAACTAACCCAACTCAACCCATATTAGTCCGGGTTGTTGGATTGTTCGAGTTATTTTTACACCCCTACGATAAGTTTTAAAACTTTAAAACTTTAAGGTGTGTTTGGTGTTAGTGTTAACACTATGGGGTTAGGTTAAGTTAAGCCTAACACCCGTTTGGATGTAGGGTTATGGAAACCCTAGTTTGAGGGTTTCCATAAACCCGTTTTTACCCCTCAAATCCCTCCCTCTTTCTCTTTCCTTCTACCGAAAATTCTCCCTCTTCACTTCCCCATTCAACGCGTCTTCACCCATCCCTTCAACCCGTGTTGGCTTTTCAATTTCCCTTCCATCACCGAACAATATGGCACTTTTTCTTATTTCTTCTTGTTTTTTTCTTCTTCTTCTTTTTGTTTCCCTTCGATTCAAAGTTTAAATTACTCCCTTCAATTTCTGACTTTTTTTTTCTTCTTCTTCTCCGTATTTGTGTATTTTCCTTTCCACGACGTCGTTTCTGTATCTACATCTTTATTCACCTTCTTTCTTACTCTCCGAAACCTAAAGGGGACTGTTTGGTGCGCAAGTTCAGAATCAAATGCCTAGGAATTAAATGTCTGTGGGCTTATCTGATGAGGTTTTGATGCCTAGGAATTATAAATGACTGTGTTTGGAGTGTAGGTTTTGGAAATCTGGGTTTGTGCATTACTTGAAAATTAAATCTAGGTTTCTGATGCAGAAAGAATATCTTCTTTACATGAAGATATTGAAGATTTAAAAAAACAGCACAAAGAAGATTTGGACTGCTTGAAGAAGGGACAAGAGGAGATTGTTCGTTTGTTACTTTCACTGACAGAAGTTGTAAATCAAAAATTTCCGCATAAATGTGAAAGTGAAAAACAATCTCAAGAGCCCTTGAAAAAAATTCTCCTCCATCAATAAGTTTATAAATGATTGATGCTGATGTTGATAGAGAGAAAGAGGTAAAATTATTAAAGAGTCTAGTTCTTTTACTTTTATTTGTTCCCAAGACTATTATGTTTGTGAGTGAAAAGTCTATCAATGATAGAATTGTATCAATGATAGACTATTCTTTCTATGATTTAAGTCTATTAGTGATAGGGTTCTATCAGTGATAGACTATTCTTAGATCTCAATTGTGATTCAAACGTCTATCAATGATAGGATATTGACAGTTTCTATAATTCTTTTTATTGCAATACTAATATTAATATTTGTAAAAGATTGAAGATAACGAGGAAATCGAGGAAGATGATAATCATTGTGAAAATAAGTGAAAAATGGTGCATGACACATCAAACAAAGTGAAGGTATTATAATAATCACATTTTGTTGTTTTATGATAGACTTAATGTGTATATGTATAAACTCTAATTCAATATTATTTTTTCAGGTTGTTCAAGAAAAGGAAAAAGTGAAAATTATGGAAATAGCGAAGAATATTGAAAATGCTAGGCCGAAGAGACAACCTAAACCATTAAAGAAAGTGTTGGAGAATGTGAAAGAGCAAAAGAATGCAAGAGGCAAGAAGAATGATTCTCTAAAACCAACAAGACATTCTCCTTGAATAAAGGATCTTGCACCTAGTTTTGATTTGCAAATCTCTCAATAATAAGTAGATAGATATTGTAGTGCAGTAGTTTTGTTTATATTTGTGATAGAGTTCACATTGTTTTGATGTACAAATCTCTCAATATTGAGTAGACGAATATTGTAGTGCATTAGTTGTTTTGTGGATGTTTGTAGTACATATGTTGTTAGTTGATTTTACCATATTAATGAAGAAAAATGTTGGATTAAAACATTACAAGTTTTTTTTTTTGTCTTTGTTTGCATTGAGATTAGTATTTATTGAACCATTCCTTTCATCAATTATCCCTTCTAGTTCCTTCAGTTGTATATTGGTTTCTATCACTGATAGAAACTATTGGTGATGACTACACAATAAAGCCTATCGTTGATGGAAACTATCTGTGATAGACTTTATAGTGGATTACTTCATATTACTACTTTACAATATAGTCTTGAGAAAAAGGTAGATTATTATTGAAAGGTTTGAACATTTCCTTTCATCAATTATCCCTTCTAGTTCCTTCAATTGTATATTGGTTTCTATCACTGGTAGAAACTATTGGTGATGACTACACAATAAAATCTATCATTGAAACTATATGTGATAGACTTTACAATAAAATCACTTTTACTTTTATAGTCTTGAGAAAAAGGTAGATTATTATTGAACGATTTGAGTCAAACAAATAGAAAGTATTTACTAAACACACAAAATAAATGTTCTATATGCTCGAGCTAAAAGATTATTATAAAAAACATAATATCACGTCACTATAAAAATGGTGGAAATCTGCAATTTCTACGATTGTGACCAGCACGATGACAATGGCTGCATCTTGAGTGACTTTTCTTCTTGCCAATTGATAGTATTTTTTGTTTTAGAGGTCGTCCTGCTCGACGCTTGAAAGTTGAAGGTAGTATGTTCATGTCAATCCCAATAGACTTCCAATTAGCATGGTTCCCAACCGGACGAACTGATCTAGTATAAGTTGAAATCAAAGTACTTAGACAAAAAATACTTGGAAACAAAAGAGTAAGTATTCATATTACGCCCACGAATAACAGCAAGTGTGTGGGCGCATGGAATTTCATCAAGATCCCAAATGCAACAAGTACATGATTTGCAATCTAATTGTACAATAAATCGTTTTCTTCCATCAATCACTTGAAATTCAACATCATTAATAGAATTAACTTGAAAAAAAAAACTTAGTCAACATATATGGTCTATCACTGATAGAATCTATCACTGATATAGACAATCACTAATAAGAATCTATCAGCAATAGAGTCTATCATTGATAGGTCTTATTATATTACCCACTAATTAAATAAATAAACATTGAAACACAAAAACTTAACGTGAAGCTTCTTGAGTTTTGATGTTGTATTCATAATTCACCCTCAGCCCAACTAGTTAAAACAGTTCTCATACAACATGCAACTTTTCTCCGATCATAAAACCAATTTTGAAGTATTTGTTTGATAGAATCGAGTAATGCTGCAACAAGAAAATCTCTAGATTCTTTTAGAACTGCATTTAAGCTTTCTGAAATGTCTGTAGTCATCATTTGATATTTTTTCCTTGTACAGTATCCTTGAGCGCACTTTTCAAAACCAACCTTACTAAGATAGTCTTGTATACTAGGATACATAGACTCCCTCCATCTCATATTAGTCTCAAAATCAACAACTGTATATGCTTTTCCACATTTAAAAAAGAGCTTATCAATTATAGGATCCTTATATATCAACTTCAAACTTTTTAGAAGGTGTTGCAAACAAACGCAATATTCAGCATTTGGAAAAACATTATGAACACTTTTTGGAAAACTTAAACGTCGATCAGATATTATAACTAAATCTTTCTGATCCCCTAAACTATTCTTAATATTCTAAAAAAACCATCTTCAGGATGCATCATTTTCATATTCTACAATACTAAAGGCCAATAGGAAAATTTGATTATTACCATCAATTGTTGAGACTGTCAAAAGAGTTTCACCATATTTAGATTTCAAAAATGTCCCGTCAACTGATATGTTAGGCCTACAATATTTCCATCCTTCAATGCATGCTCCAATAGCCATAAAACAGTACTTAAAATGTCCCTCTGTATCAGTTTCATAAGCAGTAAATGAACCTGAAATAAAAGAAAATTATTAATATATGTACACATACATATACATCAAAGACAAATAACATGTTCTTTTACTATAAGTCTGCCACTTATATGGTTTATCACTGATAGACCCTATAGTAAACCACCATAACATCAGTCGTCTGATGATATGCTCATTTACTATAAGGTCTATCATTGATAGAACTTATCGGTGATAGACCATATCATTAAAAGCTTGATTGATGATATATAAATTGTAAGAATAAAAACATACCTGAGTTAATTTCTTTAAGTTTCATAAAAAAGTTTGGAATCAAGGCATAAGATTCTTTTGCTTCACCATTCAAAGAATTCATAACAAGTTCATTTGCCCTCCACGCTTTATAGTAGCTAACATTTACCCCAAGTTTAGTACGCATGTGAATCATAATATCATTTGGAGTCGGACGGTCAAAAGAACTAAAGTCTTTTACAATACAATCACTGATCAATGATGAAGATGCTTGAATAACATTTATGGAGCAATTGTGATTAGCAATATACTTCCTTAGTTGCCATAATTCCCCACCCTTGTAACGAGATGCACAGAGACATACCATGGACAATTATCTTGGGAGGACTTAAACTCAATAGATTTAGAATTTGATTTCACAATCTTCAACTCTCAAAGTTGTTCTTTATAGCAATGTAGTAAAATGACTTTGATAGTAGTTCCTTGCTAGCAAACAAATCCTTTTCTTTCAAATCGAATGTAGAAGACAAGCTACTAACATGAATATCCGTAAGAATTTGAAAATCATCATCAATGGAAGAAGAAGGCAACAAAGAACACAAATTATCCATCCCACTGTCAACAACACTAGACCATTCTAAATCCATATTAGAGACATGAGCAATAGCATGGTCAACTAATGGATATCTTGTAATTTTCCCTTTAACTAAACTTAGAAACCAAGTAACATCTTTATCTTCGTGAATTTGAACCATAGTTTGAATATCAGTGATACCATAATCCAATAAGATTGACAATTGTATTGAAGAAGGAGATGCATCAAATCGAACTTCTCTTAATATCAAACTCATTAAATTGTCAAAACACATCATCTCATCAACTAATACGCCTGTAGTCTTGTAATTCAAGTAACTATTTGTATCATCCCACTGTCCACTATGAAACATTACTATTGGAAGCTTAATCATAATTCAAAATTACTGCAGAAATTAAAAAAGAAATAATTATCATCCTAGTATTACATTGAAATATTGATAGAAGACAAAGTGTCTATTAGTGATAGACTTGTATCATAGTGTATAAATGATACACTAGGATACAAGTCTATCGCTATCATTAATAGACATGTAATTCTTTTAACCTAAAAACATGAAATCAACAAAAAAAAAAAAAATCTACAAAGATTCGAACTGAAAAATTATTAAAATTAGAGGAAACACCTAAATATAAAGATTACAAAGATTCAAACAGAAAAACTAAAATAAGAGAAAACAACTAAAAAGAAATATCAAATCTAAAATCTTTAAAAAATATCTGATTACATACCAGATGATTTAACGAAAGTAGGAGAAAATCATAGACAATAAGATGACGACTGGTTGGAGGCGGAAGAAGGTGTGGTTGGAGGTGGAAGAAGGTGTTCTTAACGTGGAGAAAATCACACAAACGATGGTAAAGATGGAGAAGGGAGAAAATCGCGGAGAATATATCGGAGAAGGGAGAAAATCGTGGAGAAGAGGAAAGATGGTGAAAATGGAGAAGGAGAAAATTGCGCTAATTTCCTTTTTAAAACGAGGGCAATATTGGTATATATTTAAAAAATCAAATATTTTCTATATTTGCAAATTGTTTAATAAATTGACATATACTTAATATTTTATACCAAAAAGGTTATACATTATAAAATCTCTAAAAATAATTGATGAGTTGCATTACATTGGAGTGTAAATGAATTGGGTTGGGGAGATTTTTTGGACCAACCTAAAAATTTGGGTTGGTCTAATTAACAATCCAAATCTTCAACCCAAACCAATTTATTAGGGTTGGGTTGGGTTATCAACTTTTTAAGTATATTATTTATTAACTTAAAATAATTAAATCTGTCTACCGTACATTTCAATAACTAAAATTTCATAAAACTCAATTGTTAAATATCAAAATTCAACGTATCTATTACAAACTTAAAAAAAAACTTCATAATAATATTTATAAGTTGTAATATATATTTTAATAATGTTAAAAATTCAGATTGAATTGAGTCAACCAAAAATTTAAAGTATGTAACCCGAATCCAATCCAAACCCAAAAAAATTATAAAAACTTCCATCTGACCTAACTCAACCCTTACGATTTATAAACAATTGATTTATTTGACGTAAATAACATGTTGTTCACACGAGACTTCGGAAGAAATTTGATTCGTGGAGTTGAACTTGTGTTGATGTTGTATTTATGTTGATTCGATGCGATGTGGTTCGATCTCTAGAATTTGATCCTCTGATTCTCTCTCGGCTGGATGCTTACACTTGATTTGAGGAAGCGAAGCACGTGATGTTCTTGAAGTTGGAGTCTTGGAAGAAAGCTTGTATCTTCGAAGAAGCTTCAATTTTCGATGATGTTCTTGAAGTTGAAGACTTGGAAGAAAGCTTGGATCTTCAAAGAAGCTTCAATCTTCGAAGGTGTTCTTGAAGTTGGAGACTTGGAAGAAAGCTTGGATCTTCAAAGAAGCTTCAATATTCGAAAATATTCTTGAAATTGGAGTCTTGGAAGAAAGCTTGTATCTTCAAGTGCTTCAATCTTCGAGGGTGGTCGACTTCAGGAATTGAAGAGGCTTTTATCTCTTGAGAGAATTCTCTCTGTACCTTCTGGAGTCAAGGGTTTTTATGGACTTGACCCTGTTCTAGTCATTTGGGTTATATTTTATTTTAGGCTAAATTAAGCTTTAAGCTTATTTTTGTGTTCAATTGAATTTTAGCCTAACTAAATAATATTTAATTGAACCAAAATAATTAATTTGATTCAATTGTCATAATAAAGACACCTGACATCATTAGAATTGTCCAATTTGTCTTTAAATTTAATTTGGGAACATGTCAATTTTTAGTTAATATTAAATACAATTGTTTTAGTAAATGATGTGACAATTTGTGATTGGTTCCAAAATTTCTTATTCAACACATGTTAAGCATATAATTTCAATACTTTGTTCGGTAAAAATATATACATACACAAATCAAGAGCTTTAGACTAAATTTGTGATTACACAAAAATAGTAGGAAAAAGATTAAAAATATGAAAAATTATTTTAAATTACAAAATTATACATATACGATCGTTTATAATAAATTAATCTAAATTGGTATAGGTATTTATCATAATACAGAAAATAAAAGCTAAAATATATTACCATAAGGTATAAAAATATTACAAATATTAATTAATTAAAAAAATATATATATAAAATAGAGTATTTGAGAAAATATTTATTTTTGTGTGATGTGGTTTTGTTTTAGGGAGGTTTTAAAACAGCCCCCAAAGCCCACCCGATACCCCCTTTATCCCCCAAATCAAAACCCATCAATGTCGACGAGTACCGCCGAGGAGACGGTGGAAGGGCTGCACCTTCTAGGGCAACCGACCTTCACGGAGCTCGACAATGGCCGCTTCCGCTGCGTTGAGACTGGTCACGAAGTTCTTGCCAAGGATAAGGACTCTTATTCTCGGACCAAACGCTGCCGTCTTGGCCTTGTCGATTTCGCTTTGTCCCGTCGGAAAGCTCCTCTCAATATGTTCGAGCAGGACCCTCTCTCTCGGTACTCTAAACTTATTTCCTTTATGTTCATACAATTCATCATCATCATACTTGGAGATTTGTAATATGAGAAAGGTTTAGCTCGGTGAACCCGTTGATTTCCTGATTTCCGTGGAAATAAATAGAATTTTCATGGAAATATAGCTTCTGGTTGATGGATTGATTGCAGCTTCATAATCGATAAAGTTAGGATGAAATCAAAGTCGAGTAGAGTAGTATTTATTTGATTGCTGTTGGTGATTTAATGAGCTTCAATGTGAGCTCCATTAACCTTGGAAGTTGGTGATTTTGGTCTTATTGAGTTTGACATTTGTCTTTTCTTGGTATTTGAGCTGTAGTTATTTAGTTATTTTTTAATGATTTTCCCTTTCTTGTCTGTTATTTCATGTTCAGTTGGAAATCAATGGATCAATGGCATTGGCTTATATTATTATTATTATTATTATTATTATTATTATTATTATTATTATTATTATTATTATTATTATTATTATTATTTGTTCTGCAGTTCGAAGCTAAAATGCAAACTGACTGGTGATACGATCAACAAAACAGAGGAACATATATGGAAGCACATCAACGGCAAACGATTCCTCAACAAATTAGGTTTGTACTTCTCAGTTTACATGGATTGTCTATTGTAATCTTTTATTCTTACCGATGATGTGCTCATGACAAGTTCTGATCTTGTCGTGCTCAAGAGACAAATTGCTGCTGGTTGGTGCGATTAAGTGTTGACAAAGTTTGTGTTTATATTGTAGAGCAAAAGGAGTCAGAGAAAGATTCAATGGCTAAATCAGGAGAGCAGCAAAGCAAGAAGAAGGCCGCCAAGGAGTTGAAGCCAAGTACAGAAAATTCAAAGAAGAAGAAGAAGAAGAAGAAGAAGGAACAGGAGGAGACTATTTCTGAAGCTCAGGAATGCAATGGGGAAAGTGATCCGGAGGATGCCTTCTGGATGCCTCCAGTAGGGCAACGTTGGGATAATGACAATGGAGGAGACCGATGGGCTTCAGGATCAGATTTGGAGCATGAAAGTGATAAAATCATTGCAATGGGTATGTTTGTCAATTTTGCAAACTTCACAGTATATTTACGTTTAGCTTTTCATTTAAGTCACAAGCATGCAAACAAGGAAATGTAGTAGCTCATTGAATGCAAAATCTGGAATGAGTTAGGTAGTACGACATCAAGTGTGAACCTGATGTATATTAAAAATGGTTTAAACCTTTATATGTTACTCTCTCATTATTTTCTTTTACATGATAACACTTGTAATTACTTGTAGTTAGTTACTTTCTGTTTAGTAATTGCAGATGTTGTGGTTGACCATAGTTGTTAGCTAGTTTGCAGCTGGTTATCTTTTGTATATATATTTAAAGGGAACTTCATTTATTGAACTAATAAGAGCTAATTATTCCCTTTAATTGTGAAATTTTCACGGTAAAGCAGGGAGTTAGGTTGGGGTTAATGGTTGTGGTAGAGAGATCTCTGGAGTTCTTTCTTGGGTTTGGTTTTTGACTTATGGGATTTGGTTTGGTTTTAGGTTGCTTGCCTTTGGCTGTTTGGATATCTCCTATGCATTTAAAAGGTAGGAAACTGTGTTTAGTAAGGAAATCCAAGAATTATTGATTGAGTTTCTGATATAGCTCTATTAGTCAACCATAAAAAAATTTGTTTAAGTTACTCTGTGGGGCAAGGCTTACATTCTTTGGGTATTGGTGGAGTTCTTTGGTGATTTTAAGGATGGCTCTCTCCTTGTATGGATGGAAAGCTACGATTTTCAAGATTTGAGAGAGCACTAACGACTAACCAATTATTTTAGACCTCTGAGAGATTTTGTTCTTGTCTGCCACATGATGAGATTTCAGTTGCCACACTGAGCATTATGCCATTGATGTTCCAGCTTAGGATGTTGATAAAGCAATTAGGGACCCTTGTAATTCTATTAAAGCATGTTTTATTGCCAAGTCATAGAATATATTTCCAGCAGTTAGGGAGCTTGAGCTTTTCATAGAATATATTTCCAGCAGCTAGGGAGTTTGAGCTTTTCCTGCGTTGTTATTTGTTTCTTCTAATGGGGTATGCACGTGTCTGATTTCTTCAGCATGGAATTCAGTTTCCCCTTAGTCTACTTCCTCTTCTAAGTTGGCCTCCACTTTGGGGTGGGTGGTTTTTGGCTGCATGATTTCGCTGTTGGTGAGAAGAATTGCGTCATTCCCCTTTTGTTAACTTGCAGATCCCCTTCTCACCAAAGAGAAGGGAACATATAGGATTGAACCCAGGCTTTTGTTGCCCATGATTAGGTAGGGATGTACATAAAACCTCGATCAATCAAATCAATTGAAAGCGAAACGCAGGGTGTTTGCTCCACCGATAGGAGTTAATATGTTGGAGTTAGGAAGTTTGTGTTTGAGGTAAGATGTAGTTCTTAAATATTCGTGAAAAGTAGATTAAGAGGGGAGTTGTTTATGCTAACTTAAGAAGTTGGATAGGAAACAATTACATTGGTTGATTGTAAACAAATTAGATCAATGGACTTCTTTTTTCTTGGTAGAAAACAATTACTTTGATTCAGTGAAATGATATGGAAAGAACTCATCTATAAAGATTACAAAAGATTTCAGGAATATAAACATTATTAATTTTAGCATAAGGGTGATCCTACCAAGAATTCCAGCTATAAGTGGAAGCTTAGCCCAAGTCCTGGGTTCAAGCCTCTAGGTAGAATGTAAAAAGTGAGAAGAACTCTTTTTTTCTATCAGAGGTCGTTGATGCTGCAGATATAAGCTTGTGGAAACTGCTCACTTTCTTTAATTTGATGAATTACTGTCTAAACGTCTAACCTGTTGGATGGAAAATAATTTTTCACCCAACCCATAGGATCTCGTGTCTACAATATCTTGATTGGCTTTTTTATGGAGTGAAAATTTTACTTCACTGAAATTGGTTTTCTTTCCACTTCAGATGACGAGGATGATAAAGATGAACACGGTGGAAACAAGTCAGATGAAGATAAACACCATGAAAATGAGTCAGATGAATTGTCTAAGCGGTATGCAAAAGAAACCATTAGCTTACATATGCATCACTTTTGTCGTTCTGTCCGAAATTATGTCAACTTGTCAAGTCTCATGTTGATTACTGAATTTGTTGATCACAGTACCAAAAGAATGTCGATAGAGATTGGACCCAGCAGTTTTGCTTCAAGAAAGAAGAAGAGTAAGAAAAGCTCTACGTGAACAATATTTCTTCTCCCCAGCAATCCTACTATATCCAGGTTGCTTGGGCATGCACAGACGCCTCCACTCGCAATATCCGGTATGCTGCATCTTTCATTGGTGCCGACTTTTCCACCTTTAGCTTCTGCTTATTTAATCACCTTTGTTTTATCATCTTCCGTAATGGTTTTGCTCTTTTCTTAGCTTTAGCCTGATTTTCTTGATAGCTTTCTGTATAACAAGCAAATTACATATTTATTACATTTCTCACTCTCTGTCCCTATTCTTTCGACTGTAGAGTGATTCAAACTTTACAATATTTTGGTTGGAATACATTATTTTATTGAGTAATTTTGAGGGTCAATAACTAAGAATTGAGATAGATTGAAGTACAAGGAATCAAGAACTACGAAATAAACGAGTTCAAGGCACGTGGAACTTTCCCTCCTTCGTCTACCTTTTGAGTTTATGAAACTATGAATGAAGATGAGATGTAGTCGGTTATTAAATTATGACTTGCAACAATGAAATTGTGTAAAAACTGTAAATTGTAGTTTGTTGGTACATTTTCTCTTTAAAAGATTTAGATACTAAAAAAAAATGCAAGAAATTTGAATATTTTATCGACTGTGTATGTCAATTATTGTGATATAAATGTTTGAGATTTTGAATATGTACATGGTATTTAATATTTGAAAACTAGGTTTAATAGATTTATAAATTAAATTGTTATTAATAATAAGAATATTTGTTTTTACAACTCTAGCTGTCCTATGAATGTCTTGCTATTGGATAGGGATGGATATCGGATAGATTTCTTACTCGTGTCACAAGATGCTTATGTCCCGTTAAATAAAAATATGGGAAAAATACACTTTTGGTCAATTGGTTAATTTAAGTTTAGTAATTAGTTTTCATTTTAAAAGGTTTCGCTCTTACTATTAGGTTTCCAAATTGTATATTTTTATCCTTTTGTTCTCTTTCTATTTGGTATCTAAAGTTTTAAAATTGATTTTTCACTAAACACATACCTAGTGTTAATATCTATTAACTTTTTACCATTGTAGACCATTAATTATAAAATTTCAATTTTTGTAATTTACTTTTAATTAATTTAATTTATAGTCTAAATCAAAGATCAAAAATAAGAATTTGCAAAGTTTGAAATAAAAATAAAGGTAAAATATTGAAATATGAGTACCAAACCAAAGCAAACTCTAAAATTTATAAGTAAAAAAGCGCCCTTTTGTAATCTTAGGGACTAAGTGGAATTAAACTTAAAACTAACTTGTAAAATTATAGCATTAAGGACTAAATAAATAATTAGATTAAGAACTAAATAATAATTATACCCAAAACTTATGATAATAAAAACACAACATCGAGATTATATTAAAACGATATGTGAGAACGACGTCGTCTTGACCTTCTTCATCTCTCATCCCGCGTATTCCCCACCGAACTTCTCTGTCAGCCCACCTACGGTTCGGTTAACCGATTTTCCACCGCACCGGTTGCCGGAATTTTTATCACCTTTTTGTATTTCCCCAATAATAATGGCTTTTAAATCCGATCTTATGGCTTTCGATTTTCATCTCTTCCTCTCAAAGAAAACCCTACGAATTGCTAGATTCGCTTTCTTGTTTATTTTTTGCCACTGTTCCTCAACCCTAACGCCTCTCTCTTCCCTCTTCACTGGTTGCTCCTCCGGCTGCCGGCCGCCGTTTACGCCGTCATTTTTTGCCTTAAGAAGCCGCAAAAATTCTTTTTCTTTGAATTTTTTTTTGGCCAAATCCTACGTATGCATGAAATTCAGTTTTGAAATTATATATATTGACTTATTTTTCGTTGCTTTGAAGAAACAAAACTTTCCGACTTCAAAAAGAAAAATGAACACTCTGTTTTTTTTTTTTTTTCATGAAAAATTTATTTGAATCGGAGTATTTGGGTACTTTTTCTTCAAACTATGTCAAGTAGTCAAAGAATAAAGAAAGGTAGAACAGAAGTTTGGAGGTTAGTTCTCAATCTCTAACACTAGAAAGTGTGTATGGTACTTTCTCATCAAGATTTTAATGACAGTGACCAAATTTGGAATTTACTACAGTTAGAACCGCTAGTTTCAGGGAATCGTGGATTTGACCCTCTCTTGTTTCTTTTGACAAACCAAAAATCAATTGAAACTGAGACTAATGCCATGTTTACCGATATGAAATGAAAAGTATGTAATCGTAATGAAATTCTATGGATGGGTCAATCGTAATGGGTGAAAATCGCAATTAATTGGATTGTTTTCACACTTTTCCATTATAACAGTAGGGAACAATATCTTACGTAATTTTCAACAGAAATTGGATTGAAGACTGGTAAACAAAATCAAACATAATCAAATGGGGCTCACTTTTTATATTATGTCTGATTTATTATGTTGCTAATGGGTAAATGTGACCTAACATTCTATTTTACATTGACTGAAACAGAAAGTGATGTTAATTTTGATTGAATCTCCTTCTTAGCCTTAGAATTAGAGATAATGTTCGTTATCTACTCTCTTCTAATGATTTAGATCCACTTTAATAAGCTTTTCAAACTCTTGTAGGGAAAATCATGAATCCTCCACCTGCAGTCAAGGTTGAGGTTGCAAACATGGATGAAAATGATCAAAACGATGGAAAGAAAAAAGGGAACATTGATGATCCTTATGATGTTGAGTGTGAATATTGTGGTGCTTTATACATCAGTCATTTAAAGAGAAATAGGATGGAAGATATGGAAGCACATACCGAGAACTATGCTTCTGGTCGGCCTTGTTGTGGTGGGGCAGAAGATGGATATAAAGAGAATTTGATTTTAGAAAGTGAGGAGGAGGAAGAGGAAGAGGAAGTTGAGAGTGTAGGTGAGAACAGTGGATTTTTTTATTCTGAAGTTGCAAAAATACTAATGGCAAAAATGATCATGATTGATAAATTGCCCCTCAAGTTTGTGGAAGATGAAGGGTTTAGAAGGTTTTTGGAGCAAACTTTGTGTAAATATGTTCCACAGTTTGTCATTCCCTCTCAACCTACATTAGCTAAGTATATATTGGAAATATACCAGAGTGAGAAACAATCTCTGAGGAAGATTTTTGGGGAATAAGGTCCTACAATTTCTCTCACAATTGATACGTGGACGTCGGATCACGACATAAACTATATAGTTCTTACTGGACATTTCATTGATGTCAAAGAAGAAGATTCTTAATTTTTGTCCAATTGAGAATCTCAATGGAGAGACTATTGGAAAAGGAGTAGTATCTTATTTGATGAAATGGGGTATTGAAAAAATATTGATTTTCACCATAAATGATGGTAGTTCAAATGATGCTGCCATTGCTTATTTAGTTCACCATTTCAAGAATATGTTGGTTATGGATGGTAAATTTATGTACGTTAGATGTTGTGCCCACATTATTAATTTGATCGTATGTGATATTATGGAAGATTTTCATGAGTTGATATCAAAGAATTTGAAATGTTGTTAGGTCTGTGAGATCTACTCCTGAATAATTTAGGATCTTCGAAAAATGTATTGCAGAGGAGAACCTATCTAGCAAGAGTGTCGTGTGCCTTGATTTTCCAAATATGTGGGACTATACCTACTTGATGCTTGAGGGAGGGAGCAGAGAAATCTGAAAAAGCATTTGAAAGACTAAAGATCTATGAGAAGGCTTAGTTGGAAGAGGATATTCCCGCTAGCAAAGATTGGGAAGTTGTCAGAACACTTGTTCCGTTTTTATCGCCGTTTTATAAAGCGACTTTAAGACTCTCTGGTTCTCTTCATGCCCCTTCAAATGTGATCTTTGATGAGATAAGCACCATCCAGAATTACATAAAAAAGTTTTCTTCCAATTGTGATGATCTTGTTCTCAAAGACATGGCAACAAAAATGCAAGTGAAGTATGGTAAGTATTGGGGGAGTAGTGAAAATACCAAGTACTTGTTACACACTGCCATTGTTTTAGACCCTCGTTACAAGTTGAAATTTATGGGATATTGCTTTAGCGAAATGTTCGAGGGCAGTGTGGCAAAAGAGATGTATAAAAGGGTTGAAGATGTTTTGAGGCAATTATTTAATGAGTATAGTTTGTCTGCAGCCAACAATGCCTCATCTACTCAAGGCGTGACCTGTCCTTCAAATGCAGGAGAAAGTTCTACAAAAACTGATGTTACAAAGGCTTTCCGTTTTTACAGATATGTTTGAAGCAATGTACGAGGATAAAAATCTTGAGTCAGCCTCAGAGTTGGACATCTACTTGATGGAGTTGAGAACTTAATTCTTTACCAGTAGTTTTTTAAAATTTCACTTAAAAAATAGAGTTGGTCCCTTTTATAAAATTAGTTGAGTGTTGATAGTCATAAATTTATTTTGTAGACAACAAAGAAAAATTATACTGCATAATGAAAATTAGATAAAGAATGATAATAATAGTTGTACTAACGATTCTAAAAATTAAGGAAATTAGAAGATTGAATCAATTTTCATAATCTCACTTCTCTATTTTCTCTTTTTTTTTCTACACCTCTCCTTCTACTTCTACTTCTACTGTTGTGTTTGGAACACATTCTTGAGTTTAGGTAGATTTTTTGAAATAAAATTGAATTTATTTGGAATACATTCTTTCAAGCCATAAATTAGACTATGCTTCGATTAAAATTTCATAATTTACTTGGAACATTTCCTCTCTTGCTTCATTCTTTCTTCAATAGTTACATTTCTTCATCATGGGCAACAATGTTTAAGTATATATTTAATCACAAGTTGTCATGTGACAAACTTTTCTTTCGTAGAAAAGAGATTTATTCAAAAAAAGTAAACTAAATGAAATCTATGGAGACTTGACTTATAGAGGAAGGTGAACTTAGATAATAACATTAGATTATGAATTTAAACAAAAATGCTAAATATTCGAAGAATATATACAGATATGTACAAAGAAAATTACTTCTGATTGTTGCCCAAAATTAATAAGGAAAACGGCACCGTTCGTTTTGACATCACCAAAACGGTGCCGTTCTGCTTTTTCTTTTTTGGCCACACTGTCCCTCTCCGTACTTCTCGCTGGCGACAGTCGGTCGGATTCACCCGGCCGACGTCGGAATTCTCCCCTGATTCCACCTCTAGAAATAGTAATGGCTTTGGAACACGGCCCTTCGAGTTTCATCTAATGGTCTCAACAAAATCCCCAGAAAGTCCTTCTCCGGTTACACGTCTGTCTTTTTTCTCCGCTGTTCACCGCTCGAGGCAGTCGCCGGCATCCCCGATTTCTGTAATTATCTGCTCCCTTGCTTTGTTGTTTATTTTCTTTGGTCTCCAACTGCTAGGAAACGGCTATTTTGTTCCCTAAGAAGTGTAAGGCGTCTTCTTTGATTTCCATTTCAGTATTGCTCAAATCCCAAGTTAGCATGAGAATCGATTTTATAATTAGTTTCGATAATAGAAACTCATCTTTTTCTTTCCTTTTTTTTTCCCGCTAAACCTTTTCCCTAAACCATGTGGAGTATTTAGAGAAAAAGAAAGAAACAGAAGTTTGGAGGTTACCAAAATCTCAAATTTGAAACTTACTAACATTTTAACGTTCTAGTGTCGGGAGACATGGATTTTGTTCTCCATTTTGTTTCTTTTGAAGAATCACAAATTTGACATTAGGTTTGTGTTTTGATTGGTTTAGTTTCTTGGATTTCAAACAAGAAGGATAGGTTGAATAAGTTTCGAAGGGCCAAGAGTTGACTTACTGATCAGTATGTACATAATAAATAGTTTAAAAGGAACGAGTTTAATTCATGATGGTTTGGACACCGCCGTAAGATTTAATCTCCTATGACTTATCTTGTTAACCAAATGTAGTAGAGTGAATTAGTTGTGCTGTGAAATTTGTTGAGGTACACACGAACTCTCTAGATAATAATGTCTATGAAGAGAATTTGATTTGATTTCATTGCATACACTCTATTGATTTATTTTCACTCTCATAAGTTGTTTCAAACTTTTGTAGGGAACATCATGCAGATGAGGTTTTGGTTGTGAATGATGATGAAAATGTGGATGTATCACTATCAAATTCGACTACAAAAAACCAAGGATGCATCATATACTAGTCTTTCAAAGAGAAATGGGATGGAAAATGTGGAAGCACATCCCGAGAACTATTGCCATAACGATAAGTATCCTTTTTGTAGCACTTATTCTAATAAAGCATATGAAGAGAATGTGATTTTCGAAAGTGAAGATAAGGATGAGGAAGAGGAAGAGGACGTAGGAGAGAATTCAAAATCATTCGACTCATCAGTCAGTTGAGGTGTTTTTGATGCAAAAGTTGCAAGAATACTAATAGCAAAAATGATCCTAATTGATAAATTGCCCCTCAAGTATATGGAGGAGGAAGGGTTTAGAAGGTTTGTGGAGCAGACTCTATGTGAATATGCTCCAAGGATTTAAATTCCCTCCCTACCCACAATAGCTATGGATATATTGGAAATATACAAAGAAGAGACAATTTTTGAAAAACATTTTCGCTGAACAAGGTCCTAGAGTTTCTCCCACAATCAATACTTGGAGATCAGATGAAGATATGAACTATATAGTTCCTACCGCACATTTCATTAACAACGATTTGAAAATGCAGAAGAGGATTCTTAATTTTCATCAAATTGAGAATAACAAGGAGAGATTAGGAAGGGAAGTTGAAAAATGTTTGAAGCAGTGGGGTTGACAAAATATTGACGTTGGCGGTGGATAACACTTGACACTGTCATTGCTTATTTAGTTAACTGGTTCAAGAATGAGTTAGTTTTGTAGGGTAAAAATGTGGATGTTAGATATTGTGCGTATATTTTCAATTTGATTGCATGTGATGTTTTGAAAGATTTTCACCAGTTGGTATCTAAGATCCGATATGTGGTTAAGTTTGTGATATCTTCACCTGCACGATATAGTTGCTTTGAAAAGTGTGTTAAGGAGGAGAACATATCGAGCAATAGTGTTTTGTGCTTTGATGTTCCGACTCTTCCAACTAGGTTGGACTCCACCTACCTAATGCTGAAGGAGGCAAAAAAGTTTGAAAAGGCCTTTCAGAAACTAAAGATCCATGACTTGGCTAATGTGAATGAGGATATTCCCTCTAGTAAAGATTGGGAGGTTGTTAGATCACTTGTTCATTGTTTATCATTATTCTATGAAACGAATTTAAAGAATTTCTGGTTCGCTTCATGTTCCTTCAAGTGGGATCTTTCATGAGATTCGCTTTACCAAAATTTCATCAAAATACATTCTTTGAGTAATGATAATCTTGTTCTTAATGACATTGCAAGAAAGTGCAAGTTAAATATGATAAATTGCCCCTGTTCTTGACCCTTGTTTCAAGATGAAATATTTGCATTATTGCTTTAGTAAATTATTTGCGGCCAAGGAGGCCAAGGAGATATGTGCGAAAGTTGAAGATGTTTTAAGAGAATTATGTAATGAGTACAGTATGTCCATTGTCAAAAATGATTCATCTACTGCTATCATGGCCCATAATTCAAGTACTTGAGAAAGTGCTCAAAATGATTCAGAGTCCTGTTTTAAGGAGTATATTGATAAATGGGAGAAAGAGTTTGAAATTGAAGAGTCAGCTACAGAGATAGAAAGATACTTCTTGGAACCACTTGAGAAACGAGAAAATTTTGACGTATTAAAATGGTGGGAAAATAATTGTGAGATTCAGTGTTCTTAGTAAAATTGCTCGAGAAATATTAGCGATTCCAGTATCCACTGTTCTTTTGAATTTGCATGTAGTTATAGTAGGAAAGTGGTAGATTCTGTGTTTTACATCGACTCCAAATTTAGTTGATGGTCTTGTATATGCCTGTACAATTAGCTAAAAAAGGATGCTACGAGTATTGATCTTCAAAAACAGCTTGAGGATGTTATTCGTATGGAAGAAGTTAAGGAAATTTTAGCTAATGATCATGTCTATTAGGATGTTATCATTTGTTATTTTTTTCTTTTTTCTTTATTGTTTATAGATTTTGAAACAAGCTTGAAGGAAGCATCAACCATGGATATGGGTTCAATGCTTCATCAAAAAGATGATTAGGAAGTATGTGGTTTAACTATGAACTCCTTAAGACTTGTTATTTTGTTTGTTGAAGTTCTTGATATTGGATTACTGTACTGTGTGAATCGTTGGACTTCATTGTCAAGTTTTCTACAATATCCTTGATGTGATCCTTCAGAATTCTTCTTTCGTGCTTGGACAAGGTGATCTTCATTGCATGTGAACATGTTCGAAAGATATGTATTCTAATCTCGATGGTTGAAAATTTATTAGAGCATGTTACAACAATATATCTAATAATTTTAGATTCTTAAATGTACGAGAGGGAGTATAAAAACTATTATGAGTTGACTTTGTGGTAAAAAGAGACGTAGTCTCGTTCATGATGGTCGGTTTATGATGGCTACCTACCTAGTAACTAATTTCAATTTTTGTTTGAAGCATGAAAAAGAAATATTTTTTTTAAAAAAGATGATAATAGTAAATTTTTGTGATGTATTTTTAGATGGTGTTATAGTGATCTTTTCTTACAATTTATCCTTACATTCTTAGTCCATGCAAAGATCACATTAAAAAAAAAAAAGAGGACATAAAATAAAATCAAATTTTAAAATTAAAAAGAACAAAAGCACAAACAAAAAAACATCAGGGTTAGGTAATTCATTTGGTCTTATTTCATGTGACATGTTTTTCACTTATTCGTTTACTATTCCATATAATATTATATTTTTTTAGGAGTTTTTTTAAAAATAGAAAAAATTTGACAAACATTTTACACTCTACCAAACAAAATCCGTAGATAAAAATTTACTTTATTTTATCAAATATTTTATTTTTTTATAACTTCTTTATTTTTCAATAGATACAATAGACCAATGACTTTGATAGATATCGACAGAAGTATGTTAGTAAAATTTAAAATTTTACTATATTTATAAATAATTTTCTTAGCAGATTTGTCATTAAAGTATAATCTATTATTTTTCTTTTTCTTCTTTTATAATCCATTAAATCGATTTTGAATTTTGAATTTTGAATTTTGAAAAAGAAAATTGATTGGGTAACAAATGGCATAAAATTGTTGTAGGACTTTGATTCTTAATAAACAATCTAAATAAAAAGGTGAGATGTATGTATAACTCTTTTTAAGAAAAAAACTTGTCAAATTTTTTAATGAAAGGACGACTCATTCCCTCTCTCTTATATTAGTGGATGAACTTTCTAGTTTTATTATAGCAAGTAGATAATTCAAATCCTTTAAAATTTACCTAACATATATTTAATATAAACATTTGATTTTGTTGATTGGATTTGTATTCCTTTTTCTATCCAAAAAAAGAAAAAGAAAAAGAAAAAAGAAACAAAAGAAGTGAAGAATAATGGTCAAACTTGATTTTGTAATTATTTGATGTAATAAAGATATTTCAATCTTGAAAAACTAATGACACTTGTAATGAAAATAATTAATTAGAAAACAAAACTTGAGGATGAGATTTTGCTTGTTTGTTAAGTATGGATGAGATTCAATATAATCCACGTAACCCCTTGCTTAGTTGGCTAAACAAACATGTATGTCATGACACCTCCCTTCCACGCGTCCTCTTCCCATTACTTTCTAATAGCTACCAGAAAATTTCGAATACTATGGATTACGAAAGTATTACTTCATTCGTTTATGTTATAAATTTGTTCCAATATACCTATATTAATATTGAGATAGATATTGATTTTGTTTTTTTTTTTTTTTTTTTTATATATGGAATATTGCTTTCAATTAAGATATTTTTTTAATACAAAGATGGTACATTTTTCATAATTTATATTTGAAATATCACCAATATCATTCCATTTTTTTCAATTTATTCCAAGACAAGGGTTCCACAATCTCCGAGTCAAAATCAAGGAACTATTCGTACGTTGTTGAATAGAAATAAGGAAGGCCAATCTTTGAGAATTTTGTCAGCATCGAATTCTTTGCAAATGGATCTATTCAACGATGTAAAAGATTATAATGTCATAAAAGAATCGAGTAAAAAGGATCCTCTAATTGAAATTAGGAATTCGTTAGGACCTTTAGGGGCGGCCCCTCAAATTTTGAATTTTTATTCATTTTATGACTTAATAACTCATAATCCGATCTCCCTAATTAAATATTTGCAACTTGACAATTTAAAACAGACTTTGAAAGTACTTAAATATTATTTAATGGATGAAAACGGGGGGATTTTCAATTTCGATCCTTGCAGTAACATCGTTTTCTGATCCTTTTCTACCCTGATTTGACTTTCAAGGTTCGATGGGAGTTTACACAAGTCAAGCAAGTAAAGAGAGTTTGAGCGTGAAATTTCTCTTTTATAGACTTCCAAATCTTTGACAAGAAAACTTCCATCCACCCATAGGCGACCCCGTGGGTCATTGACATCTTTCCCATGGTTTTAGTTCCCCGTATTTTCAAATGCCTGATTTTGCTACGATCTATGAATGATCAAGAACCACCTGAATGCGACTTCTGCTTGAAAACTAGAAAAGAGGATGAATGATTTCGAGAAAAAAAGATGAAAAGCTCAAAAGGTAGCAAAAGTAGTCTAATTCAAAGAATCAAATAGTAGTAGCCGCATATCATATCTTTCGTATTTCTGTTCTATACGTTTTTGACATACCCTCATCAATAAAGGAAAATCCCATTGGCTTTCCTTTCTTTTACAGGCTACCAACTGCCAGCCCAGAGGATGGATTCGCCTCATCATCTCGCCTTTCCTTTCACCTAGCTTTTAAAAGTGTATTAGTGTAAGTTTGTATTCACATTTGTAACAAATGGAGGAAGTTGTAGTAGTAATATTATTTTGCTTCGGTTTAGATGTCTTATCACTATAGCAATATGATGTGGGGTTTTATCAACTTTAAAATATTAGATTTTAATTTATAATTTATCTTTTTAGATTTTTAGATTTTAATATAATTTAGAGTAAATGGATTTGAATTCGAAACATTTTCGTAGGTCATTACTTGTAACCATTAGAATATAGAAATAAATTGAGTTAGTAAGTTTGAAAAATGAAATCAAATACTCATGATATGGATAAAAAGAAAAATAGCTTCACCAAAAAGTAAAGTATAACAACCAACAAATCATATTTTATAATAAATTTGAAAGTGTTTGAGTGTTTTTTAATATATAAACAAAAGTATATTTGATACCATATGATATGATATGATGTGACATTGTATTTATTTATTTAATTTAATAAGTGACGTGCCGTTACATTTATGATTAACACGAGACTGATTCCTTTTTTCTTTTTCTTTATTTGAAAGAACAATCAAGAAGATCCCGTGGTTCATTCAAATGCCGAAACTGATTGGATTCCATTGAAAATTATTTTCTTTTCCGTTCTCAAAAGTCTTCGAATCCCACTAATTTCAGGCAATAGTTCAGCATTTCTTTCCTGCGAAACCCCACTTTAATGCTAAATCAAGGAATCGTTTTACCAGACTAACGAATTTCAAGATTCCCGTTCGAACAAACAACTCAAAAATCTGTTCCACTTTCTAATAATTTTCTTTTTTCGATTTGATTTTATTGTCTTCGTTGTGCATTTCTCTTTTGAAATGGAGTGTAATTTTGTCAATTGCCCAAAAGAAGAAGCAATTTGGAGAAATTGAAACGATGGTACGGATTTCGTTTTCGTGCCTTTTCGAGATGCTTTTCAGCTTTTTAATCGGTTTCTAGGAACTGAGGGTTGAAGGAGAATCTTGTTCATTGGATTTTTCTTTTGGGTTATGGGGTTTTTAAATGGCGTTTGATAGTTTTAGGAGTCTGCCACAGATTTGAAGTGATCGGGTTTTTGGTTTGCAACTTGTGAGTTTGAAAATTATTCAGCCTTTTTTTTTTTTTTGTTTGCGATCATGATTGGAAGTTGTCAAATGGGTTGAATATTTTGAATGTCGAAGTTGAAAATATTTAAGAGTCAAATGAAATCGTGTTGTTTATTAGGATCTTAAATCTCTTTTCTCTTTCGTAAATTTGTTTTCCTCATCAGAATACTTTTATATTTTGAGAACGTTGCAAATTCATTTCCGTTCTTCAGCCATTTTTGACAGACGGCGGCTCTATCTTGTTTGAACGTTCCTTGTTTTGTTTTCATACCTTTGTTTGGTTTTTTCTTCTCTTAGTCGGTAAAGAAGCGTGTCGTAATGGATTACACAGCTAGCTATTTTTTTAAAATATAAAGCTTAAAATCTTCTCTGGAACTTCATTTGCAAGAGAGAACAATCGATACTCTTTGGCTTGTTGAACTACTATTTCACCCTTTTGGATATACGGGTATCTGCCTTTTAGCTGAGGATTCTGGTTTATTTAGGCTGATTTTATTGCCTTCATTTCTTCATCAGACAAGAAGAGATTCTTAAGATTTGGAAGAATTTGTTAGAGTTTGAAATTCATGGGTGCTGCGAATTCGAGGGAAGAACCTTCGGCTTTACCGTCATGGAATGGTGCATATGGTCAATCCCCCCCTTATGCTCAGGAAGCATATGCTCCATCCCCATATGGTCAAGGAAGTCAGAGTTATGTGCCACAGCAATCATATTCCTCGCCACAGTATTACCCTCCTGAAAACTACCATGGTGGTGGTGCTGCTGCTGCTGGTAATGGAAAAAAGTTTGATAGAAGATACTCAAGAATTGCTGATAACTACAAATCCTTGGAGGAGGTATGATAAAATGGAATATTTCGAATGGGGGAGTTTTCCTTCAATATTAAATTTAAGTTAAACTGCAAGAATAGAATGTTAATTAGTTGATACCCATTGTTTACGAGTGAGTTCGTTTTTGTTGTACCGAAGGACCGGTACATGTTCTTCGCTTAATGTAGCTGTTAGGGCGAAAGTAGTGTTGTTTGTTGTGTTATAGGAAGATTGACGTCTGCATTTTCATAATTATGTTCTGCAAACTTCAAATAATGAGGTGAAACTTGTTGTCTGTAGGTAACAGGAGCTCTTGCTCGTGCTGGGCTTGAGTCGTCCAATCTCATTATTGGAATTGACTTCACAAAGAGCAATGAGTGGACCGGTGCAAGATCCTTTAACAAACGAAGTCTTCATGACATCAGAAATGGACCCAATCCATATGAACAAGCCATATCCATTGTTGGAAAAACGTTGTCTGCTTTTGACGACGATAATTTGATTCCGTGCTTTGGATTTGGAGATGGTAAATTCTTCGATTTTCCTTGTTGGCTTTACTGGTCTTTTTCGAATTTCCGAGACTGCTTATATTACAAATTTCTCATGTAATTTGCAGCATTTACGCACGATCAAGATGTCTTTAGTTTCTATCCAGAAGGGAGATTTTGTAACGGATTTGAGGACGTGTTGAATCGTTATAGGGAAATTGTTCCCCATCTACGTCTTGCAGGTTCTAGAACAAACATACTCATTCTTATATTTCATTAAAAATTATTTCGTACATGTAATGGTTCTTATGAGGTCGTTTATTATTATATAACAGGACCAACTTCATTTGCACCTGTTATTGACATGGCAACATCAATTGTGGATAAGAGTGGTGGCCAGTATCACGTTCTGTTGATAATTGCCGATGGGCAGGTACTAATACAGTTCAAAAGAAATTTGTTTTGTCAATTACAAAACCAGGTTCCTATGCTTAGGAGGAAATTAGAATTTAGTCCCTATGATTCAAAATTTAGTCCAAGGTTGGAATTTAGTCTTCATGATTTTATAATAAAACATCATAAATAGTCTCTATGGTTTGATAAACCCCTCATAAATAGTCTACCATTTTTCTTTGATAGAAAAAATGACTTTGTAAAAAAATGAAAATGTACACAAGAAACCATGCAGCACAGAAAAAAAAATCCCTCTAAAGAAAGGGACTTCAACTATCTAAATGGTGTCTATCGAATAAATAATCTTTACCATAGAGACTATTTAGTAGGATTTTATCAAACCATAGAGATTAAATTCTAATTATAGATTATATGGACTAAATTCTAACTTACTACTAAATTTATAATTTAATGTTTTTCTTAAAAAGAAAAGGAAAAAGAAAACTTAACAATAAAGAAAACTTTTAAGATTTATGATCTCAACGATTGAGCTATGATTGAATTTGGACCTTTGAAATTGAAGGGACTAAAATGGAACAAGTCCCAAGTAGAGGGGACAAATGGAGTTGTAACCCACAAAAAAATGATAGAGAAAAAAAGTAAAAAGAAACTCATTTTGATTGAGAATTCACATCTGATATCTTATCCCGAAATGAAAAATTAATATCTCAGGTGACTAGAAGTGTGGACACCGAGCAAGGGACGCTAAGTCCACAAGAAAAGAAAACAGTTGATGCCATTGTGGCAGCAAGGTGAGCATGGGATTTTTGCGGTATACTTTTTACTTATAACACTCTAAACAGTTTGTAATAATTTTATTTGTTTTCATTTCAGCAATTTCCCTCTTTCAATTATTTTAGTTGGTGTTGGGGATGGACCATGGGACACAATGAGAGAATTTGATGACAACATCCCTGCTCGTGCCTTTGATAATTTTCAGGTAAGCAGAGGCACTTAGTTACCTTACGTTATAAAAAAAATATGCTTGTTTATCCTATGACTGGAAATTTAATAGACTATTTTTTTTCTTTTTGGTCACCATCTCTCTTTAGTTTGTGAATTTTACCGAAATCATGTCAAAGAATGTTCCCCAGTCTCGGAAGGAAACAGAATTTGCACTTGCCGCTCTTATGGAGATTCCTTCTCAATATAAAGCCACCTTGGAACTTAATCTACTGGGGTAAGAAGCGCTTATTCCCCCAGTTATTTTAGTAGGAGATATTTTCAAAAGGGAATCATCAACTTTATTGTCACAATCACTTTATTCATTCTTATCACAGGACTCGGAAAGGCAGTGCTCCCCGAAGGATTCCACTTCCTCCACCTGTTCCAGCATCTTTCAATACACCAAAACCTCCTCAATCCTACAATTATGAGCCAAGTGTGCCACCGTATCCTGTGAATAATAATCCGATCGAAACTGTTCGTTCGGTTGATCTTTCATCATACGATGACAAGGTAATGCTTTGTTTTTCATGATGTGTATTTGTTTGACCACTGCCCCAATGTGAATGTGACTGTTGCGACTAGTTCTTTCTGTGTAAAGTCAGTTTTGGATGTTTATTAGAGCAGTGAAAAGTTCCTAATATTGATCAGTTAGATTATCTGAGGTGATTCGAAATTCTAAAAGTAGTTCATTTGAGTATAATAGCTCAACTGGTGAAATGCATTATAACCTCAATCTAATGGGTTGGAGTTTTGAATGCCTGCCGGGCCACTGAACACATATTGCCGAACTCCAAATAGAAATGTTTCACTTAAAAAAATATTTTTATCAAAAGACGTGTCAAAATTCATATAACGTTTGTATATTGACATTATCATGTCCGTTTCCATTGTTCCTTTTCGAGAGTTTTTATCAATAACAAAAGCTCGGTTTTTTGCTCACAGTTGTGCGGCATTTGCCTTAGTAACCCAAAGGACTTGGCATTTGGCTGTGGACATCAGGTATTCTTCTGCCCTTCAACTTCAAAACTATTACTAAAATTTAGATTCTTTACACTAACAAACGTGCTCGTCAACCACAGACTTGTGCCGAATGTGGACAGGATCTTCAAATATGCCCGTTCTGTCGTAGTTCAATCCACACACGGTTAAAGCTCTACTGACCACGTCTCAACTTGCAACCGAGCCATACCAGTCGAAACAATCGTGTGGCATATCACTTGCGATATCAAACAATATCTTTGCCCTGTAGATTTGAAAATGTAGGCTACCAATTCTATTCATACCTTTTGTTACTGAAGGAGATTTTTTTTTCCTTCAAAGTTTGGTGGTTTGAGTTCTTTTGGTCCAGTAGCCAAACCTGTCTTTGCTATTTATTTACAATGGTGAAGAGGTGTTGTAAATGAAATTTGGCCACTGGAATTTGATTCTTTTCTTTCTTAAATTCATCTATCCAAATGTCTTTTTGTACATAGGAAAACATATAATGCAGTGTAATGATATAATTATACTTTTTGGCTTTATTTTTATTTAATTTTTTTTTTTGGTAATTACTTTACTTTTTTAATTATAGCTGTGCATATTTGCAATACTCTTTTGCCACCTTTGTGTTGGAGAGATTATGGAAGGGTGCTCTGATATATCTAACGATTTTGAGGGAGAAAAAACAATAATTTTACTGTTAAAAATCACTGAGTTCTTGAACTTAATTTTGGCTATTAACCGACTCCGGTGTCGCCCGGAGCATGCTATGGAGCAGCCCTTGTCTACGAACCTTCGAACCATAAATCGTCCTAGTGGGATTGAATTTAGGAATGAGTAAAAGTGATTTTTTAAAAAAAATAAATCTTAACCACCTTTATTGTTTGTTTGGTGAAACAAATTCTTTAAATCACTCCATTTCCATTTCTTAACATCACTGAAATCTCCTGTTTCTCTTAGCTCTTAGATTCTAACACAATCAATAGTTAAATTTTAGTAATCTTTTCAACTTTTGATTATATGTAGTATACTTCGTGGATGGTTAAATTGTTTTTACTAAATCTTTTCAACTTTTGTTATAAGTAGTATGTGCGTTTAGGAATTGTACACTATTAAGTCCAACTACCGATACGTTCATAGACGTGGAGGATTTTTGAACAGACAGTTGGCTGTTTATTATGTCGCTTTCCATGCTTGTGCGAGTCTCAGGAATGTGGAGGTATCATTTCATGCTCGTGCGAGTCTCAGGAATGTGGAGGTATCCAACTCATACTTTCGCGGTATCTTCATTTATGTTATTAGATAAACTTATTCAGATTAGCTTCTCTTTGTTTCATTTATGTTCAACTGCATATATGATTAGTTGAGTCATTATGCTATTTTTTGAAAAAATCTATCATATATTGTGTGTAAACTTCCTTGTCATGTATTCTCATATAAAATATTTTTGTCTGTTATCAAGTGATGGAGACCATAATGGATATGTTAAAGAAGGATGGAAAAACTCCTGAAGTCTACATAGCAATGCAAGTCGTGAGGTAAAGGGTTCAACCCAAAAATTAAATTCTGCTGTCTATAGGATCCAAGCAGTTTAGAATTAATGATGTGTATAAGTTCTTCAGAATCGTACATTTTCAAGGGTGAAAGTGGAGATTTGATAGCAAGTTTTGAACTTCATTTGAAGAATTATGAAGTTGGATTGCAATTCTTTTGTGAATATTCTGCTTGTTAAATTTTTAAAATGTCTATCTTAGTCCTTCAAATTTTAAAAAGAACTCTTTTGACCATTACTTGTTATATTGTTTTCAATTAATTAATGACATAATTTTAAGGATCTATATTAGGTTAACGTGATTTAAATTTAAACAAATTGATGTTAGAATGAAGAAAAAAAAAAAACAACATGGTAATATTGTTATAATTATTAGATCCTATAATAGACATTTAAAAAATTTATGGACTAAAATTTATCAAACTCAAAAGTCTAAAAACTAAGTTTAGTGATTGAAGCGAGTCTTTTGAAATGGATGACTATTTTTCAAGGACACGAATAAACTTTGGACAGAAAGTGAATCAAATTTGGCCAACATAAACGTGTGAATGGATTGAGGGAAAACTTAATCTTATTTCTCGATTTAGTTCTTCATTTTCAAATCTTGTTTATTGCTCCATCGTCTTGCTTTTTTAATTGTTTCACTTGTGAACGTTTTCTTTCGATTCTTGAATCTTGGTTTGGCTGTATAGGTAGAAAGAAGAGGTGAGAAGAAAAAGCTGAAAGAATTGAAAAACAAAAATATAGGAAAAGGAAGACAGAAGAAGGAAAACACACACAAACTACATAAAATGGAAAGGAAAGAAGGAAGAAAGAATTATAGCATTTAGGATTGAAGTGGTAAATTCAAATGCTTTTTAGTTAATTTTGGTTTGACCCTTCTAGATGAACTCTCTATGCAATTTTTTCAATCAAATTAGTAAACTTTGAATCAAAATAATATTTATATTTATTTACATCTATGGTAAATCAAGTTAAATTATTTTAATGGAAGACGAGAAAAAAAATATATCACTAACGAATGTTTTACGAATAGCATATCTCCCTATGCTACAATAGAAAGTTTAATAAAAATAATTTTAACTGTTCTAGAATCACTTTCACAAATTAAAATTAGTTGAAAGGATACAATAATCCATCTCCCTCGTCATTGAACTTCATAAAGAAAAGAAAAGTTCTCACATCATAAACTTATACCCGAACTAATCCCTCACCAACTAACTATCATTCAAAATCTAAACAAAATAGTAAAATAACTATTGTGTGTGCTTGTATTTAATGATATAATTGTTCGAAACGCACCTATTGATGTGTTAGAGGTTGTTGTGGAGCTACGGGTGTCGTGTTTGTACATATATCTCCTTTCTTAAAATATACTTTTAGTTCTCTTTTTAGAACTTTCTTCTTAGAAGCACAAAACACGTTTCATATCTAAATCATTCCTTTTAGAGTTATTACAGTAATTTATGTTTGAAGTTTGGATTATAATAACATGTGATTATGATATAAAATATTTTAATTTGAAAATAAAATATTAAACATCGTAACAAATAATAATAAAAAAATGTGTGACATGATAAGTACTATAATAAATGAAGAGTTTTGAAATAATATTTTCTGTATCCAAATGAGAATTTCTAAATAATATTTACTGTAGCTAGTTGTCCTTACTATAATCTTGCACAATCCTCGTCCTAAATGACCTCTTGATGTTTTAGAAGATCCTAAAACTTAATTATTTTGGATTTTTATTGGAATATGTTAATCATATTCATAGAAGTTAGGATTTGGATAAAAATTCGAGATTTGAATTCGACAATAGATGGTCTTAGCATTCCATTACATCCCTCGCTAACGGTTAAATATTGAGAAAACCGTCAAAATAGCAAAATATTAGATAGCAAATGGTTAAACATTGAGAAAATTGTCAAAATAGCAAAATATTAGATAGCAAACAGAAAAATAGCAAATTCTAAAAATAATTTGATTTATAGCAAAACTGCTGGATAATTTTTTTGAATTTTTTATTTACTAACAAAAAATTTATAAATTCGATTTAGTCCAAAATATTTTATTAAGTTCCTTAAAAATATTTTTTTTTATGGTTAGTAAATAAGTATATTTTATTAACCTACCTGAAATTATTTGTTTGAAAAATTTAAGGAAAGTATAAATTTGAATATATTTAATTTGTTCAATTTATTTTATTGTTTATTTATTTTTTCTTAATTTAACAAAATCAATTTATGGGTTAAATCAACCAGGTTTGATTGTGTTTATTTTCGGTAGAGTTATCATGTATTTGTACATACTACATGACAATATTATTCTTTCCATATTAGATCCACAATATTTGACAGAATGTATAACATATATTGCTGACACAATTACATTATAGTTTACACTTTTAAATAATGCGATAAACTATTCGTTCTATATCACGATCATATATTCAAATATTAATATTTATTTACTCATATAATCATATGCTTTTCAAATCTAAAAAACTTACCATTAAGATGAATTTGTTACAAAACCAAGAATAAGAACGATTTTCTAAATAGTGTAATTGAATCATAATAACGGTTGTTTAACTAAACGAACCTTAAATAACCAATAGAATTAAGATTTTTCAAACATGGTAAATGTCGAGTATGAATAATGTTATAAACAATAGATTTGGGACATACGCAAAAAGGTAAAATATTTGGTCATCAAGATGGAGTATCGTTCTCCTAAGATAATTCATATATTCCAAATACAATGTATTTGAATAGCTAAAAGATATTGAAAATAGCTAAAAAAAATTAGACAAGATTTTGCAAACAACATTCAAATTTGGTAAATTTTAACTAAATCTACTATTTTAACAAATATATATATATACAATATTTTCAATTTTGTTCTATTTTAAACAATTTATTAAATAATACACAATAAATATTTTTAATAACAATTTGAATTTAAATTTTAAATCCTCCGCTAAAATAATGTCAAATATAAATACAAGATTTTCAGTTTCTTTTATATATTTTAAACAATTTATTAAATAATACATAATATATATTTTTAATAACAATTTGAATTTAAATTTTAGAATGGTAATTATAACTCAATGACATTTTTGCAATTGTTTGAATCTTCTCTTTTTAGGTTTTATTTGAAAAAAGAAAACGAGATTGGGAGAGAGGGGACAACCGACGCAAGAGAGAAACATTAGAGGGCCAAAAATTTTCTTGCAAAAAAGAGAGGTGAAAAGTGTGCCAGACGGAGAGGAAGACATTGAAGTTTCAATATAAGCGACGGCGAGTTATTTCGAGCAACATTTGACGGCGTCCAATGTTGGTCGTGGGTTTGCAGAGTGTTTCACGGTGAGTTTCATCGTAGGTGTTCTGTTTTTCAGTCATGGTTCTTCTTGGAGTTTGCAGTGAGTTGTTCGACTCATAAGTCACTGGTCAGAGGAGTTGACAAAAAGAAAAATTCGTTGATTTGCGGCAAATGTATGAAGACTTCGAAGGGTTTGAAGGGGACGAAATTGAAAAGTAGCTTCAATCGTTTCTGTCTGAACACACACGATTTGAAAAAAATATAAAACGGCTACAAAAATTATGCGGAGCTTCGATGGTAATAGGTGTTAATTGTGTGTTGTGAGTTTTATTTAATTATATGGTATTTGGAGTTTATTGAACAATTGTAATTACGATTAAAGTTTATTACTTAGGTAGGGACATTTAAGACATTGCATCTCCAATTTTCGTTTAAGATTTTTGTTGTTTTGCTATTTTATAAATTTAAAAATAAATGAAATTCTTATTTTATCATTCGAGTCGTGGGTCCTTAAAAATTCCATCGGACCAAGTTGTTGGGCCAAGGCGTGTAAGCTCGAACCCATCTTGCACCAAAAGAAGCCCAACATCATCGAACTCGCGCACAAACGGGAGGGTTTTGGTGAGAAGCTCGTAGGAGAAACAGAGTGAGCTTCATTTCTCGTCGCTCCGTCTATCGATTTCAGTGTCAATGAAGCTCCTTCAATCTGTCGCCGGTTCTGCTCCGTCACCATGAAAGAAGTTCTTCAGTTCTTTATCTCCGTTCATTATTTTTAGCTTACACGTTCCTCGTTCTTCCATTTATGTTCAGGTCAAAGCCGCTCGCTTGTCCGTTTTCTTGGACAGCGTCGATCTTTTGCTGTTTCTACGGAAGAGTACAGAAAACGGAATTACGCTGATAATGTTTCCGAGTACAAAACCGTTATTGCCTCCCTCACTTCCCAGAGAAGGTCTTCTTTCTTTCTTTGATTGATTGATTTGTTGTTCTTTTTATTCGTGGGTATTTAAAGTGGTTTGTTGTTCAATACGTTTCTGGTTTAGGTACTTCTCATTGAGGGATGTGTATGACGATATGATGTTGGATGGAGTGCAGCCTACAATGGACGTTTTCCACTTACTGATAACTGGAACCATGAAAGGCGCTCGTTTCCAACATGCTTTTTTCTTCAGGGATGAAATGAAGGCCATGGGTTTGATTCCTGATGTAGGTAACTTCTTGAATATCAATTGAGTCTTTTTGGCCATGCTTTCACTATGCTTGGCTCTTCGGATTGATCATTACCTTTTTTCTGTACTTGCATATATGTTTTGCAGGTTAGTCTGTATAACATGCTGATCTCATTATGTGGTAAATGTAACAACTCTGAAGAGGCTGTCCGGGTAGGTTTCTATATGTTTTTAAAATGTTGTTTTGGAAGTTTGAAGGAAAATCTGGACCCGTCTTTTAATTGTCAACTATTGTATATTTAAATTGAAGATCTTAGATGAGATGAGGAGATATGAAGTGAAGCCAAATTCACAGACGTACATCTGTCTACTTAATGCTTGTGCAGCTGCTGGTAGATTAGATCGCGTGTATGCTACTTCTTTCACAACCTAACCTTTTATCATTCAGCCTGCAAGGGTTATAGTCGTGTTTATTGATTTATGTCATGTATAAATGGATGAGAGTAAAGTTCTCACCAGTAAATTCACTTATTTTCTACTTGATTGGTTTAATAGTTGTCTGACATTTTTTATCAATATATTAGGTATACGATTGTCAGAGATATGACTTCTGCTGGCCTTGGCTTAAACAAGTTCTGCTATGCTGGACTTATAGCTGCACATATGAACAAGAAACCTGTGGCAGATGATTTTGCTACTAAAGTAAAAATCATCTCAGCTGTTCTTTATGTCCTTGTTAATGTGCGGTTTGTGATATATCAATACAGTGCTACTTTTCTATGATTAGGTGGTTGAATTTGTTGAACGGTCAAAGGAATGGTTATCGGTTGATGCATCAAGTGTAACAGCTGAAAATGTAATGATGGGTGTTTCAGAAGAGGAATTGTACAATATTCCGACTGCTGAATATGTTCATAGACGTGGAGGATTTTTGAACAAACAGTTGACTATTTATCATGTTGCTTTAAATGCTTGTGCAAATCTCAAGAATGTGGAGGTATCTAACTCATAATTTCACGATATTTGGATTTATATTATTGGATAAACTTAATCAGATTAGGGTCTCTTTATTTCAGTTATGTTCTACATATATGATTAGTTGAGCCATTCTGCTATTGTTAGGTCTCCTGATAATTAATAACATTATTTCTTACATAGTAGATGCCATCTATTCTCCTTTATAACTTAATTTTTATCAAGTGTTTTCATATATTACGTGTAAACTTCCTCATCGTGTATTTTCATATAAAATATTTTTTTTGTTTCTTATCAGTTTTTTCTTTCTTACAATCTAAGTAGGTTATGGAGACCATAATGGATATGTTAAAGAAGGATGGAAAAACTCCCGATGTCTACATAATAATGCAAGTCATGAGGTAAAGGGCTAAGTCCAAAAATTAAATTCTGTTGTCTCTCAGTCCAAGAATTAAATTCTGTTGTCTATGGCTCCATGGCTCCATGCAGTTTCTAATTAAATGTCAAGGCATAGATCAATTTGATCGGACTATTGCATTCATTGCATGGGAATCACTCATAATTACCCCACTAGTAGAAAGTCAGCAATTTTGTTTGATTGAGTTGGTTTTCTTTAGCTGTTCATTAGTTTGCTTCTTGTTTTGATGAGAATGACCAGGGCCATAAATTTTAAAGATCAGCTTGTTATATGATTATAACTATAAAGTATGTGTAGATCTAATGGAACTACTGATTTGGCCTTGTTTGTGCATTTGTCTGCCATTGATTAAGCTTAATCTAACATGATCGCAAGTTGAGTGTTTTTTTTTTGTATGGATTATGATACACTAGTGATGGGTGCTTGCGTTGGATTGATTATGTTACTGTAGCGGTTCCTGTGATCATTCACTTTTTGTCTCTAACATGCGCTGTTTAGTAGCTTTTGTATGGGTGCTTTCTTGTATTTTCATATACTTGTCATGTAGCTTTAATGAAAGTTGTGAGGATTGTACATCAGCACTAAGTATAGGTTGCAGTCGTGTTGTTTCATTAGTTTTGACATCTCATTTGTAGGATTCTTGGTTATTAGAATTCCTACCCACTCGGTGATTTTTTCTGTTCTTCTATTGAAATCACAATGTAACCCACTCCATGTTTATTGGAAGAAGTGCTAATAGTCTAATACAGATTTTCATCTAAATAGATGTGTAGAGTTTGAGGCTTAATTATAAAATTGATTATTTAGGACATAGGATGGATGAGTTTTTCTATGATTTGACAGTTAACTTCTAACAGGTGCTATCTACATTCTGGAGATATTGATCGTGGTCATAAAGCTTTTGAGGAGCACTTAAATTCTGGGGGTTCTGTAGCAGCTGAACTCTATTCAGTGAGTTTGGACCAACTATGTTTCTGGCTTCTGCTTTTACAGCATTAAAATATTACTCCATATTAACTGTTCTTAACCAAAAAGGAGATATCCTTATATATATATATATTCTACTGTCCATCTACACGTTTTCTGCTTTCTTTGGAAATTCCTAAAAATCTAGAGAGACAGTTAACTTTTTCCAATATATTTCATCTTCCTTGCAAAAGAGATTGCTGTAGTATAGACACTTCAAACGAACAATATGAGAGTCTTTATTAGTAAGCATTCAAGGTAACTACTGCGGATATTTAGCTATGGTTTTCATTTGGCTGTAGACGCTTGTGGAAGGAGCCATGATTGGTTATACACCAAAGGGAATGCAATTGGCTCAAGAAACACTGGTAACTTCCAATTTCTACTGAAGTTACAATTGAAATTGACTTGATCTTAGTAATGCGATGTTGATTATTGCTTATTGCAGGAAAACATGAATTCCAGGGGCTTTTTCTTGAACGCCAGATTAGGAAGTGAGCTCCTCCTTGCAGCAGCGGGTGAAAAGGTAGGCCGACGGTTTATTACATTTTAGTTCACAAGAGACCATTGTGGGTAGCAATTGGCTACTTCAAAATTCTTACATTTATTATTTCGAGGTCCATATGATTCAAAATATGAGTTTAATTTTTTCATATTCCCATGCAGACTGGTGGTTATACAACTGCCAATTATATATGGGACCTCTTGCAAGCTCGACAGATAACTCCTTCATTCGCTGCTGTGGACGCTTATTACAGGGGATTGAAGGTACTTCTCTCTCCATGATCTTTAATTCTTTTGTTATGAAATTTGTTATTCCTGTGTTGATGTTTGATAATTAATACAAATATTATTATGGGTTGGCTTAGTGGTACAAAGGGAGACATAGTCTCAATAACTAACTAAGAGATCATGGGTTTAATTTATGGTGGTCACCTACTTAAGCGGGTTGTCCCGTGTCAGTCATTCACTGATATAAAAAAATGAATATTTGATAATTAATACATGCAACTTCCCTTTACTAGTAATTGAGGTCTGGTTGAGTTGAGATTCGTCAAGTAATTCCATTTTATTCTTGTGTATTCGTGCAACTAGCTGAAAGACAATATACTGACCATTCAAAGTGTAATTACAACATTTGATTTTAAATGGTTTGCTAGGTTGAATCAAACCTTAGGTCAAGTTCTCTTATCATTTAATAACGGTGACATTTTAAATTTCAAAATGCAGGATCGTGAGATTCCAGAAGATGACGCTAGGCTTTTATTAGTTTCTCGAATCCACGAAAATCTTCGAGCCAGATTTGGTGGCGACCGAGCATAATCTAAATCAGATTTGGTGTCTCCACATTGAGAATAATTTATGCTCCAATTTTAATTGATTCTTCCATCAGTTGAAGGTATGCATTATGATGTGTATCCAACGGTCTATAGGTGTTTAAGCCTTTAGAATTATGTATTTTGAATAGTGAAAGTGGAGATTTGATAGCAAGTTTTGAGTACTTATTTTGGCCTAGATTTAATTTTAATTTTAGTATTACTTTCAAAGAATTACAAGTTTGGATTCCAGTTTCTTTCTTTTGTGTATATTATTATACATAGTGGTTTAAGTTTCATTATTATCCCCCCAACTGTTTTTGGTAAGGTCTATTTTGGTTTGTAAATTTTTATAATTCTATTCTAGTCTTACAAATTTTACAAAATAATGGCCGTTGTTTTTTTTAATCGATCAATAACATAATTTTAAGTACTTCAAATTTTATAATCGATTAATAACATAATTTGAGGTATGTGTATTGGTATGTATCGGCATAATTTGCTGTTAATTGAAAAGAATAATATAGCAAAGATTACTGGCATCATTGTTATCATTATTTAGTGCGCTCCGGATTGAAATGAGTGCTTTTTGAACGATCATGTATAAAATAAAATATTAAAAAGCTTAAAAGTATAGTGATTAAAAGATAATATTAAAAATTGTTTTACTAAGGCTAAAACGTTGAATTTATTTATAAATTAACAATTTTTTACTTTCTATCAACCTACCATCTATTATGATACTATCTCTCATGATACAAATAACCATACATCGAGATAATTTAATTATGTTTTGTAAATTAATCTGTAAAATTAAAACATATTCAGTAAGATAGAATGTTGTGCAATGTCCAGGTAATAAGAAACAAAGACGTAGTGTGGTAGAGTATTGTAATCTACCCACTACAACCTTTAGATTTTGAGAGAATGAGAAAAGAAAATACAAAATAAGTATAATAATATTTGAAAGTGCTACTCTCGTAAAAACTTTGATTTCTTCTATTTTAGTTGACAAACGATTATTTGATTTATTTTCATATTAAACAAATTTCTGAAGGAAAAATTAGTTTATCCAACTCATTTTATCTAATTCTAATTCTGATGTAATCTTATTCTGTCTAATTTATAATTCACGTTAAAAACAACAATTTTGTGTATCTATGGGTCAAATATCCCCTAATAGTTTATATTAAATAAAAGTTTTAGTTGAAAAGAATCTAATTCTAAATTTTTTTAAAAAATTTCATTTTACCGGAACTCTAATTCACAATAAATTATATTAAATCTCATTTTATCTGATAGTTCAAGTAAGTAAAAGTTTTATTTTCTACTGTTGTCTATATGAATATTCTAATTGCGAACACTAGTAATTTTCTATCTAAAAGGGATATGAAGATGGAAATTTGTTAACATTAACCCAAAATATATATATATATATATATATATATATATATATATATATAACATTATTTTATCTAACTCTAAATTCACATTAAATAATAACAATTTTTATAATAATATATTTGATGAATTATATATATTTGATGAATTATATATATTATTGCATGGAATGAAGAAAATAATAATGTGTTGTAATAATGAATGAGAATGTGAATCAACGGATAGAAGGAAACAATAGTTATAATCCAACGATTATTAGTTATGTTGTTGATTAATGGCTTCCAAAGCGAGAAAATAGTGAAAACGATTCATTAATCCACATGCATTCTATTGGATTATTGCAATTTCTTCTTCTTCTTCTTCTTCTTCTTCCATTTCTTTCCTCAATTCCATTTTCCGGTTCATGATTACAGGTAATAAATCTTTACGTTTTTCCTCTCTCTTTGGATTTCTTCTTCTTCTTCTTCTTCTTCTTCTTCTTTTGCATTGCCGCCATTATTGATGGATTTTGATCCATTTCAGTTTTTCTGTAATTCGATTTTTATTTATTTATTTTTCTGAATGATGATGATGATTATGATGATCTATGAATGTTGTTGTTGATGTTTCCATTGAAATTATTAGTGTGATCGTGGTTGTGGTGGTTGTGGAAAATAGAGCATCAAATCGCATTTTGATGAGAGGTCACAAGAGAAGGAAGCAGCACATGCATCTATGAAGAAGATTGGGGTACGCAGGTCGCTACCGCACTACCTGATGCAATTGTCGCTTGTCGACATTGTTGTGCTTCTTCTTCATGCGGTTTCCCCACGATTTTCTCAGATGGAATGGCAGATCCTGCTAGTTATGGGAATCACGAGCGTGACTTTGAACAAGTCAGTTTCTTTTTTCTCCATCAAAATTTTCCCTCTCTGTTTTGTCTCTTCCGTTCTTCTAACACACCTATTTCCATTTGTTTTTGTGATTTTCAAGGCACTTATCGCTTTGAAAAAAGGAACTCAACTAATTAAGTATAGCCGAAAAGGAAAGCCTAAGCTCTGTCCATTCAGAATCTCTACCGTGAGTTATTATTATTTCCTTTCTTCATACACAACATGTTTATTACTCAATTCCCTTAGTAACAGGTTTGTTGTTTTCTGGTGTTAATTACATGTATAATGCAATTTCTTGTTAAAATTTGTAATTTACTCGGTTCTGTTATAAATGATGAACAAATAGTTTATTGAACTCTTCAAAATCAAGAACACATTGCCTATTGGTGGTTAGCATCACACAAACTAACATTTCACTTTTTGGATTTCTTTTAGTGGAACAAAATTTTAATGTTCTCAGAAATTATGCCATACGGAAAAGTTGTGAATAACTTTCCATGTACATTCCACAAATTTGTCTTCATTTCTCCAAGGACTTTCGTCTGGTAGCTTCATCAATAGTTGAAGATATGTATTCCAGATTTTGGGTCATAGCAGGCTCAACGTATGTTTGCCACATTCGAAGAGTTGAGGGGGCATAGACAAAACTAATTAACCTTATACATCTGCTGTCACTTCCTCAGGCATTAGATGTCATAGATTATGTGTGTCTTCAAAATTTTAATTTTACTGCAACTAATTTTCAGGACGAAACGACGCTGATCTGGTATTCACATGGAGAAGAAAGAACCCTGAAACTATCAAGCATCTCGCGGATTATCCCAGGACAAAGAACTGTGAGTTAAAACTACACCAAAATGGCTAAGAAGTCGAATATGTATACCTATGATTAACTATAAGGAACACATATAATGTAAGATCTTCTTGAGGCATGGCTATATTCTTCTCTTGGAATATGTATTGTATTTAAGTTATGCTTTATTTGGAATTTCATTTATGTTAGAACCCTATTCAGTTCCAGGCCTATGAAATTTTAGAATTGCATTTAGTTTTGTTATTAGTGAATAAGACTTCCGATTAATTAGCTTTATCATCTTCCAGCAAAAATCACTTGGGTTCTTTGCCTGCTATATTTCTTCTCCTCTAGTTCTCTTAGCTTTTGTCCATATTACTATGATCGTTGTTTTGAACTTGAAAATAATAGTGATATTTCTCCTACGTTTTTCCTCCTCTTTTCTTTTTCCATTTACAGGCCGTATTCAGAAGGTATTTGAGGCCTGAAAAAGATTACTTATCGTTTTCATTGTTGTATAGAAACGGGGAACGGTCACTTGACTTGGTTAGTGAAACTTAAGGAATTATTCAAATTTCAACTTCTTATCTATAGCATCTCTGATCGGAGAGTTATTTCAATGATTTCTGTCATCTGTCATCCTTTTATAGATCTGCAAGGACAAAGGTGAAGCTGAAGTCTGGTTTCTTGGCCTTAAGAATTTAATTTCTCCAAGACCACATCATGGACGTACTAGGAGTGATTTTTCAGATGTGAGTTTTTTCATTGCATTCTACAGCCATTCATTCCTATTGAGCATTGCCTTGTTTTTACTTTTTTTTCAATTTTATTTTTTAATACATTGGCAGTTAGATTTATTATTATCTTTTTTTGGTATTGTTCTTGCATCGATGTTGAATTCACATGAAAGACGGCATTAAGTAGCTTTAAGTAGCTTTGCAATTATTCAGGATAATGCAATAGCACAATGGTTTGACAATTCACATAGATAATCTTACTACAGAAAATTATGTGATAATTGCTATATAGCTGGAGCTCAATGCACCATACCATGGATGATCCTCTAATACACTCGAGGATGAGTTTAATATTTTCCCACACTATCCACATGTTGGAGATTTGAAAGGCATCTCGTTGCCATACCATTTCTAGCTTATAAAAACTATGAATAAGAACTAATGAGCCATAGAATAGAAGTGTGTTTTCAAAACATTTAAATCACTGATTGACCCAAAAGTGGATAAAGGCATATTTTATTATATATCACCAACAAAAGCATATCTACAATTTCTTCCATTCCTTGATATTTTATTTGAAAACAGTCATAATTTTTTATTCAATTCCTATGTTATAATTCACGGCTCCCAGAATAAAACCATGTTAAAAACTTGAAACTAGCAGCCCCTAACATTTCAAATTTTATATTGGTTGATCTTTCATTTTCTATTTTTTTTTCCAGTTATGGAGTAATTATATGTTTTACCCAAGTTGCTGAATATGATAAATCTTCCAAATTTGGGCATGTGTTTTTTTGCAATCTTGATTCCTCACGATATAATCATAGACAACTTGGGTTGGGCAGTAAACACTTTTTAGCTGGTTATCATGTAGCTAAATTTTCTAAGCTATCCTATCAAAAAAATTTATTATCTACTATTGATCATTATTTTCCAGGTTCAGGATGCTAACGACTTCTTTCAAAGTAGTCGACCTTTTGGTGCAACTTTAGAATTTAGTAACAGCTTAGCTCGTGGAAGGGATTCTATTGATTTAAATTCTCGTGAATCTCCTTTGCATCTGGTAAGTTCAGATGTTGGTTCGGAACGTGCAAATATGCAACTAAGAACAAGTGGTGGAGATGGTTTTCGCAGCAGTGTATCGAGCACTCCTAGTTGTTCAAGTGGAGGATCTGGACCAGATGATATTGAATCACTAGGTGATGTTTATGTATGGGGAGAGATTTGGTCTGATTTAGTTTTACCAGATGGAACTTCAAGTCAAATTCCAGTTAAAAATGATGTGCTCACTCCAAAGCCATTGGAGACGAATGTTGTTCTTGATGTTCATCAGATTGCTTGCGGTGTCCGACACATTGCTCTTGTAACGAGGCAAGGTGAGGTTTTCACTTGGGGTGAAGAATGTGGTGGACGTCTCGGTCATGGAATTGATAGAGACTTTAGTCGACCCCATCTTGTTGAGTTTCTAGCAGTTAGTAATATAGACTTTGTAGCTTGTGGTGAGTATCATACATGTGCCGTAACCTCTTCAAATGATTTATACACTTGGGGTGATGGTATTTTTAATTCTGGAATTCTTGGTCATGGTACTGACGTTAGTCACTGGATACCCAAAAGAGTTGTTGGTCCGTTGGAAGGGCTTCAAGTTTTATCTGTTGCATGTGGCACGTGGCATTCAGCATTAGCAACTTCCAATGGAAAACTATATACATTTGGTGATGGAACATATGGTGTCTTAGGCCATGGTGATAGGGAAAGCATGGTATATCCAAGAGAGGTGCAACTATTGAGTGGACTTAGGACCATCAAGGTTGCTTGTGGAGTCTGGCACACTGCTGCTATTGTTGAGGTTATGAGTCAAACTGGTTCAAATATGTCATCTAGGAAGTTGTTCACGTGGGGTGATGGTGATAAATATCGTTTGGGTCATGGAAACAAGGAAACTTATCTTCTTCCTACTTGTGTTTCTTCACTCATAGACTACAATTTCCACCAGTTGGCTTGTGGACACAACATGACAGTGGCTCTTACCACATCCGGTCACGTGTTTACCATGGGTGGTACTGCATATGGTCAGCTAGGCAACCCAAGTTCAGATGGAGTTATTCCTTGCTTAGTGCAGGATAGATTAGTTGGTGAATTTGTTGAAGAAATTTCTTGTGGTGCTTATCACACAGTTGTTCTAACATCAAGAAATGAAGTATTTTCTTGGGGGAGGGGTTCCAATGGAAGATTAGGACATGGAGATGTAGAGGACAGGAAAGCTCCTACACTTATAGAAGCTTTGAAGGACAGACATGTTAAAAGTATATCTTGTGGGTCAAATTTTACTGCAAGTATATGTATACATAAGTGGGTTAGTGGAGCAGATCAGTCCGTTTGCACTGGTTGTCGTCAGGCATTTGGTTTCACAAGGAAGAGGCACAATTGTTATAACTGTGGGCTGGTGCATTGTCATTCGTGCAGCTCCAAGAAAGCTTTGAAAGCAGCACTTGCACCTACCCCAGGCAAACCACATCGTGTATGCGATTCTTGTTATGCCAAACTTAAAGCTGCTGAGGCTGGCAACAACTTTTCTGTGAATAGAAAATTGACAGCCAATCGTCGTTCAACGGATTACAAGGAAAGATTTGATAGAGGGGAGGTGAGACCCTCTCGCATTCTATTGTCCCCCACTACAGAACCTGTTAAATATCATGAAATTAAATCGGTTAGACCAGGGAGTAGACCAACTTCTCCTTCTATGGTTAGAGCTTCTCAGGTCCCTTCTCTTCAACAACTGAAAGACATTGCATTTCCAAGTTCGTTGAGTGCTATTCAAAATGCTTTGAGACCTGCATTGGTGGCACCGCCGTCACCACCACCAATGGGCAATGCCAGACCTGCGTCACCATATTCAAGGAGACCAAGCCCTCCACGCTCAACTACTCCGGTGTTCTCAAAAAGTGTTATCGACTCTCTTAAGAAATCAAATGAGACGTTGGTTCAAGACAAATCAAAGCTTCAAAGAGAAGTATTAACTTCTTTCCTTGTAAATCCATATTTTTGCTTGGTTTCATTCATATAAATCTCATCCTTCCTTGTTTGTCAGGTTAAGAATTTGAAGCAGAAATGTGATATTCAAGGTGCAGAAATTCAAAATTTGCAAAAGAATGCAACTGAAGCAGCTTCATTAGTTGAAGAAGAATCCTCCAAGTGCAAAATAGCAAAGAAACTAGTTACAACAATAACAGAGCAGGTAATCCAAATATATTAACATTTGAGTTACTTCATTTTTTGTTCAATAGCTTGTTTAAATAACTGAAGAGAGTTGTTTTGATCTCATTGGTAACCTCACTAAGTTTATTTGCAGGTTTGTGAAAAATTGTTATTGTATTAAATAAGACAAGCAACCTTCTTAGCTCTTAACATATCAAATTACTAAATTTGCATCCTTCAGTTGAAAAAAGTCAAAACATATTTGTACCGCAAGAGAATGAAAACAGTCATCTTCTTAAGTTTTTTCATGACAAAACCACATGAGATGTATTGCTAACCGATGATTCAAATATTAGTGAGGCATGATGATTAATGTAAATTTGTTCCATTTTTTTTAGTTGAAGGAAATGAAAGACAAACTGCCACCTGAGATATCGGATGGTGAAAATTTTAAATCCATGTATGCCCAAGCTGAAGCTTTCTTAAATATGGTTGAGACATCGAAAGCTTCATCCTTGCCTACGAGTCATGAAAAACCTAACAATCTAACTGCACTCAATAATGGATCTACTCCCTCACTTGACGATTCTTCAAAGAGGATAGAAGACAATTTAGATGGTTCAGGAAGGAAGGACTTAACGCAGGAGAATGTAAATAGTCTCCTGGAAAGTAAGAAAACTTCAGAAAATGGCTCGAGATCTCCATTATCTTCGACTGAAGGTGAAAAGCAAGTCATTGAGCAGTTTGAACCTGGTGTTTATGCAACTTTGGTTGTGCTTTCAAATGGTACCAAGATTTTCAAACGCGTTAGATTCAGGTATTTCATCTAGAACACACTACAATGTAAATCTATAGTTTTGGATATATGAAAACCATTATCCAAAACATTTCATTTAATTAGGTCTTGATCATCATCATATTGGCACATCCCATACTTTAGTTTCATTTCTTTTTCGTTTGTGTTTGCAGCAAGAGAAGGTTTGATGAGCAGCAAGCAGAAGATTGGTGGAGTAAAAACAAAGACAGGCTGCTTAAAAGATACAACCCATCAACAACAAGCACAAGTGGCTCTACGCCAACCGGTTCGCCTAAAATTCAACCGGTAGTATCATCTACCGAGGAAAGCAATGAAGTTCCACCAGCCCCATAAATTGGATGTATAATAATCCAAAGGATTGCTTTAGAATAGCAGCATCAGGTTTCTAATAGATCTTCGATGGATTCGTAGATTTTCTTAGCAACAGAAGGCAACAAGATCGAATCGAGAAAACTCAAGTTGAAAATAAGGCAAAGGTAAACGGCAAGTTCCAAGTCGAAGAACCGTTTCTTCTTTCATTTGATCTTTTTAATTCATTCATTTCATTTTGAGCATCTCCTTTTTTCGGATGCACAACCACTTTCTTACAAGTTTGTGATGATGTTTACTAGAAATAGGAAAACAAGAAAAAAAGGCTCTAATTTTAGTGTTGTACTGATTGATTTGGCCCTTCCCTTTTCATTTGGTGAACTTACAACTTTCATGGCCATTAATTATATATATATATATAAATATAAATAGCTTTAACTTCATAATCACTGTGGTTCTAATAATATGGAACTTGGACTTCCCATTCACAAACTTTAGGAATTCATGTATATTGTTATTTCAACGATATTGGAAAATTTATGTAAGTGGACGAATTAGTTTTTAATATGTTGTTTGCAAGTACATAGCTTGGGTTCAAACTTTTGGGTAATTTATTTTGCTATATTTGAAAACAATCTTTTGTTTATTTAAAAATTATTTCTTTTTTCTTCACATTAGGATTGGTTCAAAGGAATAAATTTTGATTAACAAAATAATAATATAATTCAAGTATTCATTTATTTAGTAAATTCTATCATATTTGAAACTTTGAAAAACAAAAAGAAAAAAAGTTCATTATTAGATTTGCGGATTGATATTTAGAATTCTCCAAATCTCCTCACCTTTGTTCCTAAAACGAACTTTGATTAGTAAAATAATAAAATATAAATTCACGCATTCATTAAAACAGTATTTGATGTTAATTATCAAATCTATGATTGATATTTAGAAATAGTCTGACTCTCGATTCCAACTTAATTATGATTAAACAATATAATAAAATGATCAATATTTAGAACATATTTTTAGGAATTAATAATAGAGGTACATATGGGTTTAAAGAAAAGAAAAATTTAAGGATTGCAAGGGACGGAATAAAACGTTTATACATACACAAAAGTAAGAAGAGAAATTGTATTGTTTGCTTACTAAATATAATAAAGATTAGGAGCCAAAAAAATTGTGTAAAAATCTGAAATTTAGATTATAACATAAGAATTCTGCACATTATGGTTCCATAAACATTTCTACTTGATGTTTTGATCTTAGTAGTAAGACGTACAAACTAAGCAATCTTGTGTAATCGGACATTAATTATCAAGAAAATTTGAGAGCTACGGTAGAGAGGAACACAAAAGGGAGACACCTTAAAGAGTTCATAAAAAAACAGCTCGGTGAGTTCCTCCAACCATCAAAACTCGTTTGTCAGCAAATTCATCAACCCTCGATACTCAAATTTGGTTGTTTCTCCGACCTGGGACATCAAAGTTTTAAAATTACCCCTCAAAATTCTTCAAATTAGTGCGATTGTGATTCAAGAAGTATGTTTGTCGCAATGTTAACGTCGTTTCTGGCTTGCACAAGGGCCTGCCTGGCTGAGTTTCTGTCAAACCCCATTGAAACAAGTGTAGCAATGGCGTCTTCTGGTGGTTCTGTGGCACTTGGCGCCGAAGGATAGTTCCTCTAATAAAATTATAAGAGGAAATAATTCAGTTTTTAGTATAATTGAAAATGGAGGAGTCAAACAAACCTCGTAGTTATTAACATAACGGTATGTCAACTGAACCATCTCTCAGTTTGGCCAAGAGAAAACAATCCAGTTTAGAGGTTAAAGTATCAACTTAAGTTCTTCATGTTTTCCATGTCACCGATATATTCACTAATTACAACTATAAAGATTAGTCAGCAGATTATGCCAATAATAGCAATGCCTATATTCTGACGACTATCGGGACACAGTAAGTTCTCGTGCTTAAAACCTAACAAGTCAAATTTTCTTCCAAGAGTCATTTAAGCTTTCATCAAAGTATGTTTAGAGAAATCAACACCACATAGAAGCATTCGCCAAATGTACTAACCTCAACCGGGCGGCTCATGAAGGATGGCATGTTTCCTCTAACATCTCTGTTTGGGGCTGCTGGAGGATTCCCCGCAGATGGCAAAGAAAGTCTTGAAAAGAATGAACTGATAAACTCTGGAAACTGTAAAAGCCAAATAATAAAAATATTGCATTTTTAGAAAACTAGAAGGGCCTGATTGAAAAGTAAGAGAACATACATGAAACTGACTCCAAATGAAAGAATGAAATCTTCACGCAAAACATCGAAGTTTCGAACATCAGGATATAATAAAGGATTTTGGAAAGGACTCGTGTATATATGAGGTTGTCTGTCGATATACAAAAGACGAAACTTATAGAAGTAATTAAGTAAGTTGGGCACAGAAGAAAAGCCTGTCGTTCTTTGTTTTCTTCTTTCTTGCAGGTAAGAAACACCTTCATTCTTAGATTATAAAAAGGATAGATGAAGCAAAGCAAAAACATAGTTTGCATCATCAACTCATAAATTGAGCATAAAGAATCTTGTATATGCATGCAGTGAAATAATGGCACCACGGAGAAACGCATCAAATAATCATTTTTCATCCTTTAAAATATATTTGTGATTGTCAGACAATAGAGAAGACAGGCTATTAGCCACCTAACCTTTAATTTCCACAGTTTGAACAGATACCCATAGCCCAAACATTTTTTTTAGAAAAGGAAATGATAATTTTCATTGATGCAATAAAAAGAGACTAATGCTAAAAAGTATAAAAAATATGAAACATTCAATTAAAAAGACAAATAAAGACACAAGTCCACAAATCAAATAAGATGAAAAACCTACAACTAAGAAGCATCAAAAACTTATAAAGAGAGCCCCCATAAGAAGCTAAGAGACTAACCGAACTAAAACAAAACAAACCAACAAAGTGAGGCATCAAACCAAAAGGTCCAAAAAAGTTGACAAGAACGGACAGAATTACACCAAAAAGCTTTGAAAACGCCCTCATGAGAGGAAGGAGACCGAAGGAAAATAGGACTTTAAGCATCTCTGATGGAAAAAAATCTCATCCTAAGATAGATCTTAAACAAAAGAATTATAATTTCAGAAAGAAAAGAAAACTAAGAAACCAATGTGTTTAAGCAAAATTTGAATTTAACCTTGGCCTTGCGGATGCCAAATACATTCAACCGATATAAGGAACCAGCAAGAATTCCGCATATCCCTGGTAAGATGGATCTTCTCCACGAAGACAGAAGGAGCTGCAACACCAACAATAAAACTAGCTTACACAGCCAAAGAAAGTAAAGCAGGTATCCAAAAGAGTATAAAACAAACAGTCCTTAACCTGAAGACCAGCCAGATATATGAAAGACTTGTCAGAGAAACGAACTCCAAATACACGGAACCGAGTTGAAACAGGAATATCAAAGAAGAAGGGTACAAAGGAAGCAAACAAAAGACCATAAGGTCCAGAAGTCACTAGATTTGCTGCAGGATCTGCTCAAGAAGAAATAAAAATACGTATTAACTAAATGAAAATCATAAGCATGGACGTGTTCAGTTTATAAGCATTGTTGGAAAGAGCACGTGTGATTGCACGCTACAATCATCAAATGCTTTAAAATTGTGTTCAGTTTATAAGCATGGTTGGAAAGAAGTTAGCTAGAATGAACTTGTATCGAGGGAGACATGACCAAAAAACAAACTTAATGTGTTTGGATCACACATTAAGATCCTGAGTCCTTTGGTCACGGCTCCCTCAATACAAGTTTGTTTTAGCTAACAAACCACATGTTTTCATACGTTTTTTTTCGTGTTCTTTCCTAAGGAAGAGTGGTCACTCATACTACAAAAGGTGACTTACAGAAGAATCCGTCCAAAGGATTGGGACTCCTAACTCACATCTTTCCCCCACGCCTAAAGGAGTGGCCTTTGAGTAAATAAAGAGAGGCCACGTCCACTACTTCTAAATTGAACAAAGAATGACGAAACCCAAAAGAAAAAGAATGGAAGCTCCCTGACCAAACTAAGAAGTTATGATTCAATTTTTTTTTTCTTTTGGTAAAAAACCTTTCATTGAGAACAATGAAGGAATATGCAAGAGTACAAAAAACAAGCTGAAAAAAGGTCCACAACTAGCTACAAGAATGGTCTCAAATCCAAAAGAATTAGGCAACGTAGAAATTAAAAAAAAAAACCCAATTAACGAACACTGATAAAGACACATTAGACCTCACTACTTCCCATATCTCCAACAACTTCTCCAACCTCCTAACAATTTTACTATTCCTCCTAAGCCACGGTCCATGCAAAATTGCACAAAATCAAGCTAGCCAGAAAGCTTTTCTTTTCTCATAAAAGGGAGAACTCACAAGGGCATTCATAAGGATCCCCACCATCATAGAAAAACAATCCCTATTAAGCATCACTGCCATACCAAACACCCTACAAAGCAAACTGCAACCCCATAAAAGACGACCAAGATGCTCCTGACAATAACAAAACAATTAGGCCACAAGACAAAGGCAGACAATCGATAAACACGATCCTACGTGTTCACTCTACCCCAAGACTCCCACTATTTATACAGGAGGGAGGAGCTAAAATCTAGGAAGTAGTGGGGGAGTGGTCCTAGTCGAGGTTAAACCGCCAACAACTCATTTCTCCAGGACCACTCAACATGTCCAATGATTTCCTACCTTTTAGGAGAGGACATGCCCACTAACTCCTATATTTCTGCTCCAATATCCCACGTACTAAATATTGGACACCACTACCCTATTTTGTAGGAAATAATGAAATTTCATTTCGGTTTTCTACTTGAGTTTACACAATAGATGAATAGGTAGACTCATCAAAAAGAAAAAAAAAGGAGTAGACCACGCACGATTGCCAATATACCCAACTAACTCCCCAGCAAGTGAGCTACTTGCTAAGAAAAACTTCTGGTCCTATTTACAAATATTAGGGGAGAAAAAGTATCGATAGGAGGGCAGTTCAGAGCTACAAAATGAAAAGTAAAGGGATGGACGACAAAAAATAAACAATAATTAAGCATGGGTTAAAATTATGCTAGCTGCCAAGCATACTAGTATGTTAAACGAAAATGCATACCTTTAAGTAATGATATCGCAAGGACCTCAAAAAGTAAGGAGGATATTATTGAGAACAATATAAAGACCTGTATCACAATGGAATATTAATATAGATCTATTTAAGGAAAAAACACATATCACTAAGGAAAAAGGACAATTAGAGTTTTTTTGTGATCCGTTCATTTTAAAGATCATGACTGGTAGCTTCATTATGACATATTTTTAATGAGATCTTGCAGCATGAACTGAATAAAAAACTTACCGAGTATTTGTTGGAACCTATTTGTCTCTCAAATACTCTGAAGTAATATAGCAGAAACAGTCCGAACATCAATTCAGGAGTAGACGAAAAAGCAAAAACTGACATTACTAACTTCCAGAATCGGAGCTTCACAATCACATCCTGCCATAAGGATGACAATTAACTGGTGAAAAGTCTACTCCCTGGTCTATACCAGGCAAATTAAGGGGTAATCTTTACTATGGAAAAGGGATAAAATAAGTCGAATCTAAGTCCTACATAATAGGAATATATCAACAAAGATGGAATAGAAGCAGTCAGAACGATAAAAAATAATATTTCTACAAGTGGATCCTTTACCATAGCTCATTTGAACTCATATCCCTTCCCAAACTTACTTTGTTCATTCACTCCCATACCCCCCCCCCCCCCCACCCCGGGGTTTGACGAATTGTATCTCTCCCTTCCCCATTATATATTATATATTGGAAAAATATTGATATATACCTTTGAACTAATAAGTTAAACCCCTAAACTTTCATAAAATGAACCAATTTAGACTCTCATAGTCTTAGTTAAGATTTTCTTTATAAATCGTGCATGCGTCAATTCCAATCTTGTTAAGTTGACATTTGAAAAGATTACACATTTAGAACTTATGCATGAATGATTTTCAAAGATAACCTTAATTTTTTAATCAAACCAACAAAACCTGCATTCTATATATAAGAATGCCTAAACAAAAGAGGTCCTCTGTATCAAACGTGTAGAAGTTAAAATCCCTTAGAAAACATCTAAAACAAATTCCTCCGTCGCAAAGATTACTTCAAGAGAAAGAAAAGAACAACAGGTCGCAAATACATGGAGTCCATGGAAAAATCAATCACCACATCGAAAGGTTGATACCATAGATCTGGGAGTAGATCCAAAGGTGAGAGCAAGGAAGGTGGCAAGGCAAGCGGAGACGACCGACGGAGCAATGGAGGTGGCAGGGAAGGCCGAACCGGAAGTTCTAGCCTCCTGAGTGGCGACAGAGGCGATGGTGAAGATGATGGCAATGAGAACCATGAGAAACTTTGGAGATGAAGGTCATTGGTTCAGAGGCATTTGGTGGTTAGGGTTCTGGCGAGAGAGATTGAAAGAGGAAAACTGGGAAGGACCCTTTGGTTGGAAATTCAAAGATAATCTTAATAAATGGCCTAAATTGATTCATTTTGATAACTTAGGAATTTAATTGCAACTATTATAAGTCTCACATGATGCTTTTTGAATGAAATCTGAAGGAGTGTGTATATTGGGTACACTTAAGAAAGTCCCGGGTTTAAACTAACGCAATTGTTAGTATGTTTTCATGGATACAATTCAAAAGTTTAGGGTATAAATAGATTTTCCCCCCTATTTTTAATAACCAACCTTACATTGAGAACAAATGAAATAATAGAAATGGAAAGGGTCAAACAAGAGGAAAGTCATAGTAAGCAATTCCAACCAAGCAAAAGAAAAACCTGAAGCCAATGGAGATACATGAAACTCAATAAGGAACCAAACATAGTTCAAAAAATTGTTGATAAGAAAAAAAAATCATTTATGCATGAAATTCACAAAAGAATTGTTGTCTAATAAAAATCTTTAATTTCTCTCCAACCAAATTTCTCATAAAATGAAAGCACTGCCTGCAAAAATCTTATTGGAAGTTTCCTTGAAGCATGAAGCACCAACGCTCTATTGTCTTGATCTATCCTTGAATGCTTCATATTTAACCAATCTATCAGCCTTCAAAAATCGGATATTTCCTCTTCTAGTAAGCTCCTTTCCAGTAGAATCTACAGCTTCTTGTCACCAAATCCTGAAAATCTTTGATTGCAATTCCAATGTGTACAGCAGCACGTAATAACACTGGTACCCATTCAAAAGCTGCCCATACACCCAACTATCCTCTCAAATTTCAACTTTATTGATATCCCACCATCTTAATTTCAAAAACTTCTCAAAATTAATTCTTAGCTATTAGATGAAAGACAATCAATGATAGTTGATACCAACTAATTTCATTTTTTTTTTTCAAGACAACCTGCTTCTTGCATTCCAAATTTGTAGACAATAACTTTGTGCCAAATTTCCTTTCTTCGTCCAAAGAAACTTTGAAACTATTTTTCCATCTACACTACCTTCCCCTCTCTAATATTCTAGTTCTTAACCCATCTTTTTTGATGGGACATGATGTATGATCTCATTAGATGACTTAATTAGAAACTTACATTATCTATACCAGGCTCCCGGAAACGTGCATTATCTCCTGATAGGTACACCTATTCGTTCGATAGGCTATTCACATGCCGCACAACCAACCATAAGGCAAAATCTAATACTCTTTCCACATTCAACAACAAAGAAATTACTTAAAGAAAGATATAAACCCAACTAGAACCTAAAAATGGCAGGTGGCTACTATATTCAAATCCAAAAGTGCAGCGATCAATTGCACTAAGTCCTCACACACATAAGGAAAAAAATCAACAAGGCCAATTCGGTCTATAATCGAAGGATTGAAAAAGTAGCTGCCAGTCAACAGATGCAAGCACAATATATCAGGGAACTGATAATCAAACATCGAAACAAGCAATAAGGGGGTCACGTTAATGAAAGAAAGAAAACCCAAAATCGGAGACACCAAAATCAAACCAGAGGGAGTGGAAGAGAAGTACCTGATAGGACAAACCAAGCTTAATTGAACGGCCTTGGATCCCGAAGAAAATGGTGAAAAGAGCGGAGGCGATGATGAAGGTCCGGGTGACGGGAGCATTGTCTGCGGACACAAAGGTAGAGGAAAATGGATCAAAGTTGAAAGAAGAAATTGAGGAGTAAAATGGTTGGTTAAGGAATCGAAGAGAAGAGTGGAAGAGAACGTACTGAAACCGGAGGGGCCGCCGTTCATCGTCTCAGAGAGGAAGGAACGATTCTCTGAGACGGTCACAGCCTTCTTCTTTCTTTCTCTATTTGATTTTGATTTCGATTTGTCGTCTTCGTCTGTTGGGAACTTGAGAGTGGAAATTCGATATCTCTTCCTCTTCCCCCCACCTCCCCCCCCCCCCCCCCCCTACGGTTGGAAACTACTATTATATATATATATATATATATATATATATATATATATATATATATATATTACATAAAATACCCCCAAATTTATACTTTTTACAAAAATATAAGAATCATATCCAAAAAATTTATCAATGGAGGTATGATCGGAATTTAACGTTAATATCCAATGTAATTATACTTCGTCTTCTTCTTGAATGGTCTCTTTTTTTCTTTTTTCAGTTAAGAATGAAAATTTTGTTGATCATTTCTCGATTTCAAGTTAGCTTATTTGTGGTGATAGTTAAAAAGATATGATATGTTTTGGGGTTCCTTTTTCTATTTTGTGATTCCTTTATTCTTCTAAAGTTTGAAATGAAAATTTGACTCCACGACTTTAGAAATTTGAGGCACCTTGCTATGGGCTTCTGTCTACTTCATTTTGTGATCAAGTTTTGGGCTTGGCCTTATTTGGACTTTTAACATATTATTGAAATATATAACAACCTTTTAAAAAAATTATATATATAGTAAATTATATTCGCAATAAAAATATTTTTAATATTTATTTCTATCATCCATAAATTTTGACAATCTTTGCTATATTTGTAATTTTTTCAAATTGTTATTATATACTTATTATTTTGAATTTGATTGTTACGTTTATATTTGTAACTATCATTTATTATTATTTAACTTTTAAGACTTATTCTACTCTTGTTTTGTCTGCGCCTCAAACCAAATTAACCCCACGCTTAACTGCCACAGGAAAAAAAATGATAATTTTGTATTGAATTTAAAAATTATTTTCTAAATTATTTTGGTCATGACAAGCATTAACTTTAATTGATATACTATTCTGGTCATAATAGTATTTTGTGATAATTCTCTCTTTATTGCTATTTGAATGATTTGATTACCCTTAATTTCAAACTTTAATTTAAACCAAGAAGATGGGTAGAAAGGAGGAAATAACTTTATTTAAGTAGAGAGTCCTTAACTAAATAGTTAATTACAACTATTAAAAGGGAACATTTTAGGCTCTCTTAGTAAAGCGTCAAGTTGTTGTAATTATTCATCACGTTTAGGAGAATTTGACGTATAAGAAATCTATGAATTTAAGAAAAAAATCGATTAAAATGAGTAAAAGTTGCAAAGCTTATAAGAAGATAGAGATCTAAGTCGAATTTCATTTGTGTACACTATATAATAATCATATAAAGTCAAAAGCTCTTTTGTATGATGAATGGGTTTATTAACGAAAATGTGCGATATATCGTAATTAGTGTCTCCCTTAAATTAATAGAAACACGAATAGAAGGAAAGAAAAAAACTAGAAACTAATTATTAGGGTGAATACGATGTTTATTAAATTGGACTTTTGTAAATATATATACAAAACTATAAATCAAACTATATACAATAATATTTGGCAAAAACGTCTATAATCAAGATGTACATGTTTCAATGTAAAAATTACTAACATCACCAATGATACAAAATATCCAAACACATATAATCACACCTCTAAATATTAGAGTTACAAACTCAATCACCAATAAAATTAAAAATATGGTATAGAAAACTTCTCGAAGAACTCATATGCCACTCTCTCTAGACATGAATTCAACAATCTCGACCATTGGATTCCATTCTTGGTTTCCAAGAATACTTTCTACCATCCAAATTTCAATACAAAAAAAAAAAAAAAAAAAAAAAAAAAAAGAATAGAGCAACGTTTCAGTCTAAAGTGCATATCACGAAGCTATACCAAATTCTTCTAAACATAGCAATGCAGCTTATACAATATATGGGTGGTGTCACAAAGTTATGCTTTCTAGTTTTTTAGTCGTTGTTAAGTGGTCTAAGTTCCCAACTCTTTAATTAATTATCCAAATTAAAAGCTCTAAATTGTTAATTTTCTTAGTGAAAATATCGATTGTATGTATAAATACTCGAAATCTGTAAATCAAATAAATAAATTCATCCAAAACTTAAAGTTAGAAATATCACATTTTGTTTCGTGTGCTTCAAATGTATATAGATACATATTAAATTATATTATATGTAAACATTTTTATGTTAAGTGAATTATATATCGTATGATCAAGGCTTTAGTATAATGTTAATGTGACGATGAGGTTTCATGTTGCATTACGATACATATGCAAAAGTTTGTATATATGATGATATGACGAATATGAAAAAATTTAGGTCTCTCTAGATGACGTTTATATTCATGTTGTATGTTTTTGCAAGTCTTTACTATAGTAGCAGGGTTACTTACTAGGTATATATGATATGGCTGTATAAGGTGCATAGTGAGGTGGTTTGTTGACAATATGCCACATAGAACTAAAGATATCGTGTTTCAATATGTTTTTTAAATTACTTTAATATATTTGATAAAGTTCGAAAGTAACGTTTTTATTTTTGCTATTGGAAGTTTTGATTTGTTATTTCCTATCATTTTCTCTAGGAATCTCGAACGTATTTTGAACAAGGTGATTTATGTATATGTTCTATATAGAGTTAAATTATTCTTAAGGTTTCTATTTTAGTTATCGTGTATGCAGTAGTAATGAAGTCAAATAAATGTCTTAAAAGTTAAGTTCGTTATATTTAATTCTAAGATTTGTCATGCAAGATACAAAATTTATACAAGTCCTAAACGCAATGTCTAAGCCAGCCGATTGCTGTTTTCCATATGTATGAGTTTCTAACAAATACATATCACACTAAGATCACACACAGTGGATTGAATACACAAGAACAAATAAGGCGTGAATTTAATCAAGCATGTCCATAATCAAAACATGAACTAAAAGACATCTAACTCAATAACCTCAATCATAATCGACACTAAAATCTCACCAAGTTACTAGATGATCAAGCTTGAAAAACCTCCATATTGAAGATGAGAATCTAGCCCGCCAAAGGGATAACTTTACCCGACTTCATAGTTCAATCACTAAGCTAAAAACCTAAAAGCCGAAGTTACAAATAATAAACAAAAACTAGAAAACTAGAAAAGTGGCTGAAAAGTTGCCAAATTCATCCACTCTAACCTAAAAATGGAAGAGGTATTTTTATAAGTTGTCGAGAGCGTCGAGACATTGCGTACTATTGCAATGAGGAGCAATGATTTGCATTGTCAAGTAACATTGGACATGTTGATGAAATCTAAACATTTCGATGCTACCCCATCTGCCTTGGAGCATTGTATCTCAACACTTAGGTAAGAGTATTTTTATAATTTTCTTATAACCCCAATTTGTCCAAAATGCTTTGAATGACCTTCGATGCTCAATTTCCTATAAAGAAATCATTTAAGTTCATACAATTTCTCGAAATAACATGATTTATCAACCGTAACATAACACACTTTTACGATACATTTACTACGTTATTCTAATAAAAACTACAATTTGTGAGAAAGAATTTTCTCATAACATGAAAGAGTTCGAGACAAGTGTCAAAATCTCATTGCCCAAATCCTAGCTAGTAGGTAAAGAAGAGAAGGAAAGAGAATTGAAGTGGGAGTGACAAATAGAGAAGATCAAGAAAGGTACAAAAAAGTGAGAGAGGGCACTATGAGAAATCCAATGAACAAAACCCACCAAGTGAGGGATCTTAGCTTTTTTTTTTTTTTTTTTCTTCATTCATTCTAATTCCATTCTATTCCATACCCTTCTTTTTGGTCATACCATTTTGGCATACAAATTTTGGTGGGTCACCTAACCTCATACCCACCATATATTATTACAAAAGAAAAGAAAAATAAAACATAAAAACAAGTTGGGTCCCACATCCCATCATTTTTCCAAATTACAAAATTTTCTTCTTAATAATAATTATAATCTTATATACAATACTTAATTATTTAAATCCTCTTTTTTTTTTTTTTTTTTTTTTCCTTTCTTTCTTTCTCTAGGTGTTACTGCCCTTTAGACTACTTCACCTCTCCTTCTTTCCCTCCCCTTTTTCTGCCTTTTGAAATAAAGCTAAATGCCCCTATTTGGCACCACATGTTAGAGTTTTAAAGAAAAAAAAAATGCCTTTCTCTTTTTTAAACTTCATTAATATTATTCAATACTTGTTGGTTTTCTACTATGTATATTTACTTCATTGCCTTGTATAATGCTTACTTTAACCTATATTTAAATGTTACTTGTGTCAATATATGCTATATCGACTAGATTTTACATTTTATTCAAAATCCTTCTAAAAAAATTTTTATTGATAAACGTATTCAAAATGGTACAGACAAGCAAAAAGTAAACAACAACCACAAACCACTACTCCCAATGCATTGTGTTGGAAATATAGGAGAAGTGATCCTCCAATCAAAGAACAAAGTTATAAGGATACAAAATTTACAATATAGCATAAACATTTTCGTTTCTCCTCTCCATCAGTGTGACAAAAATGCATGATATGAACCGTTTTTTTCAATACAACAACTGCATAGATGAAAGAGATGGAACATATATTAAGCTCAGTTCATTCTAACTTGATATGAGTAACATTTTTTTTAATACAACAACTATTCCATCTTTAGAGAAGAAGATTGTATCAATTACCATTAAGTTATGTTTAATCCAACATTAGAAACAATTTTTCTCTTTAAAATAGATAAAATTATATTATATTATATTATATTATATTATATATATATATATATATATATATATATATATATTATTAATACGTGGAATAATGGGATTACAGACAACATTGAAGAAATCAAGAAAAGGAAATAGGAATGAATAGAAGAAAATAGAAGAAAGAATAATAATAATGATAATAATAAGTGGAGCAAAATTTAAGGGAAACAAATGGCAGCTTTATTTATTTTTAAATTAATCAATACTAAAATTAATAGTTTTAAGCATCGTGATTGGCGGAAGTGTTTTTGACCAAAGTAATTTTAATTAATTAAGAGTGAGACGACTCATTGTTCTTAGGAATAGTAATAATATATAATAATATATATATATATGGTTATATATTATGTCATGGATTTGCAAAACATCTGTATCCCATGTTCTTACATGTTTTCAATACAAACACTTTTCCCTTTTTTTTTTTTTTTTTTTTTTTTTTGTTTCTCTTTAAAATCTTTTAGTCCACTTGTATTTTTGCACTTCAAATATTTGCTTGCTTCTACTTTAAAATTAATATTTTCTAACCATATTATTATATTCTCTACCAATTACTTTATTATATTCCATGGCAGAAAAGGAAAAGAAAAAAAAAGAGAGAGAGAGAGAGAGAATAAAAGAGATGGGTAATGGGATTAGGATGCCTAAGGAATAAGAATTCTTACTTTCTTTCTTTCTTTCTTTTTTTCCCTTTTGGGTGCCACAAAAGCTCCACTCTAAATCAAAACAAGAATCACTTCCTCTTTTACTAACACACAAGTGTTCTTATAATTAAATTTAGCATCAACATTTATAATTTAACACTTATGTGATAAATATTTATGACTATACTTGTAAATGTTCTCGTTTAGTCTACGTGATGATTTAATTTTATTTATTTTCTTATGTTTTTATTTAATATTAAACCATAATAAAACAAACAAACACAGACTATTAAATACTATATATATAGTATAAGTTTCTTACCACAAAGTGTAGAAGTGAACATGATAAGACCAAAAATCGAGTCGACCAAAACCAAAACCATTGATTTGTGCTCCTTTGTAATCGAATTCCATTTGAATATTTAGTCGATTCAATAATTGTTTGGTCGAAAAACTGACTCCGACCGATATATGTTCACGCTTGACAAACCTTTATACAATAATTTATGAGATTTCTTTTATTAAAAAAAACTTGTGAGATTTTAATAGATAACGAACTAATATTTTAGAATCATCAGAATCAAACTAAGATTGCTTCTAAGATACAAGATATATAGGCCATAAAAATTAAATTTGTAATTTGGTCCATTTATAAGTAATAGGATACTTTATCTTTTTTTTTTAAAAAAAAAAAGTACAACGATTTAAAATTATGGTAAGCTTTTTGTACTATAGTTAATGTCAAAATGAATATAATTTAATTTAATGTATTAACTATCCAAAGATTTGTAGTACTTAGAATCTTCTTATCTATATTTTAGTCTATTTTTATACTTTTTTTTTTTTTAAAAAAAATGACCTTTTAATAGTCTTATGACGATAAAATTCTCACAAAAAGTTCATACCAAAGAGATTAAACGTAAATCATTTTAATAAAAGTATAATTAGAGAGTACTATTACTCAAAATTTGATCGAACCATAAGAACGTAGAAACTATTCGAGAAGATTTTATCAACATACATCAATAAAAAAATTTTTCTGTCGACCTTTATGTGTAATTTTTTATATAAATTACAAATTATTTTGGACTATATTTTAAAAATGAGTCAACTTAATTATATTTATAGTAAAATATCATTGTCTATTAAACTTTGATAGACATGTAACGTTTATCGGTGACATTTTTATCTTATTTGAAAGAAAAAAATCGTTTTGTCATTTAAAATAATTACCAATTTTTAACAAAATATGGTAAATGTGTTCTCACCTTTATGAATATTGAAAAAGATTTTAATTCTTTTAGTATCAAACATAATCTTATGTAGAGCTTCTCATTGACGAGTGTTTGTTATTGACGAACATTATTCTTATTTCCTTTTTTCTACCTAATAAAATCCTAAAAAAGCATTTAAAAGACTAAATCTTCATCTAAGAGAGAAAAAAAAAAAGAATAATTCTTTTCAAAAAAAGGAACAAAAGAAAAAAGGAATCAGAATTTATAAATTATTATTAACAAATGAAGTTCCTTTTTTTGGGGTTAAAATTGAATAGATTCTTGAGCTTTTATAAAAGAATGGTTAGTGTATTATCATAACATTTAGTTTTTGTTTTTTCTATATTTAGTTATTAATAGATTCTTAAATTTAGTTCCAATAATTTCATAAACTATCAAATTATTAATAGATTCTTATTATCTTTTTAAGGAACTGTTGACTTATTACATTAATACAATTGAAAGTTCAAAATTAAAAATCTATAAAGTCATAACTCATAACATGCAAACTTAGTTTAGGCTTATACTTTTTCAATTTTAAAATTTGTAATTTGATCTTCTTTTTTTTTCAATTATTAGTTGAGAAATTATGGTAAACGATAAAATTGTTGAAAATGTTTACAAAATATAATAAAATACTTTGATATTAATAGAAATTGATATACCAAATGTAATGTATATGACATATCAATTGTATAATGTACATGTACGTACTTCATATATAAGTTGATTGATATACCATATTTAGAGAGAAAGAAAAATATGTCAACAATGTTGTTGATATACCAAATATGGAGTATATCATTTAATGTTATAAAGTATAGCATCAATATTTCAATTTTATTCCGACACTCATTAATTCAAAACGCATTTCAAATAAAATATTAGTTTATCGATAGTAATATACTAGTTCAAAATTAAATTTTAAGTGGATATATCATTGGCGTATCAATAGTTACCACCAAGTCGTATTGGACCATGCATTATGAGTTGGCGTTGATGCACTAAAAAATAATACTTTTGAAAATATATATAAGACAAATTAAGCCAAACTAAAGTTCATAAGTAATTGGAATGGATAAAAAAAAAAAAAAAAAAGAGTTCATCATGGCCGTCTATTTAGAAGTTAATTTCATACTAACTTCCTTAGCATCCGATATATGTTTGTGTGTGTATATATATTGGTTTTGTATCAATATACAAATAGCTAGGTTTTTCTACCTCTTTAAGTTCGGGTTACTATAAAAGCTCCAAATTATTTTTACTAGAAGTATAAAATCTATCGTCACACGACTTTATTTTAGATATTAACAAACATTATAAGTTAACAATATTTATAATTTTTTTCCCTCTATTCTTGCAATTTCCCCTTCAATAAATATAAAGAATATTTGAACATTAATCAAACATAAAGACTGCAACTCGAATTTATTCTTATTCCAATCATAAACTTTATCAACAAGAAAATATACATTTTTCATACATAAAAATTCAATCTTAATAATTCTCTTTCCCTCCTTTTTCATTCCATCATCTAATGTTTGGAAATATTATTGTTTGTTTGAAAGTACATACCACAGGGAATCAAATTCTTATGCTTAGGTACACCATGTTATATTTTCCCACATCCTACATCTAAGTAATCGATAAAATTGAGTACGTGAATATTACATCCGAAACTCTACTTTCTTTTTAAATGTGGATTTGATGTTGGTTAGTCAAACCTTTTTTTTTTTCTTCTTTTGTTAATAAATTTGATAATTCGAAATTTATTTGTTTTAATGAATTATGTACTTTTAGAGGTAATTTAATGGAATATTAACGTAACTAAGACTAATATTAATACCTTTGAAATGCAACATTAAGGATTGATTACTGAAATATTTTATTAATAAAATAATGTTAATTAATGAATTTTTTTTTATGGAATTCACTAAGCCTTGGTAAATAATTTCAATAGTTAAAAAAGAAAAATCAATCAATCATTCACTGAAGGGGTCTTTTGAAACTAACAGCTAAAAAGGGTCTTTTTGAAATTCTCTTTTCTAAAAACATCTTTTGCAATTCTTAACACTAATTGCCCTATTCAGTAGAATGACTATAAATATTGACTCTAATTTTAATTTTTGTAAAAATGGATATAGTTGGATGGAATTAAAGTTCACATGAGGGGAATGAAAAAAAAAGTTAATTAGAATTTTTTTTTACAACAAAAGAAAATGTAAATCGAAACTTCACCTCTAAAGAAAGGAAAAATGATCATATTCCAATTACGGTTAAACTAAATTAGAAATTAAAATCCAAATTCGACACTTAATAGCTTCAACACCTCCAACACATCATTCTTACTTGTGTTGAAGGCTTTTAAGAGTAAAAGTTATCCTCATAAAACATAAATCAAAATAAGTCCTTTTAATATCTTTGTCCTTGCTAACGTATTTTCTAGAAAAATTTCCAAGGGATTAACTAACATAGATTTACTCCAAACTAATAAGGCTTAATTTTGAAATTTTTATAATTAAACCATAAAAAAAATAAGATATACCTTATTTAACACTTTCAATCTTTTTAAGCATTTATTAGCTATATTATCATATTCCAAAATTCCTCTATTCAAATGTTTAATATTGTTTCATTTACGTCAAACATTACATTCACTATATATATATATATATATTCCCACATAATTCCTAACCTCTATATGCAATAGTTTGTCTATACTTTGATTTGTAAAAAAGCTAGATTTGTCAAGCTATAGTGGAACACAGAATTTTGGTTGCAACTTTTCACCTAGCTAGCTACTTGAATTTGAATTGAAATTTATTATATATATATATATATATATATATATATATATATATATATATATAGTTGTACAATATTAAAATAAATATATAGATTAAAAAAATGGAAAATAATATATATATATATATATATAAAAGAAAGAAATAGAGCATAATTTTGCAAAATTTCTCTCTCTTATTTTACATAAAGCTAAGGTTGATATAATATAAGCTATTCAATAAAGAATCCAATCCTTTGCAACTCTCACACACAGACACTCCCTTTTCTATTTTTCATTTTACTATTTATCTTAATCTCATCTTATCAGAATCAACCTTTTTTCTTTCTTTCTTTCTTTCTTTCTTTCTTTCTTTTATTTAATTTCAATTGTAATTATGTTCATTTTTAATAAACTCGATATAACTGTCAAATTAATAAATTAATTTGTGGTTTTAATCTACGAAAACATTATTATTAAATGACCGAAAAGAAAAAGGTTAAATATAATTTGTGTGTGTGTGTGTGTGTGATTTTGGAGAAAAAATTGCTAAAAATATAAAAGGCAATAAGGAATATATGCCATTACTTTTATATTTCTCTTAGTTTTAAATTATAAAAACAAATCACTATATAATTAAATCTATCTCTTTCTTGAGCTACATTCTTTTGGATAAACTATCCCTAAATATACATAAATTATTTTTGTTGAAAGAGATGAAAAGAGGAGAAGCGAAGTTGCCAAAAATAACAAAAATATTTATAATAATCAATTTTGTCTTTCAATGATTATGTTCTATGAAATATAAATAGTTTGTCAATTTTTCTATTTTTGAAAAAACTTCTTATAAAAAATAATATCCATGAAATAAAACATTTTCTAATTGCCAAAATAAAAGGAAAAAAAAAAATAAACAAACAAGAAACTTGATATAAAATAAACCAAAATATAGGAAAATTTTAAATTCTACCGATAATAAATACTTACTATACTTTTTAAATAATTTTTTTTATTTACAATAATTTTTCAATTGCTAATACTTCTATTAGAATTTATCGTTGATAGACTTATATGAGTAATATAATCTATCACTTATAGACATTGAAAATTTAATCTAAATTTTGTTATATTTAAATTTTTTTTCTTTTGCATCGTGATACTTCTCCAAATATTTTAGATTTGATATATTTGCAATTGTCCTTCAAGATGAACATATATATAATTGAAAGATAATATCTTTATTTATGTAAGATATTTCAAGTGAAACCAAAATTAATTAACTAAATATCATTTTTTATTTGTTTTTCTAATTCGTCAAAGATTAGGATTTATTGATGTGATCAATATCGATTAAATATCAGTATCGATAGATATTTAAAAAAATTAAATGGTTAATAAATATTTTAAAATAAGTTAATATCTATTATTTATATTTAAATTCAATGAAACGTTGTTGCTTATTTTGTATGTTCTGTGAATACAATGAAAGTTATTCGATTCATTCCTAACGTTGATATTAAATTCGTTGAAAAATTTGAAAATACCGAAAAATTTAGCGATATTAATCTAAATGTTGACATGTATATATATTTATATATAAAGGGGGGAATTAAAATTGTAGCATAAGGATGTATGTATATGGTGCAGTTTTAACTTTAATAATGTAAACAGATTATTTCTGTCCTCTCAATCTCATCCTCATCTCTTCTATTGCTAATCCTTAATTTCTATGCCAATCATTATCATCAACTATTGCTTCTTTAACAAAAATTAATAATCATCAATTATATTATATATGGCCTCCAATTTCTAATTGTTTTAACTATATAAACTATCCATTTAATCAAATTATTCTAGTCTATGCAAAATGATTTATCATTTAACACCAAAAGTAGCAATTTAACACCATCTAAAAAACCATGACCATAGTAATTGAACATAATTTATGAAGATTAACATGCAAAAAAAAAAAAAAAAAGAAGTTAAGGTTCTATCAACTACCATGGTATCAATAAGTCACAAGAAAGTTCATAAACGACGGCCTTATGTAGTGTTGCAACAATGTCCTTGTCACTTGAAAAGAGATTGTTGGTAATCTATTGTTGGTTTTGTCAACAACGTATAGAATGATTTGAAAGAACATTTAATTTCCGTCAAACGAATGGATCAACCAATAATTTATCAACCGATCAAGAAATGATTAGTCGATGTATCCCAACTTTAGAATATGTTTGAATGAGCCATAGTCATCCATGCATGCACATATTCTTATCTTTTTATCTTACGTTATTTACATAAAATCTATTGATATAGTTAATAATAAACAATATCTTATTATTTGATGCCACAATAATGGGACTAAAATAGTCAATGATTAATAGACGTATTGATTAACTATTGATTATTATAATAATGATTATAAATGTTATAATAATAATGAACCAATATTATACATTGATTGCTTATAATCATTACAGTTACTTAATTAATTAATGTGCATTTTACTTTTTGTTATTATTATACTTTTGGTTCTTTCCCACTTTGTGTATTAACTTACATTGGAGTGAAAATCAAACCTTCAATTATGGTAACATCTGTATCTTCTTATCCACTTAACCATATACTAACAAACAACAATATTTTACCTATATATATACACACATATATAACCATATAAGATTTAATACAAAATACAATCAATCAAAGATAAATTAAATTTATCCAACGGTTAAGACTTTTATTTGACAAATCTTTCTTGTGTCTTGATTTGCATCTCTTTTTAATATAATAATTGAATTCTTAGTCAAATTTTAAAAACAAAAACAAATTTTAGAAAGCTACAATTTTTAAATGGTGTCTACGTAAAAAATAAAACAAATGGTACCTAAACCTCCGACCCTTAAAAAAAAAAAGAAGACTATATTGATTATTACCGAACTAAACTAAGAGTTTGTTATAATTGGTTGTTCCGTTAGGTAAGTGAATATAAATATAAATATATATTACAGAGAGAAACACATAAAAGCATTCATGATTTTATCCATAAAAACATAGAATAGAGAAGAAGTGTAATGATATATGCAATTTGGCAATAAACATGACTCCAACTGGCAAGACTTAAATTAAATTGTTTCAAAATGGCAAAAACTTAGGTTTGTTGAAGGCAGAGAGACTTCAAGGACACATCAATTGAATGCTAAGACAACCTGTGCCTTTTCTATCTTTCATTCCAGTTTCACACAGCATTCCCATCTAAATTCTATTTTTACGTTTTCAAATAAGTAAATGTTGTAATTGGCAACCAATTTACATTTCTGTTCTTTTAAGTTTGAATCCAATCAGGTAAATGTAAAATCAAACCCAAATATCAAAAAAAGCATATGAGAAGTTTAAATTATATCAATTATTTAAATATGTATGTATGGTTAATGGTAGGCTTGGGTTGGGTAGCTCATATTATTTAATATTGTTTTTTCTTTTTGTCTATAATTATGATTAATAAAGTTTTAAATTAATTAATTAATTAATTAAAGAGAGGGAGAGGGAGAGGGAGAGGGAGAGGGAGAGAGATTTATTATTAGTTTTTGGTGATCAATAAAGACAGGCTGGAAGGATCCAAACCCAACCCCACTTCCATTATTTGTTAAGAGAGAAGAGAAGAATAATTAAATAGCTTATCAAATATTACAATTATTATTATTATTATTATTATTATTATTATGTCAACAAGTAACCATATTGCCTCACCAAGCCATTAACCAATTACTATAACAAAAGTAATTACAAATTCATTATGTTTTTCATCTTTAAATTTTGAAAATATATTTATATATTATATTTTCTCTCACAAACAATTGTATTATTAAGATTCATTTTAACGGACTAAAATTAAACCATCAAAAAATTTCAAAGTGCCAACAAAAATATAATGCTATAAATTTAGTATTAGTTTGAGGAAAACTTAGTCTATTTAGTTTGATAAAATTTTGATTATAGTCTAAATGATTAGGATTATATACGACAATTCTACTTAACAATAGATTGAGAAAAAAACTAGTATTAACTTGGACTATTGATCAAGTTTGTTCGAATAAATATAAGAACATATTAACGATGTATAAGGATTTATTAATAATGAATATATTCCTAGTTTGATTTTTAAATTTGGTTATATTTTTAAAATATTTTTGAATAGTTTTTGTGGGTTAAGAAAATAATTATTTTTGAAAAAGAAATTTAGATGGATTAAATTTGTAATTAAAAAAGAAAAAGGAAGAACTTTACTTAGAAAAAGCAAGAAAAGGAGGTTTGGAGGGGTTCTCTTCTCTTCTCTTCTCTTCTCTTCTCTTCTCTTCTCTCACTCTGCTTTTCTTTTTCTTTTTCTTGCTCCCTCTGCTAAGCATCTTTTCCTTACTTTTGTTTTATCTTCTTTTTCTCCATTTTAATTTCTTCTTTCTTCCTTTTCTATTCTTCTTCTTCTTCTTCTTCTTCTTCTTCTTCTTCTTTCCCTCTCATTCTTCTCAACCCCCCCTCCCTTTTTCTCTTATTCACTCACTTCTTCTTCTTCTTCTTCTTCTTCTTCTTCTTCTTCTTCTTCTTCTTCTTCTTCTTCTTCTTTCTCACCATCATTTCCTTCTTCTTCAACAATTCTCTCTTCTTCTTCCTTCTCCCTTCTTCACTCTTTTTCACATTCAATCACAACAATCCTTCTCTCTGTTTTTTTTCCAGGTTAGTTTGCTTGCTTTCCACGTGGGTTTTTATCTTTTCTTCTCTTATCATCATACCATTCGAATATTTGGATGATAATCTCTCTACCCATTTGCTGATCTCCCCTGATTTGGCTGATCAACTCCATAATTCTTCCCCAATTGTTTTTTTTTAAACTGTGGAATAGAATTCAACCAAGTTTTGTGAGTATTGTTGGGAATGGTATAAGAACATTGCGATTGCTGGAGTTTTGGTAAAGCAAGGAGGTCTAATCTGTGAGTGATTTTAGTTTGTGTGTGTGTTCAAGTGGATTTCGGATTCCATGGGGCTCTGTCATGGAAAGCCCATTGAACAAAACCCAAAACCCAATTCTGAAAACCCCAATTCAGTGATTCAATCTGAAACCCCCAAAACCCCAACCAGTTTCCCATTCTATAGCCCCAGTCCTCTGCCCAATCTCTTCAAGAACTCTCCGGCCAACTCCAGCCTCACCTCCACCCCTCTCCGCCTTTTCAAGCGCCCCTTCCCGCCGCCATCTCCGGCCAAGCACATTCGGGCTCTTCTCGCTCGCCGCCATGGCTCCGTCAAACCCAATGAGGCATCTATCCCCGAAGGAAGCGAGTGCGATGTAGCCTTGGATAAGAACTTCGGCTACTCCAAGCACTTTGCCGCTCACTATGACCTTGGTGAAGAAGTGGGTCGCGGCCATTTCGGCTATACTTGCTCTGCCAGGGCTAAAAAAGGCTCCTTCAAAGGCCAACAAGTCGCTGTCAAAATCATCCCCAAATCCAAGGTTGATTTTACTAACTTGCGTCTCTGTTTTTCCACTACCAATTTGCATCCACTAAGTTGTTGTAGTATCTAGTTCTATGTTCTTATTTTCATCCTGTGCAATGTCAAGAATATCGGTTCATCATCTCATAATGGTTGGATAATTCATTAATTTATTGGATTTATGAATCTGGTGTTGTTTGTATTTCGGATAGTTTTTTTGGTGTCTCATGATTTTCTTTTGTGTAATGCGGGGAATTTTGAGGTTGGAGAATTTTTGCTATGATGAAATGTTCGTGGAGCCCCTTCTTTTATTAGCATTTAAGGTGATTGTGTGCCTACTTAACCCAATATCATGTTCGTCTGTCTGTTTTATGTTGGGGAATTGGGACCAAAAAAGCTGTATAAGGCACTTCTTTTCTTCTTTTGGTTAGTAATGAATCATCCATACATTGTTTTCTTTGTCATTTATGCCACAGGCTTGGGTGAAATCGAACTACAAATCTATTTAAGTTAACTAAATTAGTTCCTACCAGCTTATGTAACTTGTTCATAAAATATTGATTGCTAAAATTAGTTAATATAGGATGCATTCTTACTTTTAATTTTTTGGTTGAATTGGACGATATTCTTTTTATGAACGACGAATGCCTTTTGGACATGAATTCAGCATTTTGCTACGAGTAGTTTTCTGGTTCTTACCGGGAAGAAAATAATGTGCAGATGACTACTGCAATAGCTATAGAGGATGTGAGAAGGGAAGTGAAGATACTGCGGGCCCTCACTGGACATAAAAACTTGGTGCAGTTCTATGATTCATATGAAGATGAAGAAAATGTCTACGTTGTGATGGAGTAAGTTTATATTGCACCTACCAACCATCTAACCTCCAGCGTGATTGAGTAAATTCACACAACAATTTTATTTTATTATTTATGCTCTTCAGGTTATGCGAAGGAGGTGAACTTCTTGATAGGATACTTTCGAGGTATCCTTTTATTGTTGCTTGCTACTAAACTGAATGTACAGGAAGATTGTTCACTCTAGCAGGTCTTTGGTTTGGATTTCTTAGTTGTTGATAATCTTTTGAATTCTTTAGGGGTGGCAAGTACTCAGAGGAAGATGCAAAAGTTATTATGGTTCAGATTTTGAGTGTGGTCGCTTACTGTCACCTTCAAGGTGTGGTTCATCGTGACCTCAAGCCTGAGGTAAATGGCTAAAATTTTTTGCTCATTTGTATTTATTTTTATTCATGTTTCACCCATCTACATCGACATAGATTCAGTGTATTCAAAATTTGGAAATAAAGTAGACAAATTTGTTTTGTGGAGGTAGCTCAAATTTGGGAAATGAGGCTGCTATTGTGCTTGTTCTGATTCATGGTTTTATATACCTCGAGTGTTTCAGAATTTGTTTACTTGAAATCAAGTTCGAGCATCTCAATGGTCGTTTCATGATATTTCTGCTTTTCATTTTCAATTTCTTGTTTATAGTTTTTGAGAAAAATGTGTTTGTTAACTCTTTACTATTTCTCGTTTCTCATCTTTTTAGAAATATTTTTAAAAACTATATACAAGTTTTAGAAATAAAGAACATTTCTACTTCTGTTAATGACTATTTATATATATATACATAAAGTAAATACAACAAAATAATTTTGGATATTTTATTTAGAAAGTTTTTTTTTCATGTAAATTTTAAATGTTCTAGGTTAGAATTTGAGTACCCTGAAAAAAAAGAAACTTACAATTTGAGAGAACAAAACATGCAAGGGTTACAGACACTATAACAAAGTTCTGTTTATTTTTTAATATAAAAAAAGAAACAACAAATAATAACTGAAAGTTGATTTCATTTTTCTTTTTCAAAAAGTAAAAAACGAGGAATAGAAAATAGAATTCGTATACAAAAGAAAGAAATAACAGAAACTAGGAGTGTTATCAAATGGGCCTTTAGTGGCATTTTCTTCGGGTGTCATTTTAGTTTTGAAAGAATTTGGATCTAATTTGTACAGTTTCTTTAGTACACAAAAATGTGGAGGTGAGGTTTGAACCTCTAACCTGAAGCGAAGTAACAACAGTCAAAACCATGATACGTAGCAATGTCTTTTCTAACATTTGTTTGTTCGTCTTACTGACATTCAAATTGGTTGTTTACTAATCTTTGTGATATTTACACTTTTTTCTTTCTAATTGCGATACGCCTTTTACCTCAGAATTTTCTTTTTACATCAAAAGATGAGACTTCCACTCTTAAAGCTATTGATTTCGGGCTGTCTGATTATGTAAAACCAGGTCTGGACTCTGAACTCTTGTTTTTATCCAACCATCTATTTGAAATTAGACTGCAGATTTCTGACATTTTGATCCTTTATACAGATGAGAGATTGAATGACATTGTAGGAAGTGCTTATTATGTTGCTCCTGAAGTTTTACATAGATCATATGGAACCGAGGCAGACATGTGGAGTATTGGTGTAATTGCTTATATTCTCTTGTGTGGAAGTCGACCATTTTGGGCTCGAACAGAATCTGGTATTTTTCGAGCTGTTTTAAAGGCAGATCCGAACTTCGAGGAAGCCCCATGGCCTAGTTTATCTATTGATGCAATTGATTTTGTGAAGAGACTGTTGAACAAAGACTATCGCAAGAGATTGACTGCTGCTCAGGCCCTGTGTATGTTTGCTGAACTCCATTATGAAGATCTTTCTTTAATTGCTCTGCTTACAAAGATATATTTTATAGCATTTGTTTGTTTTTTTTGGTAAAGCTCAAACAAGAATTCTTGCATGTAGGCCATCCGTGGTTAGCTGATCACCAAGATATCAAGATACCATTGGATACGATTACTTTCAAGCTTGTCAGAAGTTATATTTGCTCATCTTCACTGCGCAAATCAGCATTGGGTGTAAGTATTATCGTACCGTTTATATTTTATTGTTTTATCATGTTAGGCCATTTTTTTTTTGTTTCGTTCTTCAGCCTCGTAAGATGCCAACTTCTTGCAACTGATTGGTTTGGGACATCAATTTTCCACAGGCTCTTGCAAAGACATTAAGTGCTGTTCAACTAGGTTATCTTCAGAAGCAATTTACACTGTTGGGGCCTAACAAGAATGGGCTCATTTCCATGCAAAACTTCAAGACGGTTGGATCTTTTTCTGATATCACATACGATGATAAAGACTTCCAAGAACGTATTGTAATGGAATTATAATTTTGCAGGCTTTAATTAAGAACTCAACAGAAGCAATAAAGGATTCGAGAGTTCTTGATTATGCCAACGTGGTAAAAGTTCTTTTCTTTTCTTTGAACTCTAATACGTCTTTGAAAAGAAGTATGGGTAAAGTGTCATATCAATTATGTACATGTTGCATGCCCTCTGGCAGGTTAGTTCCATTCAGTACAGAAAATTAGACTTTGAAGAATTCTGTGCGGCTGCCATAAGTATATATCAACTAGAGGGAATGGAGAACTGGGAGCAACATGCCCGACATGCTTACGATCTTTTTGACAAGGTTGGGAACCGACCAATAATGATTGAGGAACTTGCCTCGGTATGCTCTTTTTCTCCCTCTCCTGGGTCCTTTACTGTGCATGTGGTTGAAGTGGCATGTTTTATGATGTATTTTGAAATGCTTTGAATATATTCTCTGGCACTCCGAATGACTACGCACAGAGTCTTGCCTTGGTGGGGGGCTCTTGGCCAACGCCCTAGGAACTTAGAAGAAGTTGGCATTGTACGCTGTTTATGATTTTGGGTCTAGGGTTTAGAGAGATGTCGTATATAAACTCTCTAATTCTATTGGATCTCTGCATATGCAATATCTGTTTTTTTCTTTATTAATGAACTGCTCTCTTCCTCTATCCTTGGATTAGTAAATCACTCAAATGTCTATGTCATTGTTTACTGTTTATGTTATCTTTGATTGCTGATTTTGTTTATGTCGTAATATACATGTTATGTTCTCTCTCAGGAACTTGGACTTAGTCCTTCGGTACCGGTCCATGTGGTTCTCCAAGACTGGATCAGACACTCAGATGGGAAGCTTAGCTTCCTGGGATTTGTCAGACTTCTACATGGTGTCTCTTCTCGCGCATTTCAAAAGGCATAAAAAAAAAAAAAAAAAAAGAACTCAGACAAACAAACCCAAAATTTTCTATTGTTAAACTTCCTTGACCAAAATCGTTGAAGGAATTCGATATCATTCTGAATTCGGCCGTGCCGTAGTGAAGAACCATAATAATATGATCCTGCTCAGAAGGAATAGGGTTGCTGAAGTTGTTGCCTAAGAAGCTTGTTGGTGCATGTTGTGATGTGGGGTGTAATTTGTTGTAGTTTTGCAAGTTGTTGCTTACGTTTTGTCATTGAAGTGATTGGTGGGGGTTGAAATTTAGAGGATTATTGTACAGTGGAAGAATAGAGGAGGATAATGTACCCAGGTTTAGCCAACTACTTAAAACTCAAGAGTTAAGAAGAAGGCCATTCATGGCTCTTTGGCTTTTACTACTTTCTTATTTCTTCTTTTTTTACTTCTTTTTTTTTTTTTCCATTCTCCATGTAGAAATGTTAAATTCCCCCTCTCTATCGATGTTCGTGGTAGGAAAATTTCCTATGCTATTTTCTTTTCCTCTCAATTTATTTGTGTGCTAACTTAGTATACTTTTAAAAAAGAGTGGGATTAATGTTCACTAATGGGAGTGTGAGGTCTATTGACACTTATAACTTCTCATTTTGAATAGAGGATGTATGATACTAAGAATTGTCTCTCTCGGTTCAAAAGGACTAATAGGACTTTAAGTCAAAATAGCCCGTTCAACTAGACACAATGGACCCATTTTGAATAGAGGATGTATGATACTAAGAATTGTTTAAATCCTCCAACTCTAATTAGTCATTGTTGTACTAAAAAGATAATTTTTCAGGGACCACTCAAATTAAGTTCTATCATTAGTCAAAATGAACTTAGTCCAATTGATATGAAAATTATATTATTAACTTTGAGGTTAAAGAAAAAGGGTTCTATTGTACTATCATCATTTAATATTAATATCAATGTATTATACATGGTAAAGTAATCTTAATTGTATTAAAATATATATTTTAAAAATATTTAATTTCTATTTAATGCAACACACTAATTGATTGACCTTTATATAATTTAATTTAGAAAGATTTAGAGAAAAGATCTACTTTGACTAAGAAATTTCGGAAATATCCTAAATGTATAATTTTTTACATAAATAGGAATTCACTTGTTTTTAGGACAATTTATCCTTATGATTAACATTTAATGATGTTAAATGAGTTTACCATATAATAACATCGAATGTTGAGCGTCATATTGCCCTTATTGTTCATTCTGTTGGTCCTTTATCTATTTGTTTGGGTTCATCATCGTCGAGTCTTTTCAAACTCAAATTCATGATGATTGGGGTAGATTTTTTGAAAACATACATATGTCTAAAGTAGATTCTAATTTTGCACTGAAAGTCCAAGACATGTTTTCAACTAAATTTTTGTTCAAAAAAAGTGTACAAGCCATTGCTCTTAGAGATAATTTTCAGTACATTACTGTGAAATCGAATAAGGAAGTTATGATTTTGCAATGTGCCATTAAAACTGCAAATGGTCATTGCGTGCTTCTTGTTCTATTCATGGGGATAGGTCAATATGAGTTCTTACTAGGTTTGATTCAGAACATACATGTTCAGTAGATGTTCCATTAACGGATCATAGACAAGCCACATTTACTGTTATCAAGGACCTAATTAAGAACAAAATTTCTTTAGCTGGTTCTGAATTGTCAACTCCCAAAGATATAGTTCATTTCATTTGTGTTGAACATGGTTTAAGTATATGTTACCAAAAAGCATGGCGTGCTCGTGAGGCTGCGTTGGATGATATTTGCGGATCTCTTGAGGACTCCTACAACATGTTACCTAGATTTGCATACATATTGGAACTTAACAACCCAGGTATATTACCTAAGTATATTGTTATACATTTTTTCTTATATGTTCTTTTTTTTTTTTTTTTTATGTTTATAGGTTCTGTTATTAAATATAAAGTTGATGCCGATGGTAGATTTCTTTACTTCTTCATGGCATTATCTTCTCCCATATCTGGTTGACAACATTGTCGTCCAATCATTTCTATTGATGAAACTAGTCTGAAGAATAAGTACGGTGCTACTTTGTTATCTGCTTCAACACCTGATTCCAATGATCAGATCTTTCCACTAACTTTTTGTGTTGTGGATTCTGAGAACGATTCCTCATGGATTTGGTTTTGTAACCAGTTAAAGAGAATTATAGGTGGGTGGAATGATGTTGTCATAGTATCTGATAGGCATAAAAGTATATGCAAAACTAAAGAGGTAGTATTTCCCAACGTTTTACATTGCATCTGCCTTGTTCATTTACTTCGGAACCTCAAGTTGAAGTATAAGAGAATAGTGGATATCGTCTTTCATTCATGTGGGAAGACATTTAATATTGCAGACTTCAAACATGAAATGTGTTTGTTGGAATCTTCTACCCCTGGTATACGCGAGGAGCTTGAATCTATTGGTTTTGCTAAGTAGTCTCGTGCCTACTCACAACGTAGGAGATATAATGTCATGACCACTAATATATCCGAGAGTTTGAATTCTACTATGTTGAAGGCTAAAGAGTTACCAATATGTTCAATGCTCGAGGTTTTGCATATGATGTTGCAAAGATGGTTTTTTGAACGAAGAAATGAAGTTGATTATCAAGTGATTTATTTTACAAAAACTATTGAAGGTATATTAAGGGAATAAATTGAACTTAGTCGATCAATGAGAGTATGGTCATTTTAACAATTATTACTTATGCTTAATATACATCTGCATATCTCATATATACAGTATATACGACTATTATATTTTTCCGTTGTAGGTTAATCCGGTTAATAACATGAAATATCAGATCATAGATGAAACATCCCAATATGTTATTTACTTACCTACAAAGGTTTGTAGTTGTAGGATGTGAAATATATTGGAAATACCTTGTGCGTATGCATGTGCTGTTTTCACCATGAAACATTTATCAATTAAGTCATATGTCTCCCCCCTTTACTTGAATAGCATTTTGAGTTTAATATATGGAGGAGTAATAAATCCTTTAGGTGACTATTGTCAATGGAAAATACCTGATCATATTATGTCCATTGTCATCTTCCAACTAATGTAAAACGTGATGTTGGTTGTCCAAAGAATATTAGAATTCCTTCAAGAATGGAGTTCAAGAGACGCGTTAAATGTGGTCGTTGTGGACGTGTTAGTCATAACTACAAGAGAGGCAAGTTTTCCTTATTGAACTAGATTATTATATTTATTTTTATTATAATGTTGTTAAAATTTTAATTTTAATTATAAATGTTTTCTAAGTTCTCCTTAATTATATGTTCCTATATACTTCATAATATTGGAAATATACTCTTCATTATTTTCCTTACAAATATCACATTCTTCTAAAGACCTTGGGAGAGCAATTTAAAGCTTAGTGCTTCAAATCCTTGAGCATTGAACTCTATCATTTCCTTTTTTGGCTCTATAGAGCCAAATTTCATTATGTATAGCGATCTCAATATCCGTGAAGGTAAAGTCTATCTTCTCATGCTCTTCCTGATTGCTTATTGATAAGCCTATTATTCCATTCATTAATTATTTAGGTACATTTTCAATATGACGTCGTATATATTATTAATACTAGAAATATACATACATTAATTGAAGCAGTCCTACCAGGTATAGGTCTTTGAGCAAGTATTTTTCCCAACTTTCTCTTCTACATTAACCACATAATGTTCAATTTTACAATATAACTATATATATATATATATATTGAAATATATTAATATTAATCACTTAATTACTTACCTTCATTTTCAAAGCCTCTTTCTCAATTTTTTCTACTTCATTTAGTAGAGCAGTGTTGTATATGTCATCATCAAACAATTCATTTTGTCCTCCTTGTTAATATTCATAATTAGTATGTAATATACAATATAAATTACAAATATAAATTACCTCTTCTCCGTCATTTTCTTTTTCATTGTTTCCATTCTGTTCATTATTATAATTAGTTTGGAAAAATATACCTTCATATATATTTAACACAGGAATGAATAGAATATGTACCTGCTGATTAGTAACATCCCTTTGAACTTCATGTTCAACATTCTCATTGTGTGTATCCCTTTCACCTTCATCATTATTGTCATCCCTTGGTATGTTATCATTATTTTTCACTGTTTGATTTACCTTTTCTTTCAACATATCCTTGAGACTTTCGATCTCCTTAATCAGCTTGTCCAATTTATTGTTTAAACATTCATTGTTGGCCAGAATGAGTTCTTGAAATTTCAGGAAGTAATCAGGAATTTTCTCATTGGATGCCTCACTTTGCCTTGAGTTTTCACCTCTCTCAAATGTAATATTAGTTTCCTCCCTCATTATATTTTCATGGAGCGTCCTTCTTTCCACGAAATGTTCCTCAAACATTACCTCAAATTTGAACTGTTCCAGAAATCATAGTCATATATGTGAGTATAATATTATTGTTATGTATAAAATATACAGTTGCAAAATCAGACCTTATCATTATCGAAGACCTTCTCAGCCAGATCTTTCCATTCCGAATGGCTGTCTACAACCCAATTTAGCATGCAAATCTTATTATCATCAACTTTTTGTGCACAGAATATTGATGGTCTGGTTAATAGTAGGATGCACTCATAGACCCATACTAGTAAGGAGTAAGCAAATACAGTAATGCCAACAGTTAGGGCAGTAGGATTTTTTTTTTTTTTTTTTTTTTATAGATTTCTTGATAGAATCAATCAGCACATTATAATCTAACCTACCCTATGGAAACGCATCAAATTGTTCTTCATCATCAATTAATTTGATGTTTTCCAAACCACATTCCGTTGTGAACTGTTTCCCTAGGAGGAAATTCTCTAAGAAGTATATTTTAGCCACCTTAATTCTATCTTCCTCCTTCAATTTTTTCGATTCATTAAATAAGAAGGAGACCCTAGACCTAGGTATCGAATCTTCATTCTTGAAGTATTTTGATAGAAAATTGTCCTTCACCATCGAAATATCAACGGTCGGCAATGAACCACAGTTCAATCTTGTTATAGCTTCGAATTCCTTAATGCCAAATTTGACAATAATTCCTTCGAAATTGAACCACAACTCATCGTCCTTTGTCAATATAAATTGACGTTTGATTATGTGGTATAGTAGTTGGCTTTGGAATTTGGTGAATTTGATGTTTAGAAAATTTCCAAAAGTTGTTTTCCTAAACATTTCTAGTTCCCTACTGTTCAATGTTTTTTTAATATTCCTAATTACATCAAATCTTGCATATATGTTCAATTTTTGCACTCTAGACTATTGACTCATTTTAAGGATCAATGGTGCACCCTGCACACAACATATAAAGAACAACTTTGTTATATGTATACTTTATATATACTAGTATAAAACATTATCTAAACTATATTTCATCATAGCTATGAATACCTCATAATCTTCCTTCTGCTCCGTTCTTTTTTCTCCCATTTTTTCATCCTCACTCATTTTCTGTATCAATATACTAACATAATTTGTTAGTGATAACTAAATACAATACAATAAACTGCAATATTATATGCATAAATGTTATATACCTTTGTTTTTTATTTTGTTGATCTTGTCTTCTCATTTGTTTTCTTCTTTTGTTTTTCCATTGCTTCTTTCTTATCACTTTTCTTCATCTTCTTTTGTTCACTTGCTCTAACATCTTTCTCAAACTTCCTCTTTTTAGATACCTACATTTCATATAAACAATAACAAACTTTTAGTATTATAACAGTAGTTATCTACATATCTACATTTGAAATATACGTACATTTTCAGCATCAATCTCCTTTCTTTTCCCCTTTATCACAGTTTTGAACAATTTTCTTCTCGCTATTGGTACATTGTCTTACTCATAATCGAATATAATTAACGTTAGTTTCAATTTATACATAAATCTGAATGTAATATACAATTTTATAATATGTAAAAATCAACAATATACCTCATCAGACTCCGATGAGGAGTTTTCAGGTACATCATGCGATGTTTGTCCTTCATTATTCTACAAACAAATATAATTAAATACATATATACGTCAGTACATATAAACACCATATGTAATATATGCAATATATATACAACAGTACATATTACTTGAACTTACTTGTTTTCCTTCCTTCTTTTTGGGCATTTTTGCTTCTAGAGTTTCAAAAACCATATTCGTTCTCATTAAATTTTTTATCATCGTACACCACTATCTGTGTACCTGTCGACCCTTGTAATTCTTCTTCATCATCCTCAGGATAAATTGTTTGTATTGGTTGGTAATCCTGTGGTTCTTCATTTCTTATGTCCTCCTACGATATATACACATTTTAAATATTTGTTTAACTATATATACAATATTTAATCTTTTATATCAAATATCAAATTATTGGGATTATGTGCCCTGGTTTATATATGGTTCTTGTACTCATATATATATATATATATTCTTCTCTCATTATAAAATTCTAACTTACTTGGAGTTTTAGTTCAAGTGGGAGTTTGTTGGAATTTGTGTCCTAAAACTCGTATTTTGTTATTTGATTCAATAAAGTTTATTATTGAATGCTATAATCTTAAAACCAATAAGTATTAAGGTCTTGAGGCTATTTTACTGAGTTTGTCAATATACCTGAACTTTATGTAGAGACATAAACATGGATTAAGTTCGAGTTAATAGTCCAAATAGTCTATAGTGTATGAATAAGGTTGGGCACCTTATTCTGAAAAAACACTATGGATGTGGCCCGCTCTGTAGTTAGACAAACGATGTAATCATGAATCGTTCATGTAGAGACATGTGTGTGGGGGCGTCCTATGTAAATAGTTTACATAAGACTGGAACCACAAAATAGTCACTTTTAGTTATAATACCGTAAACTATAAACTGACTATTTCAATTATGATGACCTAGGTAACTTGATCTTAATCCTGAGCTAACTATGAACTTCTGTTCATTCGGTAGTATCCTTAGATCTGCATAGGTGAGGGCAGCTCATCATCGTTGACCCAATAAGTCTCCCATTTCAAGGATAAGACCGAGTGGATAGCTAGGGACATAGGGTGCAAGACAAAATTCACTCCTACCCACTTCTGGGATACTAGATAGGTTGTTCCCTTAAGGACTGAATCCAAGCCTTGAACAAGGGACCCCACCTTCTCATTGGCCCGAGAATGATTCAGGTTTATAGGTTGGACCTTAAACCAATTGTTCAATAGTGGATCAGTGGGTTTTAAGGAGCAAGATGTAATCTCGGGGGTAAAACAGTATTTTGACCCAGCCAAGATTACGAACAACCTGTGAAGAATCAACTTACTTATCATGGTTATATTAGGTGGACAGAAATATATCTATAGTGAGGGGAGTGCAACTAAGAGTCTTTAGTGGAATGACTCTTTAGTTAACGAATGTTGATTAAGCTTGGTCTAAAAGAGTTTAGCCAGTTAATCTCAAATCGTTGGAGCTCATGATCTATAGGTCCATTAGGTTCCCCTACTAGCTCATATGAATTCAACTAAGAACAAGTATGTTGAAGTAACTCGAATTGTTCGAACTAAGAAAAGAGAGATAAACCGACAAAAATATAAGATATAAGTCGGTAGATATAAACTTTAAGCTTTGTGTTTAAATATGATTTAAATAAATATGAATATAGATTTATATTTAGAAGCTTGGAAAGTTTTGAAACGGTCAAAGTTGTAAAAGTCAACATGTTGACTTTTAACTTTTAACTTTGATCGGATTTATATTCAAATATGATTTGAATTTTAGAAAAATGAATGCGGATTCATACTCGGAAGGATAGAATTAGTCAAGACGGAAAAAATAGCAAAAAGTCAAAAAGTTGACTTTTGACTAAGAAAAGTCAAAGTTTGACTTTGACTTAATTGGTCAAAAGATCAAATTGCCCCTTTGACTAATTGCTTAATTAAATAAAAGTTAGTGAGTAATGTGGCAGCCTATTGTGAATTAAAAGCCACTAATTCGTTAATGAATTAATTAGGTGTTGAGATTATATGAAATAATTTGATTTCACATATAGACTTCTCATTACAGAATGAGAGATGAATGTTTTTTCCTCATAAAAAATCACCTAAACGATACACCTTTTTTCTCTCTAAAATTTTTACTTCGCAAAATCGGGTCCCACAACTCCGTTCTTGGTCATGAGATTAGTAGGTCAACATAGTGGTTGTCCTTGCTCGTGATCTGAAGGTAGAGAAGAAGTTTTAGAACGAAGTAGAAGTTGAGAACTTCAAAGGTAAGTTCATCGTTTACCTTTTTCACTATTCGTTTGATCCATCACATAGCAGTTGCATGTTAATTTTTAAATTGTTTAGATGCATATAAAATAGAATATGATCCTTTCTTCCGCTGCTGCATGCTCTTAGTGTTTTGTTCCATCACAAATATACCTCTGCATTATCTTCTATCAAAATAGGTTTATCTTTGCTAGATTTAATCTTCTTCAGGCTTGATCCAAGGCATCTTTCGCTTCTTCTAACCATATTTTTCCAAACTTATCATACAGTGTATGCAACAATATGAAGTATGATTGAATGTATAACAACTTCCATTACTGAAATATATACAGTCTTCAACATGCATTACTGAAAAAATGCATGTTTAATTAGGAAATACTTACAACATGCATTACTGAATATAATTTGTACACATTTTTTTTTACATTTTTTTGGCATTACATTCACGTAAAATGGTCCATATATACCCCCTTTGTTTTCACTTAATAATTGAAACAAAATAACTTACCTAAACTGTAAAATTATTCTGAAGGGTATGTTGCAAGGAAAATGGCCGAATATTTAATTTCCGCTGAAGATTGAGTTCTTGAAAACCCTAAACAAATTTTCAAGCTCTATCACTGCGCATGAAATACATTTTCATATATACCCCATTTAGTTCACACTAAATAGACGGAAAAAGTTATTTACCGAAATGGAAGAATGTGGCAGAACACTCATCGGAATCGACGAACGCTGCAGAAGTGATGAAACCCTAACGATTTGTTGCAGAATAACGCCGGGGAAGAGGATGTGTAATGTCTTTCGTGGAGTTGCCTTTCGTGATTAAAAAATGCCTCAATATACGGCATTAACGTTACACTTTCCTATTTGATTTTTTTTATTTATTAATAATTAAATATGGGTACTGTAGTAATTTGGACCAAACTTTTATGTAAAATATTGACCAATTTAGTACTTCAATATAATATATAAACAAATTAGGCCCATTGTATAAAAACACAGGCATAAATAGGCTATTTGAGTTAAAATCCCTCTAATTTAATATAAATTAGAGCGTGCAAATTTTTATTCCTTCAATATATTTGATGTAATGTTCTTGTGGACTTAGCAAGGAGACGTTAAGAATCTATAGACTATAATCTCTCGAATACATCAAAATTAATTAATTAAAGTTTTTTAATCAATTAATTTACCATCTTCAATCCATGGATATACACAATAAATTGGAAATTGCACCATTATGCATTGTAATACAAGTTATATTCATAGATATAATGACTTCATTCAAGTCAATCATTTACGAGTTATTTATAATTTTAACCAATCGAAGAGTCTAGACACAACATGAGACCCAATCGTTTGTACATCCTCATAAACGTCCCTCTAGACCAAACAACATAAGTAGCAAAAACTTGGAAGATCCCTCACCAACTCCTTTTACTGTACTTAGGTATTCTTCTAAGTGGAAACTCCCCCTCAAAATCTTTATGGAAAAATATTGAAGAGAAAATCCACAAGAAACTCAACAATTGGAAATACGCAAATATTTTAAAAGGTGGAAGGTTAACACGCATAAACGCATCCTTGTATAGGCTTCCTACCTACCAACTCTCAGTTTTCAAAGCCACAGGTTCCCATCTCATCAAAAGGTAACTTCTCCAAAAGATAGGGGAGGGTTGGGTATAACCAATTTGAGAGTTACAAATTTTGCTCTCTTTCTTGCAAGTGGCTCTGTAGATACCAAATGGAACCAAATGCCCTTCGGAGGAAAAGCTAATCCAACCTAAATATAAAAGCTCCCACCTTGGCACAATTCCTTCCAAAGGAAAATACAGCAGTTCAAAGGCTCCGTGGAGAGCAATCATAAAGGGTATCAAGACGAGAATTATACTTGGGCAGTAAATAACGGAGAACTCATTTCTTTCTGGCTTAGCAAACAGAATACTTATGGCAATTTATCAAATCGATTTCCCATAGTATATACCCTCTCCCAGATGAAAAATAGTTCAGTCAAAGAGTTATGGGACAACAATAGCAAGCAGTGGAATTTTGCTTCTAGGCAGCCTCTAAACAACAAAGAGACAACAACTTGGCAGCAAATTACAAACAACCTCCTAGTCCCTTGTGCAAATAGAGGTTTGAGCAAAACCTCTTTGGTCCCTGAAAGGAGATAAACAATTCTCCATTGCATCAGTCAAAGAAGTTTTCCACACACCCTCTCAGATTTGCAATGCTGGCTTTGAAGAGAAACAATACAAGAATCTTTGGATATCTTCCATACCAAAAAATTTAAATTCTTTTTTTGGGTCCATAATGCAAGAAGAAGGTATAAATACAATGGAGGTCATCCAAAAGAGAAATCAAGAATGTTGCATCAATCCAAATTGGTGTGTCCTTTAATTTGTAAGTCAAAGGGTGAAGATAAAGAACATCTAATGATACACTGGAATTATGCAAAGTTCCTCTAACTAAGATTGAATGAAGAAACAGGTATCTCTTTCACTAACAATGCTATCAAATCCCTGTGCAGTTCAATATGTAATCTCAGGCAAACATCATTAACTTCAATGCTGCCAAAGTCATCCTCTGGTGCCTTTGGATTGAAAGGAATAACAGAATCTTCCAAAACAAGCAAAAAAGTGTTGTAAACCTTTGGAAAGATACTTGTAACCACATAGGTCAATGGTGTAGTAAACACCACAATTTCAAAGATTATAACCCAAACACCATAGCCTTAAATGTAAAAGCCATGCTTAGCTAAGGATTCCCACTGGGTTTCACTGTAGCCCCTGTAACTATGATATATTAATAAATTAGGTGCTTTTGTAAAGCTTGGTGGTTCCCTTTGGGGTTCCCTAATCTCTTTACACAGCACCCTGTTTCCCTGTTTCCTCTTAAAAATAAAAAAAGACCCAATCGTAAACAGATGTTGGTCATAATTCTTGGGAAAAACATCAAAACTGCTGATAAATCTATCTAAAGAAGAAAGATGAAAAGAGTAAACAAATCACAAATTTACATATCCTTTAGTCAGTCCACACTTCCAAAGGGGCCATTACATTTGCAAATATATGTTCGAAACATTTCAGGTTCATCATTTTGGATGAGTTTCTATCTAATTTTAAGATCGTAACTTAATTCAATGGAATCATTTGTGTGTTTTAATAATGATTTGTTAATATGTTGCACATATATATCGATGTTAAATTCAAACAACAAAACAACAAAACACCAAAATATGATCATATGGTCTTTGTGATTATAAGTCGATAGTAGAAAAGCAAAGAAAGTGAATTACTTCCTTTTACGTCAGTTGATAAAAATTTATATGACAGGGAGTAAGTTACAAATAGAAAAACCACCTCCAAGTTAATTACAATTACGTCAACATATATATGATCCTTAAACTTAATTACATCCAACCCTAACTAGAACGAGAGAATCAACTAATGGAATGTTACGTGAATGTGTTTGTATCATATATTGTAATTAGATATAAAAGCCTTGGGATCAACAACCCATTTTCGTCGTCTATGTAGTACACACGAGTACTGCTTAACTTTAATTAATTTGAGTGTGCTATGTATGTATGACAGTAAGTTGTTCTATTATGTATCTTAATTAAGATTATTGTTACTTAATTCCATCAACTTTGTAAAAAGTAGGGTGTTATATATATATATATATATATATATATATATAATATAACACCCCACATTCTGTTGTGTCCATTCACTCCCTGCTTGTGGGTCTCTCCATATACAACACACCCTTATAGCAAAATGATCATAATTACTTACCCACTGATCTTCTTTTCTCTGGGTATCGAAAAGGTGTGTTGTATATGGAGAATGTTATCTCCACAAATTCAAGAAACTTATAATATATGTTTATTAGATAACATCAAGTTTCATTTTATGATAATCAATGTATTATATTATAAACATTTTGAGACCGTTTTACTATTGATTTTAATTAAGTTAGAAATTTCATGTTTATCTAATATTATATCTTTATTATCGAAGAAAATTACGTATACATTTGATTTTTTTGTCCGATAAACATAGAAACTAAATGAAAACTAGACCCTATACCTACTTAAAAACCAAAAAAAAACCTATTTTTCCTTTTTCCTGTTGATAAAATTTAAACTTAAAATTTCACTTCAAAACACTTTAAAATAAAATCAATAGACTTTTAACACTAAAATTGAAAAATTAGTGTTTGGTAGAAAATCGAGGTTACTTATACATACGTAAATCTCGATACATAGAGACAAATTAAATTTTAAGATAGAACTCAAATCTTAAGAACAAAATTGTAATATTTTGAAACATTAAAAAATAAATCTAAATCGAATTCAGACTAAAAGGTATAACATTTTGAAATACCAGAAACTAAAATGAAATCAAACTCAAAATTTAATAATTATACAGATGCAATTAACCAAACCACTAAATTAAAAATGGTATATTTCATTTAATTCTTTTTTAAAAGATTAATATTATTGCTTCTCTCAAAAGGTAATTAATTAATAGAGTTAGGTTATATATTTTTTATTTAATTATCCCAAAAGTAAAAGCTGTAGAATGTAGTACTAAAAGTGATTCACACATGTGGAAGCTAAGATAAAAATGTAGTATAATAATTAATATAAATCCCTACATATACTAATTAATATTAATTTATGAATATGAAGATATTTATGTATACACAAAAACATAAACATAAACAAAAACATTATCATTATTTAAAAGCCAACCGCAAGTAGTTGTCGGATAAGAATTAATTAACCCCACCCCCCAATATATAATAATAATAATAATAATAATAATAATAATAATAATAATAATAATAATAATAATAATAATAATAATAATAATAATAATAATAATAATAATAATAATAATAATAATAATAATAATAATAATAATAATAATAATAATAATTTCAAAAAGGGCAAAAATAAATTATAAAAACCCACCGAAAGCTTTCCCCCCAAAGGACAAAACCCAATCTCTCCCTTTAGCAAAAGAAAAATTTTGAAAATTTAAAGAAAAAAAAAAAAAGGGAATTTAATTTCGAGTAATGATGCAACGCCATGATCATGATCAACCACAAAGCTCTGAGCTTTACAGATTGCTGGCACAGACCGGAGCCTTCAGCCTAGGCGGTGCGGCCTTTCCTCCGCCGCCGGCTACTACTACTCAAACCATGTCCAATAGCTCTTCCTCTTATTACCCTTTGGATAATAATAAGTCTCCCCCCGGGGTGGCGGCGCCGTCGCCTCACGACAGAGCTTTGGCGGCTTTGAAGAATCATAAGGAAGCTGAGAAGCGGAGGAGGGAGAGAATTAATTCTCATCTTGATAAGCTTCGTACTCTTCTTCCTTGTAATTCTAAGGTGATCGATCATCCTTTAATTTTCTTTTCCTTTTAATTAATTTACTCATTAATTCCTCCGTCTCTTCCTTTTTACTTTAATTGTTTATATATTTGAAAACAACCCTTTTATATAAACCCAACAAAGACTGACAAATTGTTAGAACAACAGACCTCTATACAAATCTTTTACATATATTACCATTAAGATAGTTTGTCATTCATTCTAAACTCAGAATCATCCTAGCCTAGTTGATCTGATATATGAACTTGCCTAATTGTATACGCATTATTATTTCGGTGTCAAAGAAAACTTGGAGTCAGATCTTTAGATGATGGTCATGAGATTGAACTCATTTCTTCTCAACCTTTATAAAAAAAAATAAAATTCAAACTTTTTATTAGGTTAGCCAGATGAGACTTTGGTCGTATTCCTAATTAAAAAAGAAAAAATAGGATATGGGTGCATATGTACAAGTAAAAAGAACAAGAGAATGAATTTTTTTAAAGAATCTTTGGTGAACTCCAACCCCTAAGATATTCTGAACACAACAAACAGATGTTTGTTTGTTTGTTTGTTGGGTTTAGACAAATTTAGAGACAGTGTTTGTTTGTTTTCTTCATAGCAAAAACTGCCAAAACTCTCTCTTCACTGCCAAAAAGTCATAAAATACAACCTCACTTTTTGTTCTTTCTCTCTATACTTACAATCTTCTTACCCCTATTATTTTAGTGTGTATTTAGGAAAGTTTGAAACCTTTTATTATTTCTAAGCCTTACATATACTCTTCGGTGAATTTAGTATAGGCTGGTAGATCTCGATCCTCTCCTATATAAATATACATAAGCGAAACAGTTAAAACTATTTTTAGTTATTTGTATAACTCAAGTTCAAGGTTCACTCTTTACCTCTTTTTTTTTCAAAACTTAAAACTTAAAATTCACATTTTTTTTAATCAGACGGATAAGGCATCTCTTCTTGCAAAAGTGGTTGAGCGAGTGAAAGAGCTTAAAAACGAGACGTTGGAGATCGCAGAGCTCGAAAGCTTCCCCTCGGAGACCGATGAGATCAGCGTGCTTTCCGGGGAGAAGTCAGAGGATGGAAGGCTTGTGTTCAAGGCATCATTGTGTTGTGAGGACCGCTCGGACCTCATCCCCGACCTTAATGATATCCTTAATTCTCTACACCTCAAAACCCTAAGGGCTGACATTGTCACGGTTGGTGGTCGAATCCGTAACGTCCTGCTTATCGCTGCTAACGACCACCATAGCGTAGAGTCTGTTCATTTCCTTCAAAATGCGTTGAAATCTCTTATTGAACGCTCAAATTCTAGCCTTACATCCAAGAGGAGGCGCCTTGTACTTCACCACAAATGATTATTATTCATTCTCTCAATATCTTCCTTTCTCAGTGTAATAATTCATATTCTTCTCTTTATTTTCTGTCATCTCTTTTCTAATCCAATTTTCAATCACATGAACACGCAAACTTCCCTTCTTTTTCTTGGTTTAGAGTTTGACTTTTAAAACAAAATCTCCCGTTGATTAATGGGAATTTAAGTTTTATAGTTTGATAAAACTTTCATATAATTAAGTAGTTCCTGTGATGGAGACTACTTCTATAGATTTTATCAAAACCATGAACATGGGTTATTACAAGGCTTTACATCAAAACTTTATCAAATTACATTCTAATTTTTTAAATTATATAGTTTATCCTAAAATCCAATAGATCATCCAATATAAAAAAGTAGCTATAGTTATTTTATAGATATATCTGTAAAATTGAAATTTTGATATTGATAATTACATCGATATTTTAATTTTTTATTTCACTAACATCTTCTTACAAAACAATTACTTAATTTCTTAAAAGGGAATAATTTATATATTTGTACTTAATAGTTAAATGCAAACAGGGCAAAGCTCATTTATTAAGAAATTGATTTTCTGATAATAAAACTTCACTATTTTTTTTTTTTTTTATAATTAAAGAATTACATATCAGAAACTTGGAAAAATGGGTTTTCAATTATAAAAACAAAAAGTAGCATTTAGAAAGAAAGGAAATGAAAATTAAATTATGATTGGGGTTTGGTTTTTATTGTAAGTTTCCAAAGCAAAGCATGAAGAGAAAAAAGGGGAATATTTTCCTCCAAGTTTATCGTACTTTTATGAGAGCTGCAGTGGCAGCAAGAACTCACCTCTCTCCCAATGATGTTGGTATTAATTGTAGCAACTATCCCTCTTCATCCACAACATTTAAACAAAAACAACAAAAAACAAATACTTCTAACCAAAACCCATGTGAACCCATGCATGAAATAGTGAAAACAAAACTTTAATTAATGTCTAAAAGTCAAAAATCAATAGGAGAAAATATTGAAACTTTTCTTAAATCTAATTTGATCGATGTTTGTATTTAACTTGAAAGTAAGTCTACTAAATCTTGTAATTACGTGATTCATACCATTGTTTACCCGAATTCAAATTCATCTATAATATATGATATGACATTATTTTTATAAATAAATGCTATTTTTTTCGTTAAAACAGAGTGAAATCTTTAAACACTTATATGAGATTTGATTAATATTTAGGAAGATAAATTGGGTTGGTGAGCATGTCTGTTTGAAAAGAATAATAATAAAATTTTTGAAAGAAAAATTAGAATGGGAGCAAAGAGAGGGCTATGAATTGATCCAATTGTGACTTCAACTTCATGGAAAAATGTGACCATAAGCACACAAAAGAATGTGGAAAAACAAAAGAAGAAAAGACCACAACCGAAAGGTAAATGAGCATTTTGCATTGATAGTGATTTTATTATTATTAATGAAAATTGTTATTATAAGTACAATATAAATAATAAATATATATATATATATATATATATTATTTGTTACATTTAATTTACAACACTTTATTTATTTACCTTTTTATAAGAATAATATTATAATCAATAAAAAAAAAACCTATTGGACTGCAAAAAAAGTGGTCAAAGTGTAATCATAGCTAAAAGGCACATTTTCTTTTGCAAAAAGAAAAGAAAAATCATAATTAATTATGATGTTACACATATGTGTGTGTGAACATGAACAACATGTTTTCTTTTTTTAATTAGAAATTTAATCACTAACTTTTTCAATTTTAAGTTTATTTAATTTAGTACCTAACCTCTTTGACACATTTAAAATTTTTTATGGTTCATTAGTCATAAACTTTAATTTTATATTTAAGAGAAACCAATTAATTTATTTTATATTTGAATGAATTTGTCAAAGATATTAAATCAATTTGGAGCATATTTGAGGTATTTGAGGTCAAGGAGAAAATTATTATAGTTAGGTTATAATAGTTTATGTTCGTAGGATAGATTATTTTAGTTTGAGTTATAATAGTATTTGTGTTTTATGTGTAAACTAATTTTCTTTGAAATGCTACAAGAAATGACAGATACGATAGCATATGAAAAAAGTTACGAGAGATCTTTTATAGGTTTTTCGAAACTCTTGACATCCATGTTATTAAGAATCTGAGAATTTTTATAATGTTTTTGTAAGACTATAGCTTAATTCTTGTAGGGAAAGTATAGAAATATGTTAAAATAAATTATGCTATAGCAAAATAGGAAGGTATATAGCTTAATTCTCGTAGTGAGAAAAAAATAGTAAACATTGTAAAATAATAAAACCTTTTGCAAATATATAGTAGCGAATGAGAGTTTGAAATAACGTTAATCGTAGCTAATTTTATTATCGTCGGATGTTATTATATTATCTATTCAAATTCTCTCAGCAAAGTTTAATATTTTTTTACTTTTTCTCTATTAGCTAGAGGTTGTACTAATTACCATTGATTGAGTTAATAAGGAATAATGAAGCTGTGTTAATTATGGTTTATACATTTGGTGATGCATAATTTCAGGCTTTAATAAAAATAAATAAAATTAAATTAGGTTTAGCCATTTTCTGTATTAGATCTCAATCAAATAGATATCTAGATTTAGTTTCATTTATTTAATTTAATTGTCAATGGACATGAGAGAACATTGGTGTTATTGATTACACACCCACTACACACATATTCTTCTTATTTGCACATAGAAGAGTGTGTGCAAGGATATTTCTTTTTCTCTATTACTTAAAAAAAAAAAAAATTAACTATGTCTAGATTTAGATACATGATTTATTTAAAGGATATAGTATAGGATAAGATAAACTACTAGATTTATATCTTATCATAATTGAATTAAGATATCACTCCGGTTTAGTGTTTTCATCAAACTCCAAATATTTCAACTAGATTCTACATTATTAAAAAAATTTAATTATAATTAGATTTATTATTAACCTAATACTATGTTTCTTTTTGGTTTCTCAAATTAGGTAACGTGAATGCTTCCTTCCTAAATTTTAAATAATAAAAAGAGCAACAATAAATTTGATATTAATGCCATTTTTTCGTTGCTCAACTTAACCAAAGGATTATATTATTGCATTAAACTACATAAAATCCAAAAGAATTTGTTACATTTATAAATATTTTGGTTTATTTTTTAAAATAAATTGGTTAAATTTTTAAATATAAATAAGAATTCTGTTCACATCCGTACTTAATTTTCCAGTTGCCAATTAAGCCAAATTAAATGAAATTAAAGCAACCCTTAAATATCTACTTTTTTTTTTTTTAATTTATAACCCTTACGGTAAAAAAAATAACAAGTGTCTAGAAACGAAGCCAAACTAAGAAGCTCAACGTGTCAGAAAATTCAATGACTAATAACGATAACATATGGTTATACGAAAAATAGTTAAGTGTATCTTAGAGTGCACTTTTCTTTGTGTATTCTATCAAATTGTGTTATCATAATATGAATCTTTGTGGCAAACTATTATTATTTATTTTAAAAATATTTTAATTATCTTTTTGTAATAGGAGAGGGAAGCATAGGTGCATTTTGGTATGCATCCGAATATTATCTTAATTGGGTATATATGCTTACTTAATTATTATATCTTTGGTGGCAGCACCTAATATTAATCTAATTACACAATAGTAACCTCGTATAAAAGACGATCATAGTCTTGGTGTACCTTCTTATCCAAATTTTACTCATCTTTTTACATTAGGAAAAACAAAGTACAACAACTCATTTGAATTGAAGCAATCTTAAATAGGTCATTGTTGAAGCTACTGCAACTCTACTCACTCAAGGGCAGGTTTTGATTAGTACACACATACCTAATATTCTTCAACTCATAGCATGATTTGAAAGTCCACTTTTACTATACATAGATTCATTATACCTTCTACTGACCAAAAAATTTAATTACTATTACATGATCTTACAATTCTTTCTTACTAGTGGATTTAAAATATACGAAGAAGACCAAACAAGTAGGAAATCAATATATATTGGTTTGGGAGAAAATAACAATGTAAGGGTTTAAACATAAGACCCTCTTAGATTTCCTACTTTGACACTGTGTTAAATCATCGATTGACCAAAAGTGAGATCAATAAACTAGTGTTTAAATTACCTTGCTCTATATTAGTGTCCTTTATGTTTGTGTGAATCGATGATTTAACATGGTATTAGAGGCAGAAGATCCAAGAGGTCATGTCTCTCGATCAAACTCCTTTAACTAATGTTAACCATTTCCTCTCCCTCGTCAAACTCAAAGGTAGAATATAAAATTATTTATATATAATTAAATATACCATATATCTTTGCATAATTTGTTAATGACGACTTAACAAAACTCTACTGACACGTTGAAGTGCTTAAATAGATAAAGCACACCAATGTTTAGTACTCCCTACGTATCCTTAATTCGACTTTACTAAACCTATTACTTCATGTCTAGCCATGCACACACGTGTGCATTTGATGGATATGGATGAATGTTAAGAGTATATATAAATAAATATTAAGCAAAAACAGGGGATATATACTTAAGTTGGGGGGTTTATATATATATATAAATAAGAAGGACAAAGTGTTTAATTAGGGTTGTACTGAAGTGGTTTAATTAGGGTTGTACTGGAGAGAGTGTTTTTGTGGGGATAGAGGAGAATGAAAACAGAGAGGGGAGAGCGTGCAAAAAGAAGATGCTGAGAGGGAAGAAGGGGCAGCAAAAAATGATGATGATGATGATGATGATAGATGTGGTGGTGGCACATACATTTATAACATATAATAATAACAATAATAACATCAAATATAATATATATATATATATATATATATATATATATATATATATATATATATATATGTGAAAGACAATTACACGACAAACCACAACATTACAAAAACATAGATCTATGTGAGACAAAACCACTTTTGGCGTGAAGGGCAGTTGTGGGGTACCCTAATCAACTTTTTATTTGGTGGTTCCTGGGTCTTTCAACCATCCACACCCACACCCACACCCTCCTCTCTTTTCTTTCTCTCTATAAACTACCACTTGTGTTATTACGGTTTATAAATTATATGTTTCGAGTTCTTGTTTCTGTGCTGATTACTTGGTTTTCTTTTTCGTTTTTGGAAATTATTAAGCGTGTAAACACATTAAGTTTATCTTTGAATTTCTTTGCTTTGCATTGCTTACTTATTTGTATCGATGTTTCGAACCATTACTAAGTCAAGAATTGAAAATCGAGAAAAGAAAAAAAGCAAAACTAATTAAGAAAAGTTACTTTTAATAACTTTGTATTGTTTTTTGAAATTTTTTATCTAACAACTCAACTCTCCGAGCTATACATAGGTGAGAATTTTGGAGGATATAAACTTGGTCTTTAAAAACAAACTAAACGTCCCAAATGGTTATTCTCAATGAGGTATACTTTTTGGTTTTTAGAAATTAAGGATATTTCTTTTGTATTTCTTACAATGTTTTAAACATTTTTTCTAATTAAAGAGTTGAATTCTTAGTTAAATTCGAGAGACATGAGTAATTTTTTTTTTTTAGTTTAATATTTTAAAACATCGGTAAAAAGTAGAAAATGAAAAATAAAAAAATTAAATCATGTAAATAAATTGGTTATTATAGACTTAAGTTAAAGGCGAAATATGAGTAATTATCGAACATAACCTAAATTTTAAAGTTTGTGCCTTATTCTATTTATGACTTTGAAAAAAATATTTAATTTATTATAAATATTTAAAAAATTTGAAACATATTAAACACAAACTTAGAGAGTTTAAGAATGGATGATTAGATAATTTTTATATTGTTATATATAAAGTAAAAGTTGTCATATATTTTTTTTTCTTTTCATGTTAAGAATGTATTCAAAATCAAATCATTTTAACAACTTAACTCAACTAAAATGTTAAATTTTGGTAAGAAAAATGAAAATGAAAGGTGAGAAATATTAAATTTAAAAGAAAAAGAAAAGAAAAGAAAAGAAGAGACAAATGCATGGGTGATTGGAAGGAGATGTCGGGACATAGTAATTTGATATTGTGGGAATAAGAACATATATATATATATTGTCTCTTATCTCTCTTTCCCTCTTTTTTAGTTTTTATACCTCAGCGTGCGGCCTCCCTCTCTCTTTCGTAATCATTGCTACCACAACACAACACAACACAACACAACACAACACAACACATCACACACACACACACACTTTTCCTTTTTCTTTCTCTCTTCCACCCTCGTCTCCCTTTCGTGTTATCACGCACGACCACATCCGACGTTTTCCTTCTGCTCAAACGTGGGAGACACTGATGTGGAACCCTTATTCATCTCCAACCAAGAACATTATCATCAACTAAATTACTAGTTTCCTACACTGTTCACTTTTCATCAACCACCTCTTGATCCTCCAAATAATACATATAAATAGTTTCAACTAATATATCTAATTTATAACTCCTACGTCTTTCTGGGATTTAGTCTTTCATGTTTTGAGACTTTGGTTTTACTTCTAAGTCTACGTCTTACACTCTCCATTTCACTTGTGATATTATTTTTCTTTTAATTTCATTTCCTACCTATGCTTCAACATTTATATTCTTTTTTTTTTCACTTTTTGTTATTTTTCATTAAATATTCACTTGTTAAATTTTGGAGTATTTTAAAAAAATATAAAAAAGCGACAAAGTATTTGCACGGTATAGAACAATTTCGAAAATAGAAAAAACCTAAAATACCAAAAATGCCCCATAAAAAATACGCGTAATTTATTTGATAACGTGATTTGGTAGAAGATCGTTTAGATTTGACTATTATTTGTTACACGACCGTTTAGATTTGTTTTTTCAATTCTATCGTTTATTTTGCTTACACGTTTAATTAATTGGGTTACGCTGCCAAATCTAAACAATTTTTTTTTTCAAAATTTGGTATATGATTGTTTAAATTTTGTTACAAGATCGTTTAGGATTTTTTTTTCTTTTCAAAATTTGGTATATAAATGATTTTTTCCAATATTCTTTATACCCAATATTTTAGTTTTTGTTAACATAATTTAAATGTCTAACCAATTTTTTCAAGATTATTTAATTTGATTATCTAATCTAAACGTAAAAAAGAAAAGAAGAAAGACGATAAGATGGAAAGAAAAGAAGAAAGATGATAGAATGCATTTAGTGAATGAAAAAAAAACAAGCAAGATGATAGAAAGAAATACAAAAACAAAAAAATGAAAGAAATCGTGAGTACGTAAAATAAATGGAAGGACAAATCTGAAATATTTAAAAAATAGCTAAATTTATGGAATTTATTTCACGATCCGTAAATATTTCAATTTGTTATATTTAGGAAAATTTTCCTTTAATGATAATGTTTATTAGTTAATTATTTTAAAAAGTAATAATCAATTAATTTTTGTTATTTTTCATCGTTGTAAAATTAAAATTAAAGTTTCACTATTATAATTATTTTAATTTAACTATTAGAGATAAACAACAAATACTAAAAGTGATTTTAAGTGGAGACTTGAGATTAAAAGTGTAGAAATAATTCTCGAAACTTAGAGATTAAATTAAAACAAAAGAATTTTAAATGTAAAATCGAAACGAACTAATTTGTGAACAAAATTTAATTGGCAATCATAAATTAATTATTTTTAAAAATTTTGTTTGAATTAATTTTTCTAAAAAAGTTGAGTTTTTAATTTTGTATAAATTAGTAAAGAAGACCGTAGTATAGGATTATTTTTGGTGCCTTTTCCTCACAAACCTTCTCTCTCTCTCCATCTTTCTCTCTCTTTTTCTCCCTTCAACAAATTTTCCAATCACTTTTTTTTTCCATTTGTTTTTATTTATCTTTTAATTCACCATGTTCTCTTCAAGTCTCGTAGGAACTGTTTTTCTATGCTAAGTTACTGCAATATATTCGTAAATAAAGCATATTTAGAGAAACCTAACCTCATTTTTCTTCTGTTACGACTCTGTGTCGAAAATCCATAGTTACATTGAAGTATTCTTGAGAGCTAAAGATCATGAACTTCTCCTAGTAGGTTTTGATAAAGAGTTCTTGTTTGTATTATAATAATTAATGATCAGTGATTTAATTGTTTGTTCTTTAAAGAAATTTCTTTATTAGTTGCTTATTGTTGTTTGTATGTACTTATGGTTGATTTAATCAAGAGATTCTGTATACATATCTTGTTTTTAAATTCCATGCTTAATCTCCTTGTTAAATTTCAATTTGTGTTTACAACCAAGTTTGAACAATGATATTATAATACAAAATGGAAAGCCAATATTTCCACAAGATTTTAATCTTGAACGTTCCACACGTAAAGAATTTTTATAAAAAGAATACATGACGCAACAATTGAATGATGATACAATAACGACAGCAAAATCTTGAGACGATTCATGTAATTAAAAGAATTAGCAAATGAATTAAAGAGCAGAGACTCTAAGCAGCAACGTAACATTGAGACTCTTAAATGAGATGGTACGTTGTAAAGAAAAGGGTACAACGTGAAGTTTAAGAAGTAAAATAAAATACAAAATGAAGAACAATTATAATATCCAATTGAAGTTCACGTTAGGAGCAGAAAAAGATTAGGAGGAAAAAGGTGAAAGTTAATTAAAAGTCAAGGAATTAACTAACAGAAAGGAATGTAATTATTGAACTAATCTTGAGGGAAAACAGTGAGATCTTACTCTTAATTATTGTTGCAACAGCACAACATATAACATTTTGGAGGAAACTATTTGATAATTGGGCTCATTGCATATTGGGCTAACACACACACACACACACACACAACACACCAAATTTTGGAGAAGGAAGCACTTTTTGATGATTGGGTCCTTTGCATTCGAGGCCCACTACTTCATAGAGATCGATTTTTGTAGTGATCAGTCCTTCCTCCATCATCTTTTGTATTCTTCATCATATATTATAAACTTACAAATCTATAACATTGGACTATATCATGTTCTGTTCTTTCTTTTCCCTCCTACCTGCACTATCAACAATTTTGGGTAATGTAGATGGTCATTTTCAAACCGGCATCTCATTGGTATGATGATAGATTACAAACTATCTGTTGAAAATTTCTTTTTATTGTTCTTGTCTTCAGGCCTAACGTGTTAGTGGGGTAAGTATGTGTCATCACCACTAGTACACTAGTACCTGGCTTATAGGAAAGTTTGTTTTAGGTTTTCCACTTTCTGATTTGTTCATCTTTCATTAGTTGAACGTGCTTGTATTGCCTATATATAGATCATTTGATTGATTAATAAAGTTAAGTCAAGTATTGAATATTTTCTTCTGACTTAATTAACATTGGTATCAGAGTTGGGTTGGTGAGTGATATTGGGTTAAACAAACAAAAAATGGTGAGTGATCTGAGAGTTGGGTTGGTGAGTAAAAAAAAGGAGTGAGTGAGCGAATGCTTCTTTGATTTGTCTTGCAGCAGCAGTGTATTATCATGACAACTGATAACTTTGTCCAACCAACAACTCCTCGCTTTGATGGTCATTATGACCATTGGAGCATGCTAATGGAAAATTTCTTGAGGTCTAAGGAATATTGGTAGGTTGTTGAATCTGGAGTAGTAGAGCCTAACCTGGAGCAATATTGTCTGATACACAAAAGTCAAAATAATTGGAAGCATTGAAGCTGAAGGACCTTAAAGCAAAAAACTATATTTTCCAAGCAATTGATCGAGCAACTTTGGAAACAATTCTTTGTAAAGAAACCTCCAAACAGAGACTCTATGAAAAAGAAGTATCAAGGGAACGTGAAGGCAAAGCGGGTGCAGCTTCAAGGTCTTCGAACCAAATTCGAGACTCTACGAATGAAGACAAGCGAGTCGGTGATTGATTTCTTTGCAAGAACAATGACAATCGCCAACAAAATGCGGATCCATGGAGAAAAAATGGAGGACGTCACCATTGTGAAAAAGATTCTTCGATCAATGACACCGAAGTTTAATTTCGTTGGATGTTCCATAGAAGAATCCAAAGATATTGATAATCTTTCAATTGATGAGTTGCAGAGCTCTTTGCTGGTTCATGAGCAAAAAGTTACCAAGCAAGAAAAAGAGGAGCAAGTATTGAAGGCTTCAACTGAAAATCAGTCAACATTCAAAGGAGATAGAGGACGAGGAAGATGGCGATTTAAAGGAAGAGGAAGCAACGATCGTGGCAGACAACAAAAACACCATCAATAAGAAGAGAATCAATTTTAAGGAAAAGGAAGAGGAAAGGAAAGAGGAGGCCATCATTCAACAACTTACAAGCCAACAGACAAGTCACATATTGAATGTCACCGATGCCATAAGTATGGCCATTATCAATCAAAATGTCGAACAAATTTGAATTGGCAAAATGGAGAAAGAACTCACTTTGCAGAGAAAGAAGATGAAATATCTCTTTTAATGGCGTGTCATGTAAATGAAGCAACTCAACAAAACATGTGGTATTTAGATATAGGTTGCAGCAATCACATGTGTGGAGACAAGAAGGCTTTTTCCGAACTTGACGAGTCATTCTGCAATACTGTTAAAATTGGTGATAACTCCACCATTTCAGTCTTGAAAAAAGGACGGGTGACTATCCAAACTAAAGGGAACTCTATCCACATCATTTCTAACGTTCTTTTTGTTCCAGATTTAAAGACCAATCTTTTGAGTGTGGGCCAGTTGCTAGAAAAAGAGTATGAGTTATCTATCAAAGATGGAGTCTGCAGAATTCAAGATGTAAATATGGATTTAATTGCTCAAGTGAATATGACAGCAAACCGAATGTTCCCACTTTATCTGCAAAATACAACTCATTCTTGCTTATCAGCGAAATTGAAGGATGTCTCTTGGCTATGACATTTTCGCTATGGTCACTTGAACTTTGGTGGATTGAGAACTCTACAGCAGAAAAACATGGTGATTGGGCTTCCTCAAATTGTAGTTCCTGCTGAAGTTTGTGAAGAGTGTGTTGCCAGCAAGCAACATCGAGATCCTTTTCCAACAGGAAAGTCATAGAGAGCAAATAGACCATTAGAGTTGGTGCATTCAGATTTGTGCGGCCTGATAAACCCCTCTTCAAATGGAAGAAAACGATATATAATCACCTTCGTTGATGATTATAGTCGGGAAACTTGGGTATATTTTTGCAGGACAAATCTGAAGCTTTTATTGCTTTTAGGAGCTATAAAGTGCAAGTTGAGAAAGAAATTGACAGCTCAATCAAAGTTCTTCGCACATATCGTGGTGGAGAGTATATCTCACGGGAAATTGAAACTTTCTGTGAAAATAATGGAATCAAAAATAGCTAACTTCAACCTACACGCCGCAACAAAATGGTGTTTGTGAGCGAAAAAATCGCACTCTTCTCAATATGGTGAGAAGCCTTTTGATGAAAAGTGGTATTCCAAGAACTTTCTAGCCTGAAGCAGTCAATTGGAGCATCCATATATTGAATAGAAGTCCCACACTTGTTGTACGAAATATGAGTTCGGAGGAAGCATGGAGCGGATGGAGGCTGAAGGTAGATCATTTCAAAATTTTTGGGTGTATTGCCTATGCCCATATTCCAAAACAAAAGCGAACAAAGCTAGATGACAAAGGAGAAAAGTGTGTCTTTCTTGGTGTAAGTGATCAATCAAAAGCTTACAAGCTTTATAATCCTTGCACTAAGAAAATTATAACCAGTCGTGATGTAGTTTTTGATGAAGAAAATTTTTGGCAATGGAAAAAAAGTGTTGCTAAAAAACAAATGTCCACAAATTTTGATGGAATTGATGATGAGTCACAAAAGTCAGCAGAATGTGATCAACTCGGTTCAACAGATGGTCTGGTTAATCCAACAAGCTTGTCAACAACATCAGGCAATGAAGAAAGACCTCAACGTACTAGAAGAAAACCAGCATGGATGACAGACTATGAGGTGATAGGAATCGATGAATCTAATGACCCGCTTACATATTTTGCTCTATGTTCCTATTCTGATCCTACGATTTTTGAAGAAGCTATTAAGGATCCAAAATGATAAAGGGCGATGGATGAAGAAATCGAAGCCATTGAACGGAATAACACATAGGAGCTGACTGATTTTCCTAAATGTCACAAGACAATTGGGGTAAATGGGTGTACAAGACAAAATTGAAAGAGAATGGCGAAGTCGACAAGTACGAGACGTGTTTAGTTGCAAAGGGGTATAAGCATGAATTTAGTGTTGACTACAAAGAAGTCTTTGCTCCAGTTGCAAGACATGATACAATCATATTAGTTGTCTCTTTGGCAGCCAAAAATTCATGGCCTATTTTCCAGTTGGATGTGAAATCAACATTTTTACATGGTGAGCTCCAAGAAAAGGTATTTGTCGATCAACCTCCTGGTTATGTGAAGGTCAAAGATGAACACAAAGTTTATAGACTCAAAAAGGCATTATACGGACTAAAACAAGCTCCACGGGCATGGTATAGTCGTATAGATGCTTATTTTACTAAGGAGAGATTTAAGAAATGTCCATATGAGCATACTCTTTTTACAAAAATTGGAGATGGAAGAAAATTACTCATTGTTTGCTTATATGTGGATGATCTTATTTTTACTGGAAACGACAGTGCCATGATTGAGAAATTTAAGAGATCTATGATGGTTGAATTTGAAATGTCTGATCTTAGAAAAATGCATTATTTTTTGGAGATTGAAGTGGTTCAATCAGCAAGTGGAATCTTTATTTCTCAAAAAAAATATATGCACAAGAGATGTCGGACAAGTTCCAAATGGCAAATTGCAATCCTATGGAAGTGGGTCTTAAACTTGTTCGAGATCCTGAAGGAAGGAAGATTGACAACACACTCTACAAGCAAATTGCGGGGAGTTTAATGTATTTGACAGCAACAAGACCTGATATTATGCATGTTGTAAGCATTATCAGCATATACATGGAATTCTCAATAGATATGCATTTTTTAGCTGCCAAGAGGATTTTTCGATACCTGCAAGGAACTTCAAAATGTGGACTATGGGTGAAATATCAAGTTTAGTTGGTTTTACTGATAGTGATTATGCTGGTGATCTTGGTGATAGAAAGAGTACTTCTAGATATGTATTCATGATGAGTTCGGCAAAAATTTCGTGGTGTTCAAAGAACCAACCAATTGTTACTCTGTCAACAACTGAAGCGGAGTTTGTAGCTGCAACAGTCTGTACTTGTCAAGCAATTTGGCTGAAAAAAATACTTGAGGAGCTATACTTTAAGCAAGAGGGTGCTACTAAAGTCTATTGTGATAATAGCTCTGCCATCAAACTTTCTAAGAATCCTGTTCTACACGAAAGGAGTAAGCACATAGATGTGAAGTTTCACTTCCTAAGGGATTTAACAAGAGATGGAGTTATTGAACTTTACTATTGCAAAAGTGAAGATCAAATTGCTGATATAATGACCAAACCATTGAAGTTGCCTGCATTTCAGAAATTACGGGAACTGCTTGAAGTTTGTGCAATCAATAAGTCTTTAAATTGATCTTTTCTGAGAAAAATTATCAATGTAAGGGAGGCATTGTTGAAAATTTCTTTTTATTGTCCTTGTGTTTAGGTCTAATGTGTTAGTAGGGTAAGTATGTGTCATCACCACTAGCACACTAGTACCTAGTTTATAAAAAAGTTTGTTTTAGGTTTTCCACTTTCTGATTTGTTCATCTTTCATTAGTTGAACGTGCTTGTATTGCCTATATAAAGGCCACTAAAGACCATTTGATTGATTAATAAAGTAAAGTCAAATATTGAATATTTTCTTCTGATTTAATTAACATCGACGTACAAATTATTTTTTACATTACAAATTATTTTTTACATTACAAATTATTTTTTACATTGTGTTACATTTGATTTTAAAATTGATAACTAATATATTTTAAAATCATTTATAAAGGTTTGGCATATATGAGAATAAATAAACATGAAAGAATTTTGAAAGTTGAATGTGTGATTTAAGAGCACATTCATAGAATATTCTTTGATGCCTTGTTGGTGCTTAGGGTTTGACAAATTCTATTTTTCTCTTTAATTTAATGCTATATGTTGAATTTTGTAGAAACCCAATAAGCTTCCATTAAATTTTCCCATTTAACAAATTTCTAATACTACAATTGGGTCATATTACCAAACTTTTAAACTAGAACATTTTGAAAAATATTAATTTTAGTACAACAACAAATTCCTTTTTCTAATTAGTTTTTATCTTTTTATAAATTAGACGTTCTTGATAAACCTGGTATTCAATGAAAACAAATTCTTAGTATTAGAATGTTTTTTATTCTCTAATTTGATTTTGGAATTTGACTTTTGGAGTGGGAGATACACAATTTTGGACTAAAATGGAGAAAGAATTTCCAATTCCTAAAACTAATTTCTCTTTGGACTTTCTTTTTTTCTTTTCTTTTCTTATTTTCCTCAAGGGGAAAAGTCTTCTTTTTTCTTTTTTCTTTTTTTTTTTTTAATGTGCCGCCCACATGCACCAACCCCACTTGAAACTTTTATTAATTTTTGTTATTTCTTAAAAAGAAATTCAATTGCATATTAAAAATAATGCAAAATAAAATATTCCAACATAGACAATCAAATTATGAAAACATTGATATAAAATTAATTCAGAGGATATATACATATATATATATGTATATATATTTATTGATCAAATTTGCAATAAAGTTTAAGGAAGAAGGACTCTGTTCCTTCATATAATTTTTTGTATTATTCTCAAGCTCAAGTAAATAGCTTTCCAACTTCAATCATGAAATTACAGTAATTAATCAAGCAAACCCAAAAAGCAAAAAACAAAAAACAAAAAACAAAAACTATATATTGATAATATAAATTAGAAATTGGAGCTTTTGGGAATATTCCGGGAGATGACGATAGGTTCAACAACAACAACAACACCGGCCTTGTTGTTGGTTAATGATTTTGGTCCCTTGGGTTTGGCGGTAAGATCGTCGGTTTTGGGAGGAACGACGGAGACAACGATGTTGTTGGGGACGTCGGAGGATGATGATGGACGAGGGTAGAGGAAGTCAGTGGGGAAGAACTTGTATTGAAGACCTGCCATATATATATCGAAGAATAAGAGAAGAAGAAGAAGAAGACGAAGAAATAAGAGAGAGAGTTTGGTGTTTGATGATGATGATATAGATGTGTGCTTATAAATGGGGTTATTTATTTATAGGAATGTTGTGGAAATTTCAAGAATTTTTTCTACACCATGTGAATATGAAATTAAATTCTCTCTTAATTTATATTATTGTTTAATTTGGTTTACTTGTAGAAGAAGAAAAGAAAAGCAAGGCCATCAAATTGGATGTTTGGTTTAATTATCTTTTTTTAAAAAAAAAAATTGTAGATCAACTTGGATATATCATTTGTTTATGGTATTATGAATATAGTAAGTATTAAAGAATTGTTGATGGAGAATGATATATTGTGAATAGAAAAATGAGAATGTAAAAGTTGAAGAGAAAAGGGGTCCAATGGATTAGAAAGAAGGGCAAATGGGCGGTTGAGTAGTGACGTTTGGGATCACTCCCCCATTACTAATTATTCTTCATTATTTATTTCTTTATTTCTTTCTTTTATTTTTCTTTATATATTATTTTTTTTAGCAAACATTAATGAAACTTAATGTTTTAAATCTTCCAAAAACTCTTATTTTATATTAACTAATTAACTAATCTGTGAAATTGTTTTACATCTTAAGTTTTTCATTTTCTTTCCTATAACACATATCTATTCTATATATCATCTTTTGGTGTAGAAATCATTTTCGCATAAATTATTAATAAAAAAGAAAACTAAGAGAGGCATATAGAAAGATATGAAATGTTTGAGATGGAATGATATTAAAGAAAAGAAAATGACAAAAAGGAAATATAAAGTTAAATGAGTACAAAAGGTATGTATAAAGAAACAGAGGATGGATTGTAATGTTGAGGGTAAAATAGTCATTATGAAAAAATCAAAGTTTTTTAACTTTATTTTGTATTTTCCTCCTACATCTTGTAATTGGGCTTTACCATAATTTGGCACCCCATGCTGATTTTGGACCAATTACTCCTTTCTTGTTTGGCTGAACCAAATTAATTGTTAGGTCTCAAAAAGTAAAAGAGAATTTTGTCATCCTACGGGCAAAATAGTCATTATACAACAAATTTAAGGTATAGAATTTGTTGGAATTTATGTCCTAAAACTCATATTTTATAATCATATTTTATTCAATAAAGTCGTTAAGAAATTGAATACTATAATCTTAAATCTAATAAATTAACGTCCCGAGGCTATTTTTTGAATAAACTCGAACTTTATATAAAAACACAAACTTGGATCAAGTTCGAGTATATAGCCTAAATAGTCTATAATATATAAATAAAAGTTAGGCGCCTTATTCAGATAAACTATGGATGTGACCCACTTTGTAGTTAGTTCAAACGAGGTGATCTTAAATCGTTCATGTTAAGACATGAAAGTGGAGAAATCCTATGTAAAGTATTTATATAAGATTGAACCAGGAAATAGTCACTTTTACGTTATAATGTCGTTTATTGTTTAAAACTAACTATCTCAATTATTCATAACCTAGGTAACTTAATCTTAATCCTGAGCTGACTATGAACTCCTGTTCACATGAGATTATCCTTGGATCTGCACAGGTGAGGACAACTCATTAGTGTTGGCCCAATAAGCCTCCCATTTCAGGGGTAAGATCGGGTGGATAGCTAGGATCATAAGGTGCAAGATGGAATTCACTCCTACCCATTTTAGGGTTAGTAAATAGGTTGTTCCCTTAAGGAATGAATCCAAGTCTTGAATAAGGGGCCCCGTCCTCTCATTAGCTCGAGAGGGATTCGGTTCGTAGGTTGGACCTTAAACCAATTGTTTAATAGTGGATTAGTGGGACTTAAGGAGCAAGATGTAGTCTCAGGGGTAAACTTTAACCTAGCTGAGCTTACGAACAACCTATGAAAGATTAACTTACTGATAATGGTTATATCAAATGGACACAAATATATCTATAGTGAGAGGTGTACAACTACGGGACTTTAGTGGAATGACTCGTTAGTTAACGAATGTTGATTAGCTCGATCGAAAAGAGTTTAGTCAGTTGATCTCGAATCGTTGAAGCCCATGATCTATAGGTCCATTAGATTCCTCTGCTAGCTCATATAGAATAAACTTAGAACAATATGATGGAATGAGTTGAATTGTTCGAATTCTACAAGGAGATCTAGAGAAACCAATAAGTATATGTGATATAGTCGTTGGATTTCAGTTTAGAGATAGAGCTTTATGTTTAAATGCGATTTAAATATTATAAATATGAATGCAAATTCATACTCGAAAGCTCAAAAAATGATGGAAATAGTCAAAGTTGTAAAAAGTCAAAATGTTGACTTTTTAACTATGAAAAGTCAAAATTTGACCGACGATATATTCAAATATGATTTGAATCTTGAGAAAATAAATGCAGATTCATGCTCGAAATGTCAAAATTAGTCAAGACGGACAAAATTGTAAAAATTCAAAATGTTGACTTTTTGGTTTGAAAAGTCAAAGTTTGACTTTGACCAAATGACAATTTTGAACAAAGTTAGTAGGAAAATCCAACATTTTTTTGGATAAACCCACTAACTATAGTGGTCTAGGTGTTAGAACACTATGAATACATTAAACCCACTAATGGTTAGTGGGTTATGTGTTATTGGCCCATGTGTTTGCATGCACATGCAACCTTGCACGTGAATTCTCTATAAATTAGGCTCTTGGGGCCTCATGGAAAAGGCTTCAATTTTCTAAAACAAAATTGGGTTGCTGAATTTCCTATTTGGTTTTCTAAAATCAAAATTAAAACTCAATCATTTTCCATATATTTTCCATCTTCTTTCTCTCTCTCGGTTTCTTTCATCCAACGAGTTCGAAGGATAGTAGGTCAATCCTAGTGGTGGTTCAAGCATCAATGGAGCTTCGAATGTAAGTTCTTAAAAAAAATCCTATTTTTAATCTTGTTTTAGTTTAGGGTTTATTATTGATTAATTGCAATTATGGTAGAATTTTGGTCTTTCTTCCACCATACTCGTTTAATCTCTATCAAGATTCTCCACTCATACTCTCTGTATAGATAGATTGAATTTGGACTTCTATATTAAATATGTTTAGTAAGTCCGACCGTGTACTAATTATGAAACAAACGAGACTTTAAAGAAAACCAATTTCCATCAAACACACTTATATGCATGGTTTGCAATCTTTGTGTTGGTAATGATGTTGAGGAACGTGTCAATGGTGTCAACTAGACTATGATAGAAAGGTTTTAGTTTCTACTTAATCCATTACATACCTACCTGAGTGTTAAAAGAGTTCATATACTTATATTTAGGAAATTTTAAGTTTCACTGCTTTTTCATACTTATATTTTAGAGAAGCTGGCTACAATAATATTCATAGAGATTATAAGGGGAGCTTTTGTATAAAGCAAGCTTAAGAATATTATTAATGTTGGTTTAAAAGGATCTCAAATATAGCTCGAATGAATAACTTATATGGAAGTGAGAATTTCAAACTTAGGGAAAATTTACGTTGAAACTGAAAAGATTTTTTCATCGCGTAGGTGATATGTTGCACCAAAAACTAAGGTTATGTTGTTTACAAATTTTGGTGTGACGTTTCTATTTCTCTATTATTATTGTTTGATATTAAGTTATTCTATTTACCAATTATCACGATACATAATCTCGGACTTTTGACGACTTTTGTATTATTTTATTAAATTTTCACTTTAAAATTTGAAGTTAAAAATAAAATATTATTATGCAGTTGTAAACAAGTTAGTAGCTTATGGAGAATGAATGAATGAATGGTTTTGAGGAGATGAGAAGGTGAAGTTATGAAGTGACAAATGGGTTGGGTTTGAGTGGGTGAGATGGGTGGCTATATGCTTTGTGGGAAATATTGCCAAAACTTACAAGATGAATAATAATAATAATATAGAAGAGATCAGAAGAGAACAAAAAGTGATCACGAGAGGTCCATAAATTCTTATATTATATCAAAATTAAAACCCCCTAAATATAAAACTACTTATTAACTACTTTTGTTGGAAAGGGAAAATTTGAGAATAGTGTTAAACCCTAATGGCAGCATGTGACCTTTCTCTCTCCCTCACCTGATCTCTTTGGATTTCTTCTGTTAGTTTCTTTTCTTCTTTGGATTTGGGGATTAGAAACACCAAAAACACACATGTGACTTCACATGCATTAGTGTTGTAAGGTCATTCTCTCCTGTATATCATTTTCTTACAAAATGGACATCTTTTTTTGATTGAGTCTGCTTCGGTAGTCATTTATGTTATTTGTGCAAAATTGTAAAGTATATGCGATGTTTTTAAGTTGTTCCTGTCTCAGTTGAGTATGTGTTGATCAAAACTTTGGAATGTTTGTGCAGTTAACAACAAAAATAACTATTAATCATTTTTATTATTAAAAACATCCATATACTTCTGACTTACCTTAATTCAATTCTTAACGTAACATTACTTTTATTAACTATAAACAATCTCAAATGATTCGCGAAATAGCGTATTATAATTACTAATCAGTAATCAACAATAACGATTAAGTGAAATATAAACTACACTAATCTCATACTTCTTTTCCTTCAAAAAAAAAAAAGGAAAGAAGAAAAAAGAACTAACTTCAATCATTTTAATTTTTTATAATTAGAATGCTCTATCATTGCCAAAAATAATCAATAAATCTCTTATACTATTAAATCATTATTCTACCTAAAATTCATTTAATTAAGAGATTACACACTAATTTATTTTCTACTTTCCCTTTTAATTCTAAACCACACAATATTCTTTCATAGCCTTTCTTCATCCATCCAAATGTGTGTGTGTATATAACGATAATGTACACATTCTCAAATGAATCATCAACACAATCTCTCTCTCTCTTTCTCTCTCTCTCTCTATTTCTCTCTGCCTCTCTCTATTATATATAGAATTTAGTTTGAAATAATGGGAAGGAAGCAAATAATAGAGATATTGCTGTTTGTAGTAATGCTGCTGAATTGTGTTCTCTTAGCACACAATCAAGTAATAACCCTTCTCCTAATTACTCCATCCTTATTTTATTTGATTTCTTACTACCAATTAGTTAGGGCTCTTTCTGCTTTTGTACACATATGAATGGTTTTTGGTTTGGTTCATTGTGTTTTATAGGCCATTAGTGAGGCTCCAACACCACAGCCACAGACTAGTGCCAATTATTCCAATCCCATGGTAATTTTCTTTTTCTTTTTCTTTTTCTTTTTGGAAAATATTTAATCACATTGTAAAATATGGTGACTCCATCAATTGATTATTGTCTCTTTTTAAAAAAATTGGAAACTAATGTATGCAACTCTTTTTCCATTTTTTTTCCAAATTTCAGCATGGAGTTACTGAAGGCAGCCTTCAACCTCAAGGTAAAATATTCTACTGAAAGGATTTTTCATGTGGTCAATTATTTTAAACTCTCCTTTAGTCAAGAAAGTGTTCGGTTTTTTATCTTTTGAAATTAAACACTTAAATGAGTTTGAGGTTGGGGGATGCAGAATGTGGGCCTAGATGCACAGGGAGATGTTCAAAGACAGCATTCAAGAAGCCATGCATGTTCTTTTGTCAAAAGTGTTGTGCCAAATGCTTGTGTGTTCCTTATGGGACTTATGGCAACAAACAAACTTGTCCTTGCTACAATCAATGGAAGACTAAGAGAGGAGGCCCCAAATGCCCTTGATTAATTTTCATTTTCATCATTTCATTTCCCAACAACAGAAAACCATCATTAGTCACTTTCTAATCTTCTTTTTGGAACGTCTCTATTCTTTCGTTGTACTTTTAAAAAGTGATAGTTTCATGAAGGGTGACTTCTTAAAAGTATATATTATATGGAATGGTTATTGTTGTCTTGGCCTTTGATCATATACTAGACCGAGCTTCAACTAAAACTAATTGTAGTAAAAGTAGGATAGATTGATTCCACACTGTAACAAGAATTGGTTTTTTGAGTGTCAAAGAAATTTGAGAGAATTAAATTAAATATAGTGAGCTCATATAACCTTAAACAGGATTGTTAAAGGTTCAAAAGTTCTATTTTTAGAAGTTAGAATCCACCGCAATTGTTGTTTATGTGATTATGGAGAAAGCAAGATTGATTGTCCAACATGCAAGCGTTTGGCCACCTTGTTTTAAGAAAACAAACCGAATCAAACACCAAAAGCTATCAATCAAAACCCAAATCCTAATTAAATTAAGTTGTTCAATTTATTGGGAGATAAGAAGCATTATTCTTTACAAATCAAACAATTATTAAAGGAAATTGTCAAGACGATTAAAAGGCTAACTTAATTCATGCATGAAACTCTAAGCATGTGGCATTAACGGTTTGGTTAAATCCTAAGCATGCATCAACAAATTGTGCTTGAGAAAACTTAACCAACTGACAACTGTCATCAAATTTGTTTAGATGGGAAAAGCACTTAAGCATGCATCAAGTACAATCTACCATCTTGCATACCTATTTTCTCCTTGAACTAATTCTTGTCACCATGAAATTCCTTTCAAGCATATCTACTTAAGCATGAATACCTAATGCAACCTACCATCAATATATCTATTTGCTTCTCGAATTAATTCTTGTCGCCCTGAAACTCCTCACTGATATATATCTCACTAAAGCCACAATTAGATCGATACATTTCCACTTTGCTTACAAACTTTTGAGACATGTGCACTCTGACACTCCGACTAGGAGCCCTTTTCGTAGATGAGACCAATTTGTGGCTGCTACTGGTGATGCATACGTTTTTTGATGTTGGCATGTAGGCGAACGAGCTCATTTTCTATATGAGCTGGAAGAGGCCTTCAATTAAGAGTTTCTCGCTGTTTATTTGCTTAGATCGATTTTTTTTTCAAGGACCATGTTGAACTTTGAGGAGATAAAAAAACAGCTTCAGTGCCGAAAGTAATGCTTATAGTGCCTGCAAATTATAACTCACAACAATCTAACATTTTCACATAAGACCATAAAACCTGGATGGCGAGCGAATGCCAAATGTTTAAAATCACAAACAGAAAAGAAAATAAAATGTTACTCGGGAAGTCAACAACTCAGACATATGAACCCTTTCCCTGGACATGTTCGAAACTCATACATAAAATAATAACTCATGAACAGATTTCCCTCGAAACATGATTTTGAAATAACCAATCAAACTAGTGATATAGCAACTTGAATCACATGAGAGGCATAATCAAGTGAACGAGATATTTCCCCCATTTGATCTTCCATCTCATTGCAGAGTGGAAAGGAATATACATGTAGCAGAAATGCCAAACCCGTATGTAGTTCCTTTCCCTAATGGCGGAAGCATATAGTATCTATCTATCTACTATCTGCATTTATGAGAAGAGAGATTATAGTCATCCCTGTTTCTCTGTCCCGCAAAAAGTATTAGACAGTTGAGATGTCAACTCGGCTTTTATGAAGCTGAAATGCTGGGGTGATCCAGCTTCCGCAACTACATTGGATGCCTGACCAATTAAAGTATCCAAGACGAGCTTCACAATGAGCACAAGATAGTTTCCCTTCCAATGCACCTTCTTCAACTGGATAATAGAAGTAAAAACATTCAGCATTGAATTTTTCATATTTGGAGATTTTATGAAATGTTTTCTCACATCAAGTGCATGTTTGAATGAACTTTCTAAATGTTTAAAAAAACGTTTATTAATGCAAAAATAGTGTTTATAAACATTTGAAGAGTCAATTGACCCTGTATTTCCTAGGACCTTAACAGCCTTTTTTTTCCACTAGGACAAAACATTAGTCCAAGTAATCTATTGTGTGCTTCAACAAGGCCGTTAATTTGATCCAGCTTTTCAATGACCACTTCTAAATTATCAGATATTACAAGATATGGCAGAGATTGCGGATTGATTTACCTCCTGTCATCCACCGAAGGGGCTCAACAAAAATGGATGAACACTCAGATTCCTCTGACTTGTTAAAAGGGTTTCCACTTTTTCTTTTATACCAGTCAAAGGACGTCTCACCTTCCCCAGGAATGTGATCCACTACATTTTCCAGCAAGGCGACCAGTCTTCGACATTTCTTGCAGCGGTATGCACGTAAATGGGAAAATTCTACTTGTTGGGATGACTGTACCTCTGAAGCAACTTCACGGGACAAGCCTGGATCTGCTCCAAGTTTAGAAATGTTGATTTTTTCCCCACGGTTATAGGACTCACCTGAAGGTATGGAGAGGCAATAAATAATATAAAGGATTAAGCAACCAGAAAATTCACCTATAAAACCTCGTCAAAATAAATTCACACAAAGGAAAAGGATATCACCCACTAGAGGTCCCAATGCATGAGACCACACTAAAGGAGGTCGGTATCTCAAAGCAAAAGCCTAACGACAGACGTGTGCATACATAACAATTAATATATGATTGGAAAAATCATTAACAAAGTAACATTTTGGTAGAAACAATTGGGAACAACGAAGGTGACACTCTGTTAAGGGATGCTTCAGTTTGATCCTAGGGATAAGAATGATCATTTCTTAAGTCCTCATCCTTCCAAGGGCTTTTTCTTGTGGCTCAACACTTGGTTAATCTTCCGGGATCAGGAATGACCTTGACCAGGCCAGTTCCAGGAATAAGTACCACGGTGGCTCAACACTTTTCAAACATCTTTTGATGATGATGCATAATTATTTGCAGTCCCTTTGAGATGTAAACAATCATTTCATTTTTGTTTACAAATCTTTTGACTTGTAAATGGAAGTACAGACATCAAATATGCAAAAAATTTAGCTGGCAAAAATCTGTTGTGCATGGCTCCCTATATTCGCCTAAAAAGGTGTCCCTTGACTCAAGAAAGCTGTTGTGGTATAGTAAGATCCGTGTGTGGCAATACCAGGGGCAATGATATTGCACTTTCAACTCCCTAAGTTCGGACTTCCATCATATGTTGCTGGACTCGAGATAACTAAAACTCAGAGTGTAAGATAACATCCGAACCAAGTAAGCGTGTGTATGCGCATACGTATACCTTGACTAATCACGAACCAACTGTAGGACCGTACAACATACAACTGTCAAGAAAATCTAGGATTTTATCAAGTTTGTTACAAGATAAATAAAAGTATAAAATTGAATGTTGAAATCTGGGGGGAGAGAGAAGAGAAATAGGCCAAACAAATAATGTGGAAAATCAAAATTTTTAAGAAGGAAAATAAATGAATTGTATAACAGCAGTATGCATCCAAACAATGGAACTAGAATGAAACAATTCGGCAGGGGGCACTGAAACAAGCACTACATACCCAATACTTTCAGGCGAAAACGCTTGTATATAGGACTGGCATAATCAACCTTGAAACCCATTTCCTCGAACAGTTTTAACTGGAAAGAATATAGACGAGTAATTAGCAAACTAGAATGGCTTAACTAAGGCATTGATTCTGCACAAGACCTTTCAGTGACTTATGAATTAACAATATTTCCAAGAGCACCTGCTCCATAAATCCATCATTGGGGCTGACAAATTCATTGCTTTTTCGTAAAGAATCAAGTGCATCTGCATCAACGGATAGTCATGAAAGAAAAACTAGCAATTGATTGGGACCATAAGCAACTACTCATACACTGGTTCATAGTAGGTCAAGCAAATGATGCTTATTCACACCTTCTAGAGATAGCTGTTCGTTTCTCATAAGATATGCTGTGATGATGGCAGCACTGCAACCAATAAATGAAAATGAATTAAATAAATATTTGATATTATTGAAAGTAATAAACACAAAACCAAGCTTACGTGGAAACCCGAGAACAGGAAGAAAAACCATGATGTTTTTAGTTTTTATTATTTTCTCATAATCATACAATAGGTACAAGAGGGGAATAAATAGAAAAGTAGAAAGAGATAAAAAAAAAAAAGAATATTTAGGGTAAATCTCCCCAATGGGCTAAGCCCACTAATTCTAACACTCTCCCTCTAGTTGGGACATAAATATCAATGAGGTCCAACTTGCTAACACAAAAGTCGAAGTTTGACCTGAGAAGTCCCTTGGTGAGGACATCAGCAACATATCGATTTGAAGGGATGTACGGAATGTATATGCACCCACTGTCAAGTTTTTCTTTGATAAAATGTTGATCAATCTCACATGTTTAGTTCTATCATATTGATCTGGGTTGTTAGCAATACTAATTGCGGCTTTATTATCACAAAAGAACTTCAATGGAATCTCACATTTCTAATGAAGATCAGCCAAGACTATCTGGAACCAAATTTCCTCACATATTCCCGAACTCATAGCTCTATATTCAACCTTAGCACTGCTTCTGGCCATAACACTTTGCTTCTTACTCCTCCAAGCTACAAGATTGCCCCAAACAAATGTACAATAACCGGAGGTAGACTTTCTATCAACAACAGATCCTGCTCAGTCCGAGTCAGTATATGTCTCAATGGTCTTTCTGTATGTCTTTCTAAACATCAACCCTTTACCAGGTGTCGTTTTTAAGTGTCTCAGAATTCTTTTGACAGCTTCCATGTGTTTCTCATAGGGACCCTGCATAAACTGACTGACAACACTCACAGAAAAGAAAATATCAAGACGAGTATTGGATAAGAAGATCAATTTACCCACAATGCGTTGATATTGTTTTTTATCAACTAGAACTTGATCATCCGAGTTTCCTAGTCTACTGTTGAATTCAATAGGAGTGTCAATAGGACGACATCCCAACATACCTGTCTCGGTTAGCAAATCAATGGTGTATTTTCTCTGAGAACGAAGATGCCTTCTTTAGATCTGGCCACCTTCATTCCAAGGAAATATTTCAGATTTCCCAAATCCTTGATTTCAAACTCATTACCCATTCTCTGCTTAAGTTGACTTTCTACATGATCATTCCATATAAAACGATGTCATCCACATAAACTATCAGAACTGCAATCTTCCCTATCTTGGAAACTTTTGTAAATAAAGTATGATCAGAATGTCCCTGACTGTACCTTTGAGACTTGACAAAGGTAGTGAATATGTCAAACCATGCTCTAGGTGACTGTTTCAAACCATATAAGGATTTCTAGAGTTACAAACCTGCTAACCCAACTGGGCTTTAAAGCCAGGCAGAGGGCTCATGTAGACCTCCTCTACTAAACCTCCATTCAAAAAAACATTTTTAACATCCAGTTTATATAGAGTCCAATCTTTGTTTACAGCAACAGAAAGAAGAACTCTGACAGTATTCAACTTAGCAGTAGGAGAAAAAGTTTCTGAAAAATCAACACCATAGGTCTGAGTACACCCTTTTGCAACTAACCTTACCTTGTGTCCGTCAAGTGTTCCATCTGCTTTGTATTTGAGAGTGTACACCCATTTGCATCCCACAAGCTTGTGTCCCTTGGGTATACCACAAATCTCCGAAGTTTTATTCTTTTCAAGAGCTTGCATTTCTTCCATGACAACATTCTTCCATTCATTACACTCTAAAGCAATATGAATATTTTTCAGTATTGTGGTAGAGTCAAGGCTAGCAGTAAAGGCTCTAAACTGTGGTGAGAGATTCTCGTATGACACATAATTAGATATGGAGTGTTGTGTACAGGACCTAGTACCTTTTCTCAGTGCAATAGAAAGATCAAGAGAAGGATCATACTTGTCAATTTTTCCTGTATGACCCTGTTCAACTTCATTGTTTCTAGTTTTTGTTCTGAGTTCAGTCTCATCACCACTGTCCTTTTCTTTCACATTTTCAAAAATAGCAACATCAGACCTATCCTTCTCACTTGTTGTATTATTAGTACAAGGTTCAGTAGGGTTTTCCATACCTTGATCTCGAGGAGGTTCGAAATTTTGGACTGGAGCCGACGGCTGATTAATAAGGAAACCGACTTCCCTTCTGAAATTTCTCCTGTAATACGTTTCCAGGGAACTTGATTTATGGGTAGGATTATAGGATGAGGATCAATGTCAGACACGGTACTAGAAATAGGTTCGATAAATTCAAAGGTGCTATTAGACTCTTCACTTGAAGATGGATAAGGGACGGGCTACTTCCAGAAAGTGACGATTTTTTTACTCGGTCACTCCATTTCGTTGTGGAGTGTAAACGCACGAGTTTTGGTAAACAATCCCCTTGGAGGCTAGAAATTCACTAAGGTTATGGTTTTGAAATTCCTGACCATTATCACTCCGAATAATAACAATTTTTTTAAGGAATTGTGTTTCAATAGTGTGATAGAAGTTTTGGAAAATAGAGGAAACTTCAAATTTATTGGTGATAAGTTAGTCCCAAGTAAGATGGGAATGATCATCAATGAAAGTTACAAACCACCGTTTCCCAAATGAGGTGGTAACCTTAGAGGGACCCCAAACGTCACTATGGATAAGGGTAAACGGTTGTGTGGGTTTATATGGTTGTGAAGGAAAAGAAACCCGATGTTGTTTGGCCCGAATGCACACATCACAAGATAACGAAGAGACATCTATTTTAGGAAAGAGATGGGTAAACAAAGATTTCATATAAGTAAAGTTCGAGTGACCCAACCTAAAATGCCACAACATAAAGTCATGTTCATAAGTGCTAAAATAGGAAGACAGTAAACTAGTCCTAGAGATACTACTACCGGAGGTATCATCATCAAGGATGTAAAGTTTCCTGCTATGCTAGGTGTCACGAGCATACTTGTCCAAGGTGTTGTTGCCTATGGCCATATGCCCAAATACCCCTAAATCGCTATCTTTATGTCTTAAAAGTAGTTTAGTTTATTTATTTCATTTTCGTGTCGCCGAGCCACAGTGTAACATTTCGGCTTTTTCATATGCAAGCCTGCCAAGGCAAAAATCTCAATATATACTATAGGGGGTACCTGAGTAGTCGTACCCCCACCGAGCCTTGTCGCACAGTTTGCAAACTAAGCCTTTTCTTTGCAACTAACAGTATTCAATGCTCTCTTTTATGATGTTTTCAACAATTTATTTTCTCTCTCACGTTTTATAAAACCATTTTCTCAAGAACGTGAAGGGAGGCTACATCATACCGCGAGTTTGTCCACAGATTTCGAATTTTCAACGGCTAACTTGTTGATCGAGCAGAACAAGTGCCGCACAATCGTGTTCGAAGAGTTACAATTGTGACAAGTAGTATCAGAGCCAAATCGGCTAATTGACGATAAGATCGAAATATGTCGTCGACGAATCCATCGAGCAAGGCCCAGGAGACCGACCGGTAGTGGTGGAGGAGCAAATGCTCTACTTAGTCGAAGTTCCCGACTCCATTTACTTCTTGGAGTCCCGTCTCGAAGAGATTGCTGAGAAAACTGACACGATCGATGCAGTAGCTAGCCGTTTCGAAGTATTACCGATAGAAGAGTTGTTGGCAAACTCTAGAAGGAAACGTTGGAAGAACTGGTAGCCATGAACGTGGGGACAGTTCGATGGGCTCTGTTACCCATATTGAGGAGCATGTCCGGGAGCTAGATAGCTTTCAAAAGACACTTTTGGAGATGATAAACGGCATGTCGGAGGATTTTCGAGCTGCCCTCGATGTCGTCAGAAATGAAATCGCAGATGTGAATGCGAGATTGAACCTCACAATGCGAGCAATGACAAACCAAGCTCCATCTGAAGAAGCAATTCCGGTTAGTAGAGTGAAGATTCCGAAACCAAAGCCCTTCTATGAGGCAAGAGATGCAAAGGCCCTAAAAAACTATATTTTTGACCTCGAGCAGTACTTCAGGGCCACGACCACGATTACAGAACAAGCCAAAGTCACGTTGGCGACGATGTTTCTGTCTGAGGATGCCAAGTTGTGGTGGAGGTCTCAATATGTTGACATGTAAAAGGGACGTTGTACGATAGATACTTGGGATGCTTTGAAAAGAGAACTCTGCTCACAGTTCTTCCCCGAAAATGTTGAGATCTTGGCTCGACGAAAGTTACGCAAGCTGAAACACACCGGTAGTACTCAGGAGTATGTGAAACAATTTGCGGGACTGATGTTGGACATACGCGACATGTCCGAGAAAGACAAAGTTTTCTATTTTGTCGAAGGGTTAAAGTTGTAGGCAAAGATAAAGCTATATGAACAAAGGGTTCAAGACCTCCCGTCAGCGTACGCTGCAGCCGAGCAGCTGTTTGACCTGTCTAACGATTCTCAGGATACGAGACTTCATCCAAGTTCCTCGTCTGGGAAAATAAGAACAACGGCCAAGTTCTCCCAAAACTGCAGGAGGGGACAAACGCTTTAATAGAGATCGTAGGCCCCACCAATCAAATACTAGAAACACCTGGCGAGAACCAAGTAACCAAAATGTGTCCAATCGTCCTCTCAGTTGTTTCATATGTAAAGGACCACACTTGGCCAGAAAATCTCCGAACAAAACTGCTTTCAATGTATTCCAGACATCCTTAGCCTCAGATTCAGATGACCGACTAGGTCAAATCGAAAGGGAAGTAGACCAGACAGAGGAAGTTGATAACCCTCGAATGGGGGCCTTGAAATTTGTCCTCTCTCCAAAAGAAGTGGAATACACCAGTGGAAAGAGGCTTAATGTACGTTGACACCTGGATCAACCAGAAGCCGACCAAAAGCACTATGGTTGATTCCAGTGCCACCTACAATTTTATAACGGAAGCAAAAGCTAAGCGTTTGAATCTCCGTTGGGAGAAGGATGCAGGAAGAATGAAAGTCGTCAATCTGCTGTCATGCTTATCATCTGGCTAGTAAAACAAACGATGATAAGTTTGGGAGGATAGAGTGGCCTCGTAGATTTTGTGGTAATAAAAATGGATGACTTTGACGTGGTGCTGGGAATGAAGTTTCAATCCGAACATCAGGTGATCCCAATGCCTTTGGCCAAATGCTTGGTGATCACTAAATCTACCCCTCTATTATACAGACCGACCTTCGCCAGCCAGATGGGTTGAAAATGATTTCGACCATGCAATTAAAGAAGGGTCTCTCTTGAGACGAACCAACATTTATCTCCATTCCACTTGATCCGTCGGAGAACTCAGGGGAGACAGTCCCTAAGGAGATTCTGTGCATATTAGAGAAGTATCGTGACGTGATGTCCGACAGTTTGCCCAAGTATTTGCCACCTCGAAGGATGATTGATCATGAGATCGAGTTAGTGCCAGTAGCAAAACCGCCTACGAAGAATGCTTATTGTATGGCACCTCCGGAGTTAGCTGAACTTCGAAAAGAGTTAGATGAGTTACTGAATGCAGGGTTTATTAGGTCTGCAAAAGCTCCGTATGGGGCCCAGTGCTTTTTCAGAAGAAGAAGGATGGGAGTTTACGATTGTGCATCGACTATCGTGTCTTGAACAAGCTCACGGTTCGCAACAAATATCCATTTCCCATAATTATCGATTTGTTTGACCGCTTACATGGGGCGAAGTATTTTTCGAAATTGGACTTACGGTCGGGATACTACCAACTGAGAATTGCAGAGGGAGACGAGCCAAAGACAACCTATGTCACCAGATATGGAGCGTTTAAGTTCCTCGTAATGCCATTTGGTCTTACCAATGCCCCTACAACCTTTTGTACGTTGATGAACCAAGTCTTTCATGAATATCTCGACAAATTCGTAGTAGTCTACCTGGATGATATAGTGGTCTATAGCACGACCATGGAGGAACATAGAGACTACTACAAAAGGTTTTTCAGAAATTGAAGGAGAACCAACTGTATGTCAAAAGAGAAAAATGTTCTTTTGCACAAGAGCGGATAAACTTATTGGACCATGTGATAAAGTGTGGCCGAATTAGGATGGAAGAAGGGAAGATTGCTACGATACACGACTGGGCAATACCGAAATCGGTCTCAAAGTTACGCTCCTTCCTCGAGTTAGCAAATTACTACCGTCGATTTCTCGAGGGATTCTCCAAACGAGCAAGTCCGTTGACTGAGCTACTGAAAAAAGATGTTCAATGGAGTTGGGACCCCGAGTGTCAAGCCGCCTTCGACGGCCTGAAGCAAGCCATGATGGAAGGGTCACTTTTGGGGATTGCTGATGTGACCAAACCTTTCGAGGCTGAGACAGATGCGTCTGATTATGCGGTGGAGCATGTGGTTTAATTCGATGCAAAGCGAAGAACCTTACCAGGGCTTGACATGCCGCGAATCCTCTTGAAAGAGAGGGGTGCCTTCGGGAACGCGGACACAGGTGGTGCATGACTGTCGTCAGCTCGTGCCGTAAGGTGTTGGGTTAAGTCCTGCAACGAGCGCAACCCTCGTGTTTAGTTGCCAACCGTTGAGGTTGGAACCCTGAGCAGACTGCCGGTGATAAGCCGGAGGAAGGTGAGTCGCAGATATACCGTGTCCGAAAAAGAAATGCTGGCAGTAGTACAGAGACAATACCTATTAGGTTCATCATTTGTAGTGAAGACAGACAACAGTGCAACCTGCCACTTCTTTACCCAGCCAAAGTTGACTTCGAAGCAAGCAAGATGGCAGGAATTTCTAGCCGAGATTGACTTCGAATTTGAACATAAGAAGGGGTCGAGCAACCACGCTGCTGATGTCCTAAGTCGAAAACAAGAACATGCAGCTATATGCCTATTAGCTCACCTCCGAGCGAGTGAGATTGACGGGTCAGTCAGAGACACCTTGAGAGAGTTTCTACAGAAAGATCATGCACCTCAGACTGTCATGAATTTAGCTAAGGCGGGCAAAACACGACAGTTTTGGGTCGAGGAGAACCTGTTAGTAATAAAGGGCAATCGACTATTCGTTCCTAGAGCAAGGGACTTAAGGAAGAAATTGTTGTTCACGACACTCTATGGGTTGGCCATCCCGAATGGCAACGAATGTACGCCTTGTTGAAGAAGGGCTACTTTTGGCCGAACATGAGAGATGATGCCATGCAGTACACAAAGACGTGTCTCATCTGCCAGCAGGATAAAGTATAGAAAGTGAAGGTTGCTGGACTTCTCGACCCTCTACCATTTCCAATAAGACCTTGAGAGAGTGTTTCTATGGACTTTATCACCCATCTTTCCAAGGTAGGCGACTTTGAGGCCATTTTGGTCATCGTTGATTGATTTTCAAAGTATGCCACTTTCATCTCCACCACCAAGCAGTGTTCAGTCGAAATGACAGCTCGATTGTTCTTCAAGCATGTTGTTAAGTTGTGGGGAGTCCCGACAAGTATAGTGAGTGACAAGGATGGTAAATCTATTGGCTTTACCTTCTTGGGGACGAGTCTGAACATATCCTCAAGCTACCACCCTCAGACTGACAGCCTGAGTGATTCAACTGCATGCTCGAGGAATACTTGCGTCATTTTGTAAACGCAAGGCAAAAGAATTGGGTCCAGCTGTTGGACTAGTCCAATTTTGTTTCAACGCTCAGACAAGTTCATCTACTGGGAGAAGCCCGTTTGAAATTGTTTCTGGCAGACAACCTGTATTACCACACATCGTTGATCATCCCTATGTAGGGAAGAACCCTCAAGCCCTCAATTTCACGAAGAAATGGAAACGGACAAATGACATTGTCCGAGCGTACCTAGAAAAGGCGTCGAGGCAGATGAAGAAGTGGGCGGATAAGAAGCAACGGCCTCTTGAGTTTCGAGCAGAAGACCAAGTACTCATCACACTACAGCCAAAACAGATCTGGTTTCGAGGACGCAAAGACCAGCGTCTCATCAGAAAGTACAAAGGACCAGTAGAAGTGCTGAAAAAGGTAGGGAATACATCTTACAGAGTAGCGTTACCCACATGGATGAAAATCTACCCAATAATTCATGTGAGTAACCTGAAACCCTACTACCAAGGCACCGAAGACCTGCAACAAAATGTCATAATTTGCTCAATTATCGACCTTGGTTAGAAAGAAGACAAAGATGTTGAAGAAATTCTGGCTGAACGAGTAAGAAGAGACAGAATACCCACATGAAGGATCCACGAGTATTTGGTAAAGTGGAAGAACCTTCCTGTGGAGGAAACCAGTTGGTAACGTGTCGAAGATCTAGAAGCCTGGACGCAGAAGATAGAAGAATTCAAGCTTCGCCAGTTGACAGAGACGTCAACCGTTTAGGTGGGGGAGAATGTCACGGGCATACTTGTCCAAGGTGTTGTTGCCTATGGCCGTATGCTCGAATACCCCTAAATCGCTTTATCTTTATGTCTTAAAAGTAATTTAGTCTATTTCTTTCATTTTCGTGTCGTCAAGCCACAGTGTGTCATTTCGGCTTTTCCATATGCAAGTCTGTCAACGCCAAAAATCTCAATATCACTATAGGGGGTACCTGAGTAGTCGCATCCTCGTCGAGTCTTGTCGCAATCTTTGCAAACTAAGCTATTTCTTTGCAAATGACAGCCTTCAATGCTCTCTTTTATGATGTTTTCAACAATTTATTTTCTCTCTCACGTTTTATAAAACCATTTTCTCAAGAACGTGAAAGGAGGTTCTATCATACCGCGAGTTTGTCCGCGGATTTCGAATTTTGAACAACTGACTTATTGATTGAACAGAACAAGTGCCGCAAAATTGTGTTTGAAGAGTTACGATTGTGACACCAGGCAGTGCCAATCATCCTCCCCGAACTCAAGTTCGAAAACAAACAGATTCAGGTAAGAAAGTAGCTTTACAGTGCAACTCACGGGTGATCTTACTGATAGATAACAAATTGTAAGAAAGCTTAGGCATATGCAAAACATTCTGGAGAGAGAAATCGTCAAAGAGAACTATTTGTCCTTTCCCAGCAATCGGAGCTAGAGAGTCATCAACTATCCGGATTTTCTCATTACCGACACAGGGGCTATAAGAGACAAAATGCTCCGAAAAACCTGTCAAGTGCTCTGTGGCCCCGAAGTTCAAGATCCAGGAATTCTTCCCATCAATATTAATAAGGCCAAGGGACTGAGACATACCTGACTGAGCAATGGTGCTTAGAGTAGAAAAACTGGTCTGACTAGCAGTAAGGCCAGTTAGCTAAGAGGTGCTGGGAGTCTCCCTAACATCGATACGCCCTGAGTTCTGTTGCTCGTTGAAGGAACGTTTGTTACCTCTTGGCGGTCGACCATGGAGTTTCCAACACTGATCCTTAGTATGTCATTGTTTCTTGCAGTGCTCACAAATGAGAATTGGTTTACCATTATTCTTTTCATTATCATGTGTCAAGGATGCACCAACTTAAAAAAACACCTCTCCTGTAGGTTTGGTTAATTCCGAGACCACAAACATATGGTTGTCCATAATCGGAGAGTGTCGATGACTCGCCCGCTTCAATCCCCAATCCGTTATGGAGTTGGTCAACCTCCTTCCTATAGAAGAAAGATTGTTGTAAAGGGTTGACGGACAGATTTCCATTGATGTATAGATTTGACAATTCTACAGGTTGCTGTCGGGCGACGACAGGCGGCGGATGACCGAAAGGGTGAGATGGTTGGATGGGCGACGGCGTGTAGAATCAAATGCGATGGGCGGTGAGATGAACGGACAGCGGCACATGAAGTTGTTTTGGCCGGAAGCTCGCACAGACGGCAGTGAGGGTTGGCCCATTGGATAGATCGGTGGCGCCTGAATCCTTTGGAGTAGTTTTTCCATGGTGATGTCAACAACGGCGGTGGTGGCTTCTGTTTTGGTCTGGTTTTTTTCTAAACTTTTTTCTAGGATTTCATTGTTGCTTCTCTCTAAGACCATATTGAAAGACATAAACACGAAACCAAGCTTACGTGGAAACCCGAGAATCGGGAGAAAAACCATGATGTTTTTAGTTTTGTTATTTTCTGATAATAACACAATAGGTATAAGAGGGAAATAAATAGAAAAGTATAAAGAGATAAAAAAAAGGAAAGAATATTTAAGGTAAATCTCCCCAATGGACTAAGCCCACTAATTCTAACGTATATCAAGAAAATTGAAAAAATCATCATGTAGGACTGGATTAATCTATGATAGAGCATGAAGTATACTAATCATTCCTAAATTTTAACTTTGAAGAATTTGGTATGTTGCTCTTGAATGGGGAGAATCTTGACTGCTTCAAAAGAATAACTCTAGTAGCATAGTACCAGGTTATTAGAGATAATCAAGAAAAGATCACAGGATGCTTCTGTCCACTGCCAATATTCTCAGGCATGTTGGTCAATGAAATTCAACACATTCAAAGTCTGGTGCTCCCCTTGGAGATGATGAACTTCTGTATCAAGTTCTTGCCTTTCTTCTCTATACGGAAAGTTTAGCTCTATCTAGCTCAATGTCTTTAGAACCATTCTCTACAATTTGTGGTTGGCAAGGAATAGGCACGTTTTCTTTATGCTACTACTGAAAGGCCCTCTATATTGAAGACATACGAGAATGGGTAGTGTGTGGAATTTCAAGTAGTGAGATGGGCAGGAGAGGACATCAGCTCTCTCGCAATAAGTTGGGTGTTGGGCTATTTTTTGTTATCTTGAAGTTCATGTTGATGAACTGAACTTGGGGATTGCTGCATTATTCTCCTCACAATTTTTTTATATCCCTGAGTGTTCGGGCCAATTTATACACACCTCAACCGATCTCACAGGACAACTCACCCGACCCTACAACATTTGGGTGTCAAGGAAACTCGTAGTAAATTAATTCTTAGATTGGTGACCACCATGGATGAAACTCATGACCTCTTAGTTAGTTATTGTGACTATGTCTCCTTTTTTACCACTAAACCAACCCATGATGGTTTGTTTTCACCTCACAATACAATCAAACAGCAGAAATATTCTTAAAATAGCATGTGTTGACTTGCTCCTAGAAATGCTCACATAGTGGTATGGAGCACATCCAATCTTGGAGAGGTTAGGAAAAGTGGCTGAAAACAAAACCTTGAAGAGACGGTAGGAGAAAGTGGAAACAGCAAGAGAGATCGATGAGATGAAAGAAGTTGTAGAAAGGCTTACTTGTGAAATTCAAGAGAGCCAACACTCAGCGGTAACACCCTATTACAAGCATGAATGAAACAAAAACTCCTGTGAGACCCCTATATCGAAGACATATGCAAGCAAGTGTAGGAAAGGGAATTCTCCTACCGATGGTTAGCAGCAGGAACGTGCTGAGAGTCTATACAAATGGACAGTAGTCTTAATAGGGAAAGTTGATTTTTGGGGGTGTGGAATTTAAGGTAGTCAAGTGGGTAGAAGAGGTTACCAACCCTCTCAAAATAAGATAGGTGGTTGCCTATTTTCTGTGATCTTGAACTTTGGATCAATCCATTGAACTTGAAAATTCTCTGTGTTTCCTCTGTTTTGTGTTGTTTTCTCCTTTATATTTCAATGAAACGGTAAGGGAATCCTTACAACTTCCTTCAGAATAGTTTTTGTTAATCACACTCTCTTCAATCGTGACCTCCAGCATGATTTTGGGACATGTCGTCATGTCATCTGTATGAACCACATAATTCTACCAGATGGAAAGATGATAACCATAGGGTTGATAACATTTTGAGAGTGCCATCTCCCTCCCACAATTTCCTTTTTTTTAATGAGTAACACGACTTTCATTGAGAAAGAATGAATCCCGCTATAAGAAGGGATTCCAACTATACAAAATCATGTTTATAGAATAATTACAAAAGATCTTCGAAATTGAAACCCAACGGGAGACATGAAAGCAGACAAGAGACCATCAGCCTCCCACAATTTTTTATCCAATGCTCGTGCATCTCACTTGGTTCCTCCTTCCTTTATTCTTTTTTTTTTTAATGAGAAACAGAAATTTATGTTCAAAAGGAGAGAAAAGTACAGCCTAAGGCAACTAAGGTTCCCACTCCCTGACAAAACTATCAAAGAGAAGTCTGCCAATTGTTAATAATAACCCAAAGTTTGTAATTAAAAAAGAATCTTGAGCAGCTTATACATCTCCAAGAGTCATTGTCTTGCACCAAACGTTAAAAAGAACCGAAGAGAGAACTTATCTCCGATCACCTGGTTGTTCCTTTCCTGCACCAAAGAAGAGAACGTTTTGCACAACACCAAAGGACTCTTCCCCAACCACCAACGAATTTACTGTCAGGCACCTCCAAAATCCAATTAACAATCTTTTTTGGAAGGCAAAAAGCAATCCCAAACTCCTTAAATAACGTACTTGACCAATTAGCCGCAAAATGGCAGTGGAGATGAAACAAGTGGTCAAGATTTTCTTCCTCATGTAAACACAAACAGCACATAGAAGAAGACCTAGCTTTTTTTGAGATCTTGAATTTCTGTTTACCAAAGGATAGGACAGTGTCTTCTCCCTATTGGTTAGCATAAAAAAGGTGGATTTAGCAACATATGAGTCAAATAAGTCAATCGTCCATCTCATTCTATCGCGATCATTGCTCACAGCCCAACCATTTAGGAACTCGACCAAATTAACTAAATTCCCTAATTCTCTATCAAAGGAGGTCTTTTAATCCCCAAGTCCTCAGTTCTCTGTTCACTGTCCCAACAATTAGCAAAAGAAGCCCCATTTTTCGAGGTATTTGAATAAGTATTTGGGTATTTGTTCCACCCCACATCAAGTATGTTCCCACATTCTTCGTTCCCCAAGACAACTCCAGAAAGCTCAAAATAAGATTTTTGGGTATTTTTTTGTAATTTTATCAATTTTTGTCCTCAAATTTGTGGGAGGTGGCTGCGCTAGATGTCTTAAAAAGCACCATATCTCACATTCAACTAGTTTTCTAATAATTCATGTTCAAAATTTGGGATGCTTTACTTGTTCTGCACAACCTTTTTTTATATGATTGTAGTACCTACTTGCGATCTTCATAACACCATATCCAGGTAGAACAAACAACTAATATTAACAGAAAATTTATCCATAATTAACGATGAAAAAATCACAGTACCTTCAAAATAACCTAGCAGAAATACCGTATCACATATCCAAAGCAAAAAATGAGTGGTTAAAGTAAAATGAAATGATAAGTTGCGCATACCTTCTAGATACTCCAGCAAAGCAATGCACCAGAACAGATCCCTCTTTTCTACCCCGCTCAATAAAATCATAGCACACATTCAAATAATCCAACAAATCCTCATTTTCCATATCTCTCAGCGGCACTGCCATCCTCTCCACCTTCAAATCCTTTCCAGCATATTCCAACGAGTACAAGAGCTTATCAGGTGATAAAGAACTCTTCGACCCATCAACATAGTCACTCTCAGAAGCTGAATCACACCCAGTCCCACCCACATACACCTTCTTTATTTCTTTGCTGGGGATTATCAATCCACTGCGCCATTCGGAAAAGAACGAAATCGACTCAGAACTAAGAACCGAAAGCATATGTGTGATATCTGAGGTACCATGCTGTAGAACTTCTGCTGCATCACCAATATTTCCAATGAAAAGCCTCTCACGTACAAGGTGAGGCATGACAATAAATCAAGAACAGACGTCTCAAACACCTAATAAACAATGTTTCTGCAAACACAAGTTAAACCCCATTAATTTTCTCTCCTTGCTTCAATTAAACAATAACTGCACCCACAATAGTACCTCCAGACGGACTCTACTTCAATTCCTATTCAAGATTGGCCATGAATAACAAAATGGGTTTTATATAAAATACTTTAACATGTAAACCGTAGCATGGAAGAACTTATTAGACAATGGGGATTTGACGAATCAAGCTTGTTTGTTGAATGAATTCCACAAAGAAGAGTAGGTTTTTCACAAGAATTGCGGAATTCAAAAGTAAAAAATCCGCTTTATATTTGATTCAAACATTGGAAAAAAGAAAAAAAAATCGATTGATTAAGAAGGGGCGAAGGATCACCTGAAATTTGGACGATGGAAAATCGAGCGTTATGCTGTCTTTGACTCTATGCCTCGCTGCTGGTTATCGTGTTTATTTTGTTGTCTCTTGTGCTACAATGACGGTATTTATACACCTTTACTTATGTAAAAAATAAAAGTAATCAAAGTATATATAAATTTTAAGAATGATAATTAATGACATAACATCGTCAATTTTTTAAAATGATGTGTGAAAAAACTAAGTTGAAATAAGTTAGAATCCTGCTTTGTCATTGTCGTCGTTTAGGTTTTAAACTCTTTTCACTTTTATATTTTTCATTTCATGTTGTTATTCATTATTTCGAAATTCTTATTTCTCATTGATTATTTGTTAACATTTATATCAAAAGAGTGTGAAAAACGATGGTGTGTATTATTGAAAGTTGTTTTAGATGGATGATCATTGAAAAAAGAATATATTAAAATTTAGGTAAAATTCAATTCAAACCCAAATTTAAGTCCATTGTATAATTACCTTTTAAATTTTTGTATTTCCAAAAATGGGGCGAACTCAATTAATTTTAAAAGATTTTTAATTTGGATGTACTAAGTTAAAGTTAAGTCGGTAGGTAGACATTAGGAACCAAACCACACTTATAATTATTAATTTAGAAGAGGGAAAAATACATCTTCTTTTAATGCTTTTAGGATCGGACTTTGCTTTCTACGTGGCCCAAAATCAACGCCGTGGCTTTCTTTGACTATGATTGGGCCCCACGGACCATCATCTTTTAGATTTATACTTAATATAAAGTTCAAACGTATATAATTGTATTATTTAAATCTCTATTATATTTTTATTTTGATATAGATACGAAAGTTTAAGATTTAAATCGATATGTTTATGTAATTTTAGAGTTTAATTTAATATATTTGTAAAAATTTAGAGTTTAAATTGATACAATTATTAGTTCAGGGTCTATAAAGGTATAAATTGATATTTGTCCTCTAGACGAACCAAGTAGACCACTTATTTTTTGTGCACCCCACTTAGTTACCGAATCATACCATATCATTTTGCAACAATTTTTTTAGTATTTTAGTATTTCTTTTTTTAATGAGTGGATAGAAGGGATGCTTAAAGATGATTTTCATTTGAGGATGCACCCCAAGTACTACTCTTAAAAGAATATATCGATTTACCTCCTTTTTGTTTTTTTTAAGAGTTTTAACTTTCCATGCATCGTAATGGAAACCTTTGAGACATCAAGTGAAGTTATAAAGTTAGGAGACTTGTGGAGTAGTAAGAGTTAATGAATACGTACTTCTTCTTTTTAATTGTAGAGCCTACAAGCTTCTTCAACTTGATAAGGATTGGAGTTGTCACGATCTCAATTTCTTAGGTCAAACATCTTTTTTAATTTTTTTTTCATTGATGTTATAACTTTTATCTTTAACCATCAATTTCGTCTAATTATTCTTTAAGTATTGTCAATCTTAGCTTATTCTTGACAATAAGATCGAGGAGAATCATACGACTCATTGAAGTATTAATAAACATAAAACTTTGAAGGAAAGCAATGCACTCAATAGAGGTGTGTATGAGAGTTTTTTTTTTTTTCTTTTTTTAGGGGTTTTATTCAATGGCCAATTTCTTGATTTTTAAACTATGCATAGAGTTGACTCTACTAACATAAATTCAACTTAGACTTAATTAAAATAAAAATGTCTTATTGCTTTTGTTTTCTATTTGTAAACTATGGACAACAACCCTTTAAAATAGTGGTAGACCATAGTGAGATTGACGTATATAAATGTACTAAATATAGTGCATGCATAATAAACGTTGCTAATAAATAGGATGTCTATGCACAATACTTTAGATTGCAAGAACTTGTTGAGATATTCTTAAGATAAAATAAAATACATAGTTACTAATCAATACATCCTCTATAATTGAATAATATTACTGTAACGCCCCAAAAATTAAGATAATTTATTTAGCGTTATTTTGAATTCATTTAATGAGAATTATTTGAGTTATGTGGAAATTGAAATTAATTAAATATTTGTTGAATGAAATTGAAATTAATTAAATATTTGTTGAATGAATATTTAATTAATTAGAGGTTTTTTGGCATGTGGTGTTTGTTGAGTTTTTGATTAAATGGTAAGTTAAGATAATTAAGTTAAGTTGTGGATTTTTAGTGTTGTTGAAGTTGAATTTAATTAAATAATTATGGACGTTATTTAATTAAATTGTGAGGTGAAAAGTTTGTTGGAGATTTAATAATTATATGTATATGTGGAAATATATATATAATTATTATGTTAAAAGAAAAGATAATTATATTTGTTGAAATATAATTATTTAAGAAAAAAATAATTGTATTTTGGAGAAAGGATATTTAGTAAGGGAGAAAAAGTAAAATAATCATGTTTTGGGAAAATATAATGAGATATTAATCACATGAATAAGGACGTTAAGATGAATATTCATGTCATGTTATGATGTTATGTTATGCTACATGCTATAGATAGGGTGTTCTGTTAACTTTGTCTATTAGAGTCGTACCTGCATGGGGTGTCCTTCGGGATCATCACCTATTTAGGACTGCGTAGTCCGACGGGACCGCCAGTCTAGCATGGACATAGACATGATTCAAGTGATTCGACGGGATCGCTCGCAGCCCGATTGTCTTAGTGTTTCCTCTGGGTACACTACAGACCAGTTTATCCTAGGTGTTTCTTTGGGATCACCAAAGACCAGTTATGTTCCTCCGGGATCACAGATTGCACGTGTTTGGGAACGTACCAGTTCTTGGGTACCACTTTTCAGGACTCTAATGGGAAGTTAACAGACACCTAGTGGGACTAGTACTAGGTCCCTTACTGAGTATATGTTTATACTCACTCTTTCTATGTTTAATATTTCAGGCGAAGGTAAAGGTAGAGGAAAACTGGCGAGCGACAAAGAAGGATCCATGACATGTCATATGGGGACTCAATTTTGCTTCCACGTCTATGTTTCAATGTTTTAATATTTCGTTTTTAATGAAAATTTAGTCTTCCCTCGTTTCAAAAAAAGTGTCTCTCGTAATTGTTTCTTTTTAGTAATGACTTCAGCTTAGTATAAAGAGTTGGGTCATTACAATTACAATAGCACAAAACCCAATTGACATGCAGGGAAGTGCAACAATACTTTCGAACCAATAAAATTGCTAACTACAGCAATAAAAATCAGGATGTTTTCGTATGGTTGGAAAATGTAAAACGTTGAAATGAGAAATGAAAAGAAGTAAAGAACAATAAGAAAATAAAAGAGGGAAAAACAAAAAGTGCATAAACTTAAGGAATTAGGATCAACTCAAAATGTTTGATTGATCATATAGGATTTGTAAAGATAATTTTTCAATGTGCATTGCTATTTGTTGCAAATCACACTCAAAAGCACCTACACAAGTGTACTGATTGAATTCAAGAAGATTATCATTTTCTTTTCTTTCGCTAAGATTCAACACTTCATATTTGATTCCTAAATTTTAGGAGTGTCCAATTGTATGTATTTTATACATAAATGTTGTGTTCAATTAGTCTAAAAAACTATTAATAGTTTTTATCTCTAACAGATAATTACCCTATTCAACCTGTTTTTTAAAATACACAAACCCAAAATTTAATTCAAACCCTGATGATTTTTTACAAATGAAATTAGTTAAATTTTAAAAGCGTGCATAATTTATAATTGTATCAATTATATCATAAATGTTTCACAAACGAATCAATTTAAACTTTCTAATCACAAATTCTTTTTAATTACTCTAATCTTTTCTTTTGTAAAATTGGCTCGTAAAGAAGTCTATACACATATTTGAGAATCAATGTACGTAGGAATGGTTTTAAAAAAGAATTATAATTAAGAATCTAAATTGATTGATTTATTAAAATTTTGGAGTTTAACATACTCAACTCATAAGTAACACACGAAATCGGTCGAACAAAAAAAATTAAAAAAATGCATAAATTGATACATTTACAAAAGTTTAAAGATTAGTTTATTGTTTAAAATAATACATTTAAAAGGAGGAGTGTAAATCTGTGTGGGAATGACATTAACAATAAACATCAGCAGTGTGTTGGAAAGGAAAGTTGTTTGTTGTATAGTTAATAAAATATATTTAGGTTTGAGGATGATGAAATAAAGGGAAGTCACATGGTTGTCCACATCAGAGTCACCCTTATAAATTTTATACCTAAAGTATCCACTAATATCATGTCCCTCCACACTATCACAAAGATAGTGACATTAAATGAAAACAGATTTGGAGGCCATCACAATAAATTCTTTGACTTTATAAAATAAATTTTAGTTCCCGAAGAAGTGGTTGGGGGCAAAAAGTTATGATCAAAATGAAGGGAGCATCCACCTATAACTTTAAACAGATCATTTCATACGTTTTTAGGTTAAAGGCGAGTATTTTCACATGTAGAAATCAACTTTCTTCCAATTTTAAAATGGATATCTCCTTGATGTTATTTTTTATTGGATTTTTTTTTCCAAATTTGGTTGGTTTTCTTTAATAATTTCTGTAAAAATAGAAAAGTTTTGGACTTAACTGATATTTTGTTATTTTTAGTAAATATTTTGTAATTTTTTATTGTATTTGAAAAGACGATTTGGATTGTTGAGTGTTTAGAGTAATACGTTGGACTGTTTTGCCGTTTATGTTTTTTTTTCTCCTTTTTTAATTTATACACAATTATTGGTTTTTGAAGTCGTAAAAGGAGTAAGGTAGTCAAATTAAGAAGGTTTTCAATCAAAATTGATTCCAAGAGGTGCTTGTGAAAATAATCGATGTAGGTCGAGTTTGACCGAACTACTATAAAATTGCAATGTCTTCTTCTCCGACCTATTTTCTAATTATTTTTGCATTTAATTTTAGTTTCATATTTTTGTCGGTTAAAATTGATTATATACTCTATTATATACTTTTTATCAATCTTGTTATTTAGCATAAATTAGTTAAAGTTTTTTTTTTATTTAATATAAAAATTATCTAATTAATTTAATTTTGGTGTATTTATTAAAAAGTTTAATTATATTTCATTTTTTTCGCCTATTAATTAAATTGGCAAAGTATAAGATGGGTCGGGAGGAGAGAATAATTGATATCATAGCTAGCTTCGATTCATCTACCTATATTCTACTTGCCCTTAGTTTCAAACACTTCAGAGAGCGTATCGATAGAAAGTAGTGCCTTCGTTTTCTTTTTTTTTTTTCTTGAAAACGATACGAGTCTCAAATTATATTAATTAAACAAAACTAATGCTCAAAGTACATGAGTGATATATAAAGAGCACACAAATGAAAGTAGTGTCTTAGTGGTAACAAAGATATTGCCTCGTAGGGTCGTGGATAGAAACAGGTGGAATAATTCCAACCTAATTACAATTAAATGATAGTTGCTTTTTTTGGTTTATGTTGATTATTTTGGAATTTGTCGTTAAATGACTTTTTTTCTCGAGTCTTTGACAATGTCCCAAGTATATTATCCTTGCCTAGTAATAATGGTAGGGAGTGCGAATATGATAGTTGGACCTACAAATTGATTGTCTGTGAGTGTTAGAAACGAATGACAAGATCGATCACTGGACCTACAAGTTCAGTATCTTAGATAAAAATGGTGCTTTGGAACCCTACAATATATCATAGAATTAGATTTCTACTCTTACTATTAATCAAATATCTTCTCGGCGTTGTTTCCTTATGTGGTGGTTGTTACCAGGATTTCCCCTTGCCTTGGCCTTCTTCTTTTACTTGATAAAGATTTGGAGTTTAGTGAGAGAAGCGAGTGTGAGGAAGAGGAGAAAGGAGAGTGATATCAAGTATTATTCCTCTCTTATCCAAGGGGCAAATAACCCCTAAATATATGTTTTGTGGCTATTTTGTTATCCTTCCTGTTTGGGAAATCAATACCCATTTTTCTCCATTGCATTTCTTATCTTTTAATTTACGAACCTAAGACTTTGATTTGTTTGGTTTAATTTGATTTAGGTGGGTTCAAACATATTCTAGTATTAATATTTTTTATTTTTAGGAGGGTAATAATTGTCCATTTTGAAATAAATAAAATACAAAATTCACGCTTTTTGGATATCTTTTAGATATTTCTTTTAAAAAATATTTCAAAACTAGTTGTTTTGTCTCGACAATACAGGTATTTACTATGCTTAAATTCAGGTCATAAATAAAGGTGAATCAAGTAAATATATATATATGTGTGTGTAAATGTGAAGGCTTAGATTCTCTTCTTTAATGAAAATTCTTATTGAATAGCAAAAAAAAAAATATATATATATATATTTATAAAAATATAGCAAAAAAAACTTAAATGAGTCATATAGAATTTGAAAGATTCGGTTATATTTTATAAATAATTTCAAAACTATTTTTCTATATTTGAAATGGAGGGAGCATATATGCCAACCTAACAAAATAAAAATAAATCACAATGAAATTAAAAAAAAAAAAAATCCTCTAAAAACCAAACATAGAGAAATAAAAGAGGCAGTCTTTAATGTGTATATATATATTCACCAGAAAGTCTTCCACCATATGGATGCTTTCTTCTACAAATGATTAATGAATCATCACAAATAGCGAACCCAAAGTTATATTTTTATTTGTGACATGGAATAAAAAAAGTAGTGAATATTTTAACCATTATAAAAAAAATACTCTTCAACTTCCCAATAATTCAAGGTATGTGAATTATAACAAAAAGAAAGTAGAATAATAGAACTACCAATGGACCTTAGAATTTCAATATTTTAACAAGGTTTTACGTTAGTAGTTGTTCGTGAGTTAAGAATATAACAAACAAAAAGAGACACGTTAAGAATTTGAATCAATTTTGGAAACAATAGTAGGAGAGAAAAGAAAGAAAATGTGTTCATTACCAGTTCTGTGAAGCAACAATATACATATCTTTTTAACCAATTTTCAAATTTAGATCATTCCCAAGTGAATATGACTTAAAAAAGAAATACGTTGACATTTATTTATATATTCACGAAGAGAGAAAAAATGAGAAATGAAGAAAGCAAAGAAAAAAAGACTCGAGTACAACTTGACTACATCCATCTATTTTGTAGCCTAAATAGCATCCATAGAAAAACATAACGTGTTTGCTACTACACTATGGAATCTATCATACTCTACAAATTGTGATATTTTATTATATTTATAAGTATTTTTAAAAGATTTACGGATTAAAATAATTTTTTTAAAAAATGTATTCTAAGAATATTTTTTAAGAAAGGAAAATGCTTTTGAAACAAAACAGAGAGTTATCGTTAAAAACTCCACCTTTGATAAATTTTCTAAACCCAAGGTAGATTGGAAAAGATGAACAAAGTATTAATTTTTTATTTAAAGGGAAAAAGACGTAAGAAGGGTAGTTGGAGAGCAAACAATGGAGGGTGGAAACGAGGGAATGTATAGAGGGAAAGCTTTGGAAGCATCACATATGCAAACAAGGCAAAAATGGCCAAATGGGGCCACTCCTTATTTAAATTCACGTAATCAAATTTCACACTCCATTGGTGGGTGACCAAACCAACTTCCCTTGCTTCTCATAAATGGCCTACAATGGCGGTGGTGGTAGCATTGCCCTTTCATTGCTTCTAACAAGCTGCAGCTCCCAGTTAGGCAGCTCCTCAGGTCTCCCTTTTTCATTTAATGCTCCATTTCTGTTTTCCACCACATCTTTAATTTTCTCTCTGTAGGGTTTACCCCCCCCCCCCCCCCCCCTTTCTTGATTTTTGCTAACCCACTCGATTTTACTTCGTACTCTTCCTCTTTTTTCAGTGCTTGTTTTGGACCATTCGAATCTTCTGTCTTTATCGTGGAGTTGTGTGGTTTTGAGGGTTTTGAGTCTTTATCTCTACTGGGTTGTGGTCCAAGTTTGGCCTCTCTTGTGTTTCTTTTCAGGGTTTGGGCATCTGGGTATCTCTCTGTTTTTGTTTTTTTGTTTTTTTTAAATCAATTTTGAGGAGTTTTCATTGATTTCTCGATGAGGGTTTTCAATTGACTATTTACCATGATTTCTGTTTAAGAAGCTTCATGATGTTTGAATGACAACGGCAATGTGTTATTAGCTCTGATGAAGCATTTAGTATTTCCCTGTTCTTGAAGTTGTTGCTGTAGCCTGTATTGCTGTTTCTTAGTGACAGAAGCTTGTCGGTTGTGATGTCTACAACAATCACTTTCATGATAAAAAGTTGTCCTTTCTTCTCATTGTTTCTTCTTTCTCTCTTCAAAATCAAAAGCTAGTGATTTCCATCAACTGTTTTCTATCACTTCGCTTTTTATACATTGGTTTGATTCCCCATTTTTATTCCTTGGTCGAGCCATTTTTGTTTCATTTTCTGCTAGGATTTCATAGAGTACAATGTTTTATCTGCTCATCTCTTTCCTTTCCTTCATCCTTCTTTCTAAGTCCTTCTCTTATAAACGCTTGCTGCCATGGGAGGCCAAGATGAGTTTCTTGACTGCTTTACTTGTATCAAGGTTCCATAAGAGCAAACTTGCTTTGAGTTTTTTTCTGGTTCTCAAGGTCTCCGATCCGTCATTAAAGAGCAATAGATGTAGCGCAAAACAGGGGAATTTAGAGGAGGAAAGGGGGACTTCACTCTTGGATTTGCCTGAGTTGGCTCTCGAGTCAGTTCTCGGCCGGCTTTCGCCATCTGAGTTGTGTAGGATGGCAAATGTGTGTACTTATTTGAGGGATGTTTGTGAAGATGACTATTTCTGGGAGAAGCACATGAAGCAGAAATGGGGGAAGTTGATGGGTAATTCTGCTTGTAAAGAATGGCATTTGCACATAGCTCGTCAGAGGAGATCTAAGCTCACAAATTCACCTCAGAAGAAAGGTTTTTTCAGTTCGTATTCTGGAAGTTGGTCTTTTCTGCTGACTAGACCAAAACCAGAAAGTAGAGGCAACATCAGGAGTCCTGATTCAATGAAGGCTTGGTATCAATCTCTTGAAAATGGAAAGTTATGGTTCCCAGCTCAAGTGTACAATAGAGAGGTAAGAAAGCTGATACAAGCTTAATAAACAGAGTCTTCTTGAATTCTGAGTTCACCATTCCTTATTTTAGAATGACAACAACTTTTGCTAGAAGCATCCTTGCTTTATAGATTTCTGTCTATTTTTGCAGAGTGGTCATGCTGGTTTCATGTTGTCTTGTTATGATGCCCAAATATCTTACGATTCCCAGACCGACATGTTCAAGGCAAGGTATATCGAAAGACATGCTCACATTGTCTCCAAAACTTACTTGAATCCTGCACTTGTTTATATGAATAGCACATTAAGTGATTTCCCTTTTACTAGTGAAGACTTGCTTCTTCTGTGAATGGTTTATTTAATTAAGCTATGCTTTGATCTCAGATATCCACCACACGGGAGACGCGCAATAGAGGAAAATATTTTTTGGAACAGGCTAAGAGCACCGCCTGTCGATATTCCTCCCCATCTTCTTCATGCCTCTGAATGTTTAGCTGACCTGAAGCCTGGTGATCATGTCGAAATCCAATGGAGAAAAAGCAAGGAGTTTTCTTATGGTGTGTTTTTCAACTTCAAGTTCTTGACAACTATGTAGTTTACATGATATTTTTGAGTTGATTTCCAAACCTTCATCTACCATTTTTCCTCCAAAAGTAACGAGATTCGTCGTTGGATCAAAAACCTTGTCTTGCTACTTGACAGACATTCCCCTGTTATCGTAGGTTGGTGGTACGGTGTCGTAGGCCACTTGGAAGCGTGCGATGGGAGTGCAAACAACTGCCATTGTTGCTGTAATGGTAAGTGAAAATTTGCAAGATAATTACAAGTTAATATTTGAATAGAACTGCTAGGATTTCTGAATGAGTGGTGAATCTAGTGTTTCATTACATGTTTGGAAGCACCCTCAACAAAAAAAAGTGTTAAAAACGCTCAAGTCCAGCACTGCACAAGTACTTTATCTGAAAACATTTTATATTACTCTATGGACATGAAAAATTTGAGTGAAAAGTGCCTATTGGCCTAAACAATGTTGTGGACTTGGAGTGAGACTGATATGTTGTTGGTGATTGACAGACATGGTGTTGTTGGAGTTCAGTCAGTACGGCGTCGGGTCACGATGGAGAAAGACGGTAATAAACCGAAAGAGCCACAAGGAAGTAGGGAACGAAGCAGATGGTTATTATGGAGGACTGAGGAAGCTTTACAAAGAAGAGGAAATTACGAGGTGGAAATGCTTGTGGCCTAATAGAGTTTTGGAATAGAATCATTTCTTTCTTCTTTCTTCTTTCTTCTCTGCTCCTGTTTTTATGTACAGATTTGGTTTTTTTTTTTTTTTTTTTTTTCCTTTTTCTTAACCATCTTTTCCATTTCTTTCTCTTTGAGATTTTCTCTCAAATTATGAGTTAAGAGGCATTGCGTGGAGAGTCTTTTGGAGGATGTTTTGCATATAACAGACTTCTCTAATTTTGTATCTTATATGTAAATTTGAGAATTTTCAAAGAGGTTTTTTTTCAGTTATTCAACATATTTCTTGGGAATATCAAAGGTTTTAGGAATATTCATTGCATTCTTCCTGGTGATGTTTTACCTTTGTCATTTGATTTGGACTTTTGAATTAGCTTAGACAGTCCTTTCTCTCTAATAGACTAGGGATTGAACATGTGAGATTTGCATAAAGTTTTTTTTTTTTTTTTTTTTTTTTTGACACTTGGAGGACATTTTAGTTTATTTGGTTGGTGAATAGTTGAATAATTTTTTATGTGTAATAATTTAGGTTTTTAGTTTTCGTTTTTCTTTTAAAAAGTTAAGCATATAAATATGTAAGACGTGATAATCTTATAAATACCTAAGACCTGATAATAAAAAGTTAAGTTTAATTATTTATAAAATTGATTTTAAAAATCATTTTTTTAGTTTACAAAATTTAGTATCATTATTGAAAATATTGGTAGAAAATATTGGTAGAAAGTAGGTAACAAGAAAATCGGTGGAATAGGTTATTAAAAATCAAAATATTACACATAAAATTATTCAACTATTCACCAACCAATAAGCTAAAATGTCCTCCAAGTGTCAAAAAAAAAAAAATCCTTTATGCAAAACTCACACGTTCAATCCCTAGTCTATTAGGGAGAGAGAGTAAATATAAGCTATTCAAAAGCCTAAATCAAATGGTCTATTTTAAATTTTAATTAAATAAAAAACCTAAATTGCTACGTGATATTACATAACGAGTCTTTCTTTCTAATATATTACATAACAATTTTAAATGGACCAATGTTTTTGACAAAAGAAGGGGTGAATTTACCTTATTATTCAAATTTCATTAATCTTGAATAATATTTTTCTTAATTATCAACGACTATATTTATTATATCAATTGTGACTTTCTTAATTATTAATGCATATATATTTGAATTTATTAATTTAATATGCATATATATTTATTTATTACCGTTAGAATAATTTAAATATGGTATAAATTATTGTCTTATATGATAATAATATTTTTAGTTATCTTACAAAATAAATATTTTCAATTTCATGTCGAATCAAAAGTTATTTTCTCATGACCATCGATTCTGGCGTCGACAGTCTTCTCCGATTTCTATTAAAAAAAATTGTTCTTTCTTCTTCCCTTCCAATTTGCTTCTTGTGATACGGTTAGTCTTTTTTTTATATATATTATTTATTCTTCCGTTTCGTAACATTTTTTTTTCAAAATTTTGTTCTTTCTTCTTCTATTTCATGGCATATATTTTTTTCCTTAAAAAAATTGTTCTTTCTTCCTCCGTTTCGTAACATACATTCCGGTGATGTTCCTCCTACTTTGATTTTTCACATATACTATTGAATAATACATTTATGTTTTGTGATTTATTACATATATATTACTGCACATATTCAATAATACATACGCATATTTTTTCTTACTCAATTTATATACTACTGCACATATCAATAATTACCGCATGTTCCGATCATCTTGTTCATTTTTTTGTTTAGTAAAGTTTTCGTGAACAATATGTACATTTATATACCACTGTTTAATCTACTTCTATTATGTATTTTATCAGATATATACATCTTATTCATATTTATGTTTTGTGATTTGTTACATATATACTATTGCATATATTCAATAATACATAAATTGTAGTTGAATTTCATTATATATCACTATATACACAAATGATGTTATCAATATATACATTTGTATATATACAATAACAGGTATTTAGTGACACATATAGTTCAGTTCTTTTTCCTTCATGTTTCGTATCATTTTTTTTTGTTTTTTTTTCTCGATTCGATTAATATTTTCTTTGATTTCGTACATATATTTACTGCATAATACATTTATGTTTTGTGATTTGTTACAAATATACTACTGCATATATTCAATAATATAGAAATTGAAGTTGTCATCCCCACCGAATGTAAAACGTTTAGTTGGTCGACCAAAGAAGATTAGAAGTTATTCTAAAATGAAGTTCAAGAGACGCGTTAAATGTGACTATTGTTGATGTGTTGGTCATGATCAAAAGAGATACAAGTTTTCCTTATTGAATTAGTTTTTTCTTCTTATTATTATACTTTTAGTATATTGTTTCAGAATTTTATTTGAAATATCCATATTCCAATTTTTTAGTTCAATTATTTTATTTCCATAAATTTTCAGCGTACTAATCTAAGTTACTCAATTTATTATATTTAATATACTATCCTTCGTACATAATCACTATTGTTTCAAACATAACTTATTATTTTTTTACATATAATATGAATATTTGAAATAAAATACATAAATCAATTTAACAAATTGAAAACATAACATTTCGTTCATAAAATATACAATGTATTCTTTCATATATACTATTCATAAATCAATCTAACATATCTTATTTCTCGGAAAATCTAAGTCAATTTATATGTATTATTGTATATATGAAGGGTATATATACACTAAATAACAAAATCGATACATCATATTTTTTGAAAACTGTATGTCAACATATATTTGTATAAATTGTATATATCAAATGGTATATATCTAAATGAAATATTACGGAATCAAAGTTTAAAACGTTATAGAAAATCTACGATGTTATATATATGAAGTGGAATATGTCTAAAACAAATATGTGCAGATGGCGTACGACGGAGGTGAGAAATTAAGCAGAGATGATTTGATTAAGAAATAGATTTTTTATTACAAAAATAATTAAATATATAATTTGATTATAATTTAAAATCAACTATATTGGAAGTTATATTTTAGACAACAATGATAAATATAATGTAAATAAGGTAAAAAATACTTTTTAATTACTAATTACCTATATAATTAATGTTAATCATAAGGATAAAATTGTCCTAAAAATATGTGAATTCCTAATTAAGTAAAAAAAAAATGTTATTTTAGGATATTTGTGAAATTTTATAGTCAAATTAAGATTTTTGTCTAAATCTTTCTAAAAAAAATTACGGTCCACCTTGTCAGGTTTTAGGATAAATTTATAATAAAATTTAGGAAAATTATTAAAAATAAATAAAAAGATAAACAAAATATGAAGGTTTCATAGAGAAATAAAACGACTTAGTTTATTTTGTATGTTTTAAGATTTTCCAAAATAGATGGTAATAAAATAGATTGATTTTAGTTTTTAGATTCATATGTAACTGTAGACAAAGTTAATGGTGAAAGAATGAAATTAAATTCCTGAAAACAAATAGCGATGAGAGAAGAAGTGTTTTTCAATAACAAACATTGTAAAAGGCTATTTTAAGTGGATAAATGAAAACGAAATCAAAATTGAGTATTTTTAAAATGAAATATAAAAATGGAGTCTTCACATCACCACCAATAACCACAACCCAAAATTTCAACCACCAACTCCCTTTGTTTCTTTTCCAATCCTTCTTTATGTTTTCACCTAAAAAATGACTTCTTTTTTTCTTTTTGCTTCTAATCAATCTTTAATGATTTTCCAAATCTACAATTTATCCAAACAACACCTAAGCAAATAGGAATCAAAAAACTAAAGAAAAAACCACACCAAACTCTATATATGGTTAATGTCACGCGCATCTTCATTACTTATATCATCATTTTCTTTTTCTTCTCGTCGGTGATCTACCTTACCCCTTTTCCTCACCAACTTTATTATATCCTTTGCTTCCATCCACTTTGCCTCTTTAATCATCGAATTTATCCACAGAATTCAAAACAAATCAATAATAAAACGTGGATTCAATTTTAAATCTCGCAAGTATTGCTCTTCAATAAGTGATCAGTCTTATTCAAACATTTTTAATTGTCTCATTTTTCTGTCATCGCCATTCGAGATTAGGGTCGATGTAAAGGATGATTCTATTAGGCTTTAGAATTCATGTTTTTAAGTATAATTTACTCTTTTTATTTGATTTAGGATTAATACTTGAACCCAACTTTCTAAAAGAGTAAAATTTGAGTGTTAAATGGTTAATCTGATCTTTCTAATTTGTATGAAAATTAAAACTCTAACCACCACCTCCGATAACCATTGTTAGCCAATATTCGGCCACCATCTCAAGCGAATCAATTATACTAATTCAAAATTAGTAAAAACACATTAGTGTATAATAAACCAAACAAACTTGTACATAAAAACACTAATTTTGAAAGAAAATTTTTGTCAAACACACGACATGTTTTTATAAAAGAAAAAAAAAACCTTAAATAAAAATCAATTGTTGAAATAATATATATTTTTTTTTTCTTAAGTGAGCCCAAACATGCTTTTTATTGATTAAATTCGTTGATATAAACAACTCAACTTCAATAGTACACACTATTATTCAAGTTTGCATATTTATCTCTCTTTCTTTTTTTTCTACTTTTTACATTTTATCGAGTAATCTCAATGTTCCCTATTTTTCGAGAAATTTGATTTTAAAGTTATATATACTACAAATATAGATTTACTAACTCCAAATTTATTAACTCACTAATGGATCTCCAATTATAATAAAGGATTAAAATAATAAAAAGTTTAAAATAGGAAGAGGAAAATGAGGTTTGAATTAAGATATAATATATGATGTATTATTGAGAGAGGAGACAAAAACATTTCACAAGTTGACATAGATAAGTACACAATGGTAAACAACTTGAGAATCTCCAATCTCTATTCGGGAATTGGAATGAGTGTTTGTGTTGGGGATTGGACCTACTCAATTTATCCTCTCCACTCAATTCATTTTCCTTTCTTCAAATTCATATATATATATAAATTATATTCCTAACATTAATAATATATTATATTTTCTTTGTTGCAACTATATTGCAAGTGAACACAAAATTTAAATTGTATGAAAATGTATTAACTTTTGTAGATGGTTTGGTGGTGTTGGTCACAAATTGTATATCACTACAGATATCATCGAGTGTGGTTTTTGGTCGTCGAGGTGTGATACAAGTAATCATCAACGTGAAGAGCCGTTGAATATATTATTGGAACTTATGATAGGAGGTGGTGGTGAGTTTGTAAAAATAACCAACTCAATTGTATCAATATTTAAAATTGATGAGCTAAATAGTACTATATAATAATTATTTAGAATTTACTTCCTTATACACATGCAAATAAATAAACAATTAAAATACCGAAAACACCTCTTTAATTTTGAATGGTTATTTTCATAGGTATAAAAGAATATTTATTGATTCCTTAGATTTTGGGTTAGCTTTCATTTGATTTCTTAATTTCAAAATATTTTGGAGTGGTTATTTTTTAGGCTACAAATTTATATGTGAAGTCTAAGGTTTATTATTCAATTTATATTTTAGATTTTAGTTTTTAGCGTTAATGTCTACTATTTTAATTTAGAAGAATTATAGCTAGTTAAGTTATCATTTTCGTCACCTTTTACCATAAGTTTTAAATTCACTTTATAAACTAAAGTGACTATTTAGTGAAAAATCAATATTAAAACTATAAACTTTGAAACAAATTAATTAAATCATAATTCAATCTCGGTAACAAAATTTTATTGTTTTAAGATTCAAAAGATGAACTAAAAACTAGACCCAAAATCATTTTTTATTGAATATTTCCTTTGAAAATGAATGTATTTAAGATTTCATGTTTAGATGGTAATTAAAAAGAAAAAAGAAAGTTAAAAATCGAAAAGGTTTATGTAATTTAATTTTAAAATCTACAAAATCATGGAGAAAGATTTTAAAATAATTTTGTTGGTAGGAACAAACAACAAAATTCATATCACTCACTCTTTAAATAAGATTTTAAAAATAATAATAAATTTGATTTATGTTACTATAAAAAGAGTAATAGATGGAAATGGAGGCAACCTGATGGGAGAACTCATGGATATTAAAACAAAAAAAGGGATAGAGAAAACACAATTGCCTATAAAATAAACAAACAATGAAAAAGATGACACACAAATAGAAAGGCTAAATATTTGTGACACCCCCTACTAACTAAATTGTCACTGCTTTTAAATTTTCGATTTAATTTCTATCTGCTTTTAGGAGTAACCATCCTAAAACCACTTTAATTTGTATCTTTTTTTTAAAAAAAATGTATTATTTTAGTAGTCTCTAAAAACTACGTTTCAAAATTTAGATACTAAAAAAACTATTTTTTTTTCCAAAATTAAATTATTTTGTAGTATTTTTTAACTACTCCATTAAAGTTGCTTTAAATCCTTATATTGAGGTGGAAAAAAGATCATATCTTTCCACTCAAATAATGATTTTATAAATCATATATATATATATATATGTATATAGTATTATTCGTGAGAATTTTGGTTAAATACTTTGAAGTGACTTGTTGATAATCAATCTCTAAAGTATTTTTTTTTATAAAAAAAAAAAAGTAAACTCCCATTTAATATCAATTTTGTTTCTAATTTTATGCTTTGATCCACTCTGATTTGACTAAATCTTCCTAAATATAAGTATTTCTTGGGTTGTCACCCCAAATTCACAACACAATTAAAAAAAAAAAAGGCAAATTCAAGTTAAAAATTGAAAATTAAGTTGGCCACAAAATGAAGCATTTTTTTATACCCAATAGATACATTTTTAAATACTTGAAAAGACAATCCAAACATGTAAAAGTTTGGGATCCCAGAAATGTTATGGGATTGTTGATTTATGGATAAAGATTAATCCATTTAAAATTTCGTTATAAAAAATAAAAATTAAATAATAGGATAATTAAAAAGTAAACAATTTAAATTACATTTAAAAAGTAATTTCATTAGATTTGAAACACAATAGAAAGAGAGAAAAAGAAATACAATGATAGGGAAAGGGAGATCCCTTCTATATTACGTATTCTTCCATCAAAATTCACCAACCCCCATTTTTGGGGACGCGCTTCAAGTTCACTCCAAGCGGCGCGTGGTCCTTTCTTTCACTTCCTCCACCTCAGATTTTTACGCTCAACCATAATAATATTCCACAAACTCAAAAATATTAAAATTATAAAAGCCCCCAAAACTATTGTTATTTTAACTTGCCACCCCCATTCCACCTCCCAAGATCTGCCACCTCATCATCTCTATATTCTATAAATATAACTCCATTTCCACTTCTTCCAACTCGCGCTCGCCCTTGTCTCTTCTCTTCTCTCTGTCGCTCCCCATCTCTCTCTCTCTCTCTCTCTCTCTTCCTACTTCGTTTCTCCACTCTCCATTTCTCTATCTCTCAGGGGAGCTTCATTTCTCTCTCCAGGTTCGTTCTCCACTTTCCTTTTCTTCTTCTTATGGCCGAGATCTGATTTCCTCCAGGATTCCTTTTTTTTTTTTTTTTTTTTTTTCACTTTAGATCTGATTCATTTGCTACGGGTTTTGTTTTATTTAGTCTTTTCATGTACTGGATCTGTCCATCGATGGCTTTTTAATTTTTACTTTTGCTGATTGAAATTTGTATATATATATATTTTTTTTACTTTACTCGTCGGATCTCTCATTTATTCATGCTTGTTCGTTTCTCTATCTTCTTGTTGTGTTCGCAATTCTATTGATGCTCTGCGGTCGCTTCATTTTCACGACAAATTGTTTTTTTTTCATCGATTTCAACTTGTGAATTAACTAATGCTCTGCATTGGACTGCACTCTTGGTTGATCCATGCATTAGGGGTTAGGGGATGTACAAATTTACTCGCGGTTTGGATTCGAGAAAGTTAAAAGGAAATGATTTTAAATCATGTGATTTGGAATTTGAGGAATGATTTTGAATTGATTACTTAGTTTGAAACTATTAGTTTGGATGTGACCATGTATTTAAATTTTTTTAGTTTGGATGTGACAGTAAAAGTTTAAGAATTTACTAATATAGGTTTTCATCTATGATGTGTTAATTGAAAATTAGAATATGACAAAGGCTAAAATGGTAATTTAAGTCTACATACTCTGAAATCAGACTCCATTAGTCGGGGAAGTTTTTAAAATAAAAACAGGGTTTTTGAAATCACTCTCTTTCTTACCTTAACAAATAACGAAATGCAATCCCTCACGAGGTTCCATAATTGAAATAGATGGAGAATGAAATGATAATGGTGTAAAATGTATAATGGAGGTTGTTTGTAAATTTAATAATTTTCGTTTGTGATTTGTTGAGCAGAACAATGGCATCCCACATTGTTGGATATCCCCGTATGGGACCCAAGAGAGAGCTTAAGTTTGCTCTTGAATCATTCTGGGATGGAAAGAGCTCTGCCGAAGATTTGAAAAAGGTGGCAGCGGATTTGAGGTCATCCATCTGGAAACAGATGGCTGATACTGGAATCAAGTACATCCCTAGCAACACTTTTTCATACTACGATCAGGTGCTTGATGCCACCGCAACTCTTGGAGCTGTTCCTCCTAGATATGGTTGGAATGGTGGTGAGATTGGATTTGACACCTACTTCTCCATGGCTAGAGGAAATGCATCTGTTCCAGCAATGGAAATGACCAAGTGGTTTGACACAAACTAGTAAGTAATCATGAATGGAAGAAACAAGACGTGTTCTAATAGAATGGAATTGGTATATGTATAGCTAACCCTGTCAATGCAATGATATGCAGCCATTTCATTGTCCCTGAGTTGGGACCAGAGATGAAATTCTCTTATGCTTCACACAAGGCAGTGGAGGAATATAAAGAAGCCAAGGCTGTAAGTGTTGTTCTCAAATGAATTTATGAAATTTAGATAATAGAAGAATCTATAAAGGGAGGTTTAGTTTAGTTGGTTGTAACTGTACTTATAATGGACTATGTTAATTTGTGCAGCTTGGAGTAGAAACTGTCCCCGTTCTTATTGGCCCAGTGTCATATTTGTTGCTCTCTAAGCCAGCTAAGGGTGTGGACAAGAGCTTCTCCCTTCTTTCCCTTCTTGACAAGATCCTTCCCATCTACAAGTAAAGAACTGTTGACTTATGTCTGTACTTTGAGTGTTGTCCATTAACGACTATCTCTTCTCATTTTTACTAATAATTGACCACTTATCAGGGAGGTTGTGTCAGATCTTAAGGCAGCTGGTGCTTCTTGGATTCAGTTTGATGAGCCTACATTGGTGAAGGATCTTGATTCTGACAAATTGAAGGCCTTCTCTGATGCATATGCTCAACTAGAATCAACTCTCTCTGGTTTGAACGTTCTTGTTGAGACATATTTTGCTGATATCCCTGCTGAAGCATACAAGACCTTGACTTCTTTGAAGGGCGTCACTGCCTATGGATTTGATTTGGTTCGTGGAACTAAGACACTTGATTTAATCAAGGGTGATTTCCCCAAGGGAAAGTTCCTCTTTGCTGGAGTAGTTGATGGAAGGAATATTTGGGCAAACGATCTTGCTGCCTCAGTCAGTGTATTGGAGGAACTAGCTGGCGTTGTGGGCAAAGGTATCTCCTGCTTAAATCTATGATATTTAATACATACACTGTATTTGATGTTATAGTTTGAGTTTTGAGACTGTTTTCTTACTGATCTCCTCTTTCCCCCTTCCGGCAGACCATCTTGTGGTCTCCACCTCCTGCTCACTTCTCCACACTGCTGTTGACCTTGTCAACGAAACTAAGTTGGATAACGAAATTAAATCATGGCTTGCTTTTGCTGCTCAAAAGATTATTGAGGTCAATGCATTGGCAAAGGCTTTGGCTGGTAACAAGGACGAGGTAATTTTTTGTGCCTGATTTAATTTGACTTGGCTGGGTGTTAGGCTATGTTACAAGCCGTATTTTCTAAACTCTTAAGCTAAGCTCGTGGATTCGTATTTGCAGGTATTTTTTGCTTCTAATGCCGGAGCTCATGCTTCAAGGAAGTCGTCTCCCAGGGTGACCAATGAGGCTGTTCAGAAAGCGGTGAGCTCATCTGTTCTTATCCATAAAGTGTTTAATTTTCTGTTTACTGACACTTAATGCTGATGAATTGCTTTGTTGTTTGCTTGCACAGGCTGCTGCTTTGAAGGGTTCCGATCATCGCCGTGCTACGAATGTTAGTGCAAGACTTGATGCTCAACAGAAGAAACTTAACCTTCCAGTCCTTCCCACCACCACCATTGGATCCTTCCCTCAAACTGTTGAACTCAGGAGGGTTCGCCGTGAATATAAAGCAAACAAGTGAGTAATTCACTAATACTACCTTTTCTTTAAAACCTGAATACAATTTGTTGCTGTTTCTAATATTGGAATCTTCATCGGCGTCCTATAGGATCTCTGAGGATGAATACGTTAAGGCTATTAAGGAGGAAATTAACAAGGTTGTCGAGCTCCAGGAAGAGCTTGATATTGATGTCTTGGTTCATGGAGAGCCCGAGGTGAGTTTTTTGGAGCCTTTTAAGACAGACGAAATGAAGGCTATCCTATCCTTCCCTTTTTTGTTTTCTCATTTTGCACCTTCTAACTAACTTTGGTTTTTATTTCACTGCAGAGGAACGATATGGTTGAATACTTCGGTGAGCAGTTGTCAGGTTTTGCCTTCACTGTTAATGGTTGGGTGCAATCATACGGATCACGTTGCGTGAAGCCTCCAATTATCTATGGTGATGTGAGCCGCCCAAAGCCCATGACTGTCTTCTGGTCAACCACAGCTCAGAGCATGACATCCCGCCCGATGAAGGGAATGCTTACTGGCCCTGTCACCATTCTCAACTGGTCCTTTGTTAGAGTCGACCAGCCAAGGTAGTAATGGAAGATAATGCCTCCATGAAAGAATTGTTGTTTGTTTGTTTTCCTTATGGCAATACCAACACCATACTTTTGTGTATGCTTTTGCCTTCCAGGTTTGAGACTTGTTACCAGATTGCTTTGGCCATCAAGGACGAGGTTGAGGATCTCGAGAAGGCTGGAATTAATGTTATCCAGATCGACGAGGCTGCTTTGAGAGAAGGGTTGCCTCTTAGGAAGTCTGAGCAAGCCTTCTACTTGGATTGGGCTGTTCACTCTTTCCGTATCACGAACGTTGGCGTCCAAGACACAACTCAGGTTACTAACCACTGCCATTTTTGTTACCATTGTTAGTACATTGATTAAAAATATTCAAATGAACCTAACATTTCACCATTCCCCAGATCCACACCCACATGTGCTACTCCAACTTCAACGACATCATCCAATCCATCATCGATATGGATGCCGATGTGATCACAATTGAGAACTCTCGCTCCGACGAGAAGCTCTTGTCAGTCTTCCGCGAGGGAGTGAAGTACGGTGCTGGAATCGGACCAGGTGTGTACGACATTCACTCTCCAAGAATACCATCAACTGAAGAGATTGCAGACCGCATCAACAAGATGCTTGCAGTGTTGGAGACAAACATCTTGTGGGTGAATCCTGACTGTGGACTCAAAACTCGCAAGTACGCCGAGGTGAACCCAGCCCTGAAAAACATGGTGGCGGCTGCAAAGCTTCTCCGAAAAGAGCTTGGGAGTGCTAAGTGAGTTTGAGTTCTTGTTGGAGGTTGTTGAGTGAGTATCCAACCGGTCCCTTGAAAAAAAAAAGGAAAGAGATGAGTTTGTTTTTGTTTGTCTAAATAACTGAGTTGCGAAATGTTTAGTAGTGTGTAGGTGTGCTCTTGGGAGCAATTCTTGCTTTCGATATTCTCTCTCTATATCTGTTTTTTTCCCCACCAAAGTGACCAAAACTGCATTATGTGTATGGAAAAGAAAAAAAGAAGAAATGGCATTGCTAGTTTTGGGGCATTTGATGATGGTCACATATGATGGCTTTTGTTACCCTAAATTCTTATGAATAGAATGGCTGATTCTCTCTTCGCCAATTCTTTTGTATCAATAGTTGAAATTTGCACTCCTACCCCTCAATCTTTTTTTTCCTCCTCATATATTGTTTAATACTTTGGAATTTGATTTGTATCCGTTTAAATTCTAAACCAATAATCGTATTAATTTGAATAATTCGATATTGACAAATTTATCTATTTACATTATCATTTAGATTTTTGGATAATAATCTTACTAAATTAAACTAATTAGTTTTCAACCATCAATTGCATAAAAAGAAATCAACCGGAAACGATATTAGTGGATGATTTTCTTTATTTCTCTTTTCTATTTTTAAAAGAGAATTAAATTATTGTTCATTAAAGTTTTGAGATAGATGAAATTTACGCAATGGGAAATATAAGCTCATCTGAGTTTTCATCAACAAAAACTAAACTTTTCTGAAAATTCGTTCAAATACTTTTCTACCCATCTTGATGATATAGAAATCTAGAAATAATAAATTTTTTAAATAAATCTTGATATTATTAGTACTATTTTTTACAATTTTCCTTGCCTCTCTTCTTATAGTTTTCATTTTTTTTTTTAAGGTGACAATATATTTAAAATACAAACCACTTATTCTATGGTTAAGACTCCAAAAGTACACAAATCAAAGTACATGAGATATAACTTACCCACAAAACAAACAAAGCACACAACTAAAAACAAAAAGGCATTCTCAGTTCAAACTAGAAGCAAAGTCAAAACCAAAACAGCAAAAAATGATGTTTGAAGTACGTTTTGGTGTTTAGTATACGAAATAAAATTGAAGTGTTTGATAACTACTCAAAACATATATTTGAATTTATTTTATATATATATATATAAAAAAATTTTAAATGATTTATTTTTAAAATTAAATACTTAAAAATTATTCAGACGACAATAAGTGAACGTTTTTTTAATAATGTTGTTTTAAAAATTATTGTAAAAATTAGGATAGAGTGAAGCAATTGACAAAAAATAGAGTAGTGAAGTGCGGGACTAGGCAAAGTTGTAGACGGGGTCTACGACTTCGTTGATGTGTCCACCTTCCATAGCTGTCCTCCATTCACATTTATTTTCTTTATACGTAATCATCATTAAAAAATTTAAACTTTCTAAAATTACGTCCACGACTTCATTAATAAAAAACGTTCACAATAAGTCAAAAGCTTAGTCAACACAAAACCCATGAATTGGAAAATACCAAGCGGCCCAAAATAGTAATGGTTTGATTGGATACAATACTTGATGCAAAAAAAGGAAAAAGAAGAACAAAAGACTACTGGGAAAGGAATCTAAAAGTCATGTATTTGTAAGGTTGATTGGAAGAAAGAAAGAACTCGTTTGCACCATCTATCACCCTTACTTTCTTATATTTGCAATAAGTTAAAAAAGAAAAAAGAAAAAAGAGCGTTTATACAGTTTTTTTTTATAAAATATATATATATATATTTTTATCATTTTATTACATTAGCAATGTTGGATTTTGGGGCAACCAAGGGGAAGCAAGAAGTGAAGTCCTTCCTCTCCACACTCTCCATCTTCTTCTCAATTTCTAGGGTTCTTCATTTTCTCTCTCTCTACTGAAACCCCTTCCTTTCATTCAACATGTTCAAAACAAAGCTTCAAGAACTCTGTCATCGCAAATCTTACAAATTACCTGAATACTCAGTGGTTAAACAAGGCCAAGACCACGACCCACGTTTTGAAGCCACTGTCACCGTCGACGGCAAGCAATTCTGTTCATCCACTCCTTCTAAATCTTCCAAGCAAGCACAGAACGATGCTGCTAAGCTTGCTTTTGACTTCTTTTCTCTTCCTTCTTTACCTCAACCGTCCCAGCAGCTTTGCCCTCAACCAGTTTTGCCAGAATCCTCTTCTCCCCCGAAACTAATTCCTTCTATTCTCCCATTTTCTCCCCCCTCTCTAGATTTATCTTCTTTTCCTCAGCCGTCTTTGCCTTCGCAATTGGGTACGTGTTAACACTCTTTTTTCTTCCCACTTTCCATTTTCTTCTATCACTATTTTGTTGAGTGTATTTGTTAATAGCATTTCCATTTTCATCTCTATAGCAATAAGATTATAAAGAAATTGCAAGTTTTTGTCTTCTTTTGGGGGGAAGGGTGATCTAGGTATTGGTTATTTTTAGAATAAGAACGATTTTCTATATTAGGTAATGTTTGTGGTTCCCCATCAAAATGTTGCTTCGTATGATTGTGTTGTTAGTAAGTTTATCATTACAAAAAATTATTCCAATGGACTACGAGTGAAGAAGATATACCATGCTTACAAAATGGAGGAACCAATTTACAAATTACCTCATTTAAGAGCTAGGCTAGGCAAGTAACTCGAGTGATGTGAGACTCTAAATCTTGCTCTTTGCAGCGAAGCTACGGTAATGTCTCTCCAGCCTAATATACCGAAAGACAGCCTTGATTTTTCCATAGGGTCTTTTTCTCCAGGGATGCTTGATTGAGTGATAGGAAGAAGAGTCCATATATTATCATTCTTATTATTTTTCTGATAAGAGACAGAGAACCTTATATATTATTTGGATTTTCAATATTCCATGATCCAAAAGCCAACCATAAGAAATCCCAAAAAGATCTTGCTAAGGAACACGAGCTGGAAAGGTATCTGTGAGCTTCAGAATCCCTTTTGCATGAAATACAAACAATTAGGAGAGATATAAGCCTGGGGGATGTTTGTTGTATTGTATCTTGTTTTGGGATGTTTAAAAAATGGCTCCCTTATAAAAAACTACACTTTTTTGGGCGGATATTTTCCTTCCCGGATGGTGTGATATATTTCATCTTTGGCATGGATTCCAAGTCCTGCTAGGGGTTTTGATCAGGATTTGGATGTGAAAACACCATCCTTGTACAAATTCAAGACTGATGCGTCCTTATTTATCAGGCATAATAAATGAAAGGGCATTTGAGTGCCTAGTCCATTCTTTAATTTCATCATCAGTAAGACTTCTTATTGGCCAAATGTTCCATGATCAAGATGGTCTCCCTTATGTTTTTTTTTTTTAAACGAAGACAAGAATATTTATTAATGTAAACTCAAAGTACAAGAGGATTACAGAGAAACCTAAAGGGGGGGGGGGGGTGAGCGGATCATAATATCCCAAAGAAAATCCAAAGACCATAAGAAGTCAAAGTACAACAATTACAGCGGTGCAAAACAACCAAAATAGTCAAAAATAAAACTGAAGAAAAAAACAATACAAGAAATGAACCAAAAACAGAAAAGATTGGTTTTCCAAAACCAGCAAACCGACATATTTAGGAATGTGGAAGTTGCAAGAGGATCAACAACAGATTAACCATAAAACTTGAAGGAAGACAACCCAATTTAAACATAGATCGTGAATGGAATAATCATTAAATTCTTGACTTAAAGAGCACTGGGTTGCTGCATTCCTTTTTGCAGTGTCCACAGTGTCTAACCAAGCCCCTGCCTGATACACTGATTGCGCTCAAACCAAATTTCTGCCAGCAGTGCTTTAAACATGTTTTCCCAATTAAACGTGGTCTCTTTGACAGAATCGGCCCCTTCAATAGCTGGAAAACGTTTGAGCTTTATCTAAAAGAGAAGATGGAGAGAGGTGAACTGAAAGAGACTTAATTGAGAATATACCTTATGGATCGATTTTCCTGATTCTTATAACCTCCATTTCAGTCACCCTTTCTGTCTAACAAGGATTGAGAAGCAGTACCACTGTCTGTAGACCAAGTAAATCTGTTGTTTTGTAATGGAATCTCCATAGGAAAGGCCACCTCAATGAAGTTGTTAAATAACTTCATTCCTCTTGTGTTCCTGCCTGAAGGAAAGCGCTCATGGGCCTATCTAATGACAGTAAAGTCCTTCCTAAATACCAAGTCTCAGCTGAACATGCTTGAAGGATAATAGCCCCGACCACGTTTGTAACCCAGCAACTCTTTTTACAAATCGTGAAGCAACTGATTGAGAGAGAGAACCTCCCTTTAATGGTTTCCACTATCAAAATCCTGCTTCGGTCCCACATGGTAAGCATCCCCCTGAAAATTCTTTTGATTCCACAAAGACCCAGCCAATGTCCCTAGAGCTCCAAAGTATTTTTGTATAAGTATTATTAAATCTTTCCATTTTAGATTCCTGGATCTTTACCAAAATCGGATTAATCGCTTTTAGGAACTTCTTGAGAGCAATGCACTTGGATGGAACCTTTGAGCCCCCTGTGTTCCAGGAGACTACCTTCATTGGTGGTAGTAACTACATTGCAGTGATAGAACAACTTGCTCAGACCAGAATAATACCACAATCTTTGACTATGGGCACCAACTCCTTCGACAAATCTGAAGATTTTAGCGAGGAGGACCGAGGGGTGTCGTCTAGCGGGGCACAATCAGCTTCAAATAGAACTTTAAATCCATCCCTTCAATTTTCGCATAAGCCTTATGACCAGGACACCTCAAGCCCGTTGAATCTTCACTACTAACATCGAAGGGTGAGTCTATCTCCATATATGCCTGCTTCTTAGTGGTGACAATAGAATGGCAAGGGGAACCTCGTACTAATGTTACCTTTGTATTAGGGTCCGTGAAATTCGAGTAATTGAGAAATTTTGGACTAGGAGAATTAGTTACTGACCTGTTGAAAGAATCAGGCTTGGACTTTGGAACCACACACCTCTAAGAGATTTGGGTTATCTTCAGAAAGGGAAGGCTTGAGTTCATGTTTCCGGTGGGGATCCAAAATAGGGGCTTTGGTCCCCCTTCTGTTAGTAGGGGTGTTTTGCCAGGCTGGTTTTTTTTTATGTGCCCTTGTATTCTTTTATTCTTTCTCAATAAAAGTTGTTTGGTTAAAGAAAAAAATGTTCCACGATCAAGAAACAATATTGCCTAAGGTCTAAAATGGATGCCTCATCCTTGAGGGTAAGAGGATATAAGGAGGGGAACTATGTATCCCATCGATGACCTAGATGACATAAATGGGCCTCATTTCATCATTTTATACCCAATCTGCCTATTAGCACTCTATTCATGCAAAATGACATTTAAATCTATAAATTTTTCATGAACTAGCTCAATTTTTACCAAAAAATATCACACATTTACTGTGGTATCAATTCTCAAATAGAACAGCTGATATTGAAAGGAAACATGGGGTAAAGGGTCTATCTCCTAGCAATTTATCCCCTCAAAAGTAAGTATTCTTCCCATCTCTTTCAACATAATGAACAAATTGGAAAAGAAAAGGAAGCTTAGTAAAAATCTCTTTTCATGTGTTTCTGGAAATGCATTTTAAATCCACCGAGAAGCCACTCAAAAGGGTCAGGGCTGTACTTGCTTATAATGACCTTGTGCCATAAGCTGTCTGTTCACGATGAAATTGCAATGACCATTTAGCCAAAATGACCTTGTTCCTGGCTCTTATGTTATCTCTGCCTAACCCTCCAAGGTTTAACAGCCTAGCCACCACCTCCCATTTCACAAGATGAGAACCTTTCCCCTCATTAACCCCCTCCCTTAACATTCCCTTTCTCAACTTCTCAAAAACCTACCTGACTGCACTAGGGACTCTAAAAAGGGACATAGAAATAGATCAGGTTGTTGTTCAGGACTTGGTGAATTGTATTTTATTTTTTTTGGATAAGAGGACTGAATGAAATGTAAACTTACCACTTTTTTTAAAAAAGAAAAAACTCTTCCTGAAATGTTGACTTTTTTTCAATCTTACGAATGACACGGTTTTTCAATCTTACGAATGACACGGTCCCACAATGTGAGCTTTCTAGGATTATGACCGTGGGGAAGGCCTAAAATTGGAAGAAGAAGAGGCTCCAACCTCACACCCCACCCTAGTGAACTGGAAAGTAAATGTTAACAGAACCGCAACTTAGAAAAATATGAGGCAAGTTAGTGTAGATTGTAGAAGTAGAAGTGATTTAGGTTGGATTGAATTCCCGACATGGGAAGAACAAATGGATGCAAACTTAAATACAAGTTGGCTGAAGGCATGGAAAACAAATGGATGTTGATTGAAATGACTTCTATTCCATAAAACAAGTTACATGTTAAGGGAGAATTCTGGAGGTTTCTGATAGAACACAGTGTAGATGTTCTTTATTCAACTTGGTAAAAGATACTTAAGTACAAAGACAGATTGATAGATTATCAATCCTGGAAATAAAACACAAAAATACAACAAAACAATAAGAACATACCACTCTGTTCTCCTCCTCTCATGGAAAAACAGCCCTCTCATAAAGTGAAAACTTCTCTCCACTCACAGACTCCTCTCCTTCCCTTTAAACTACCCCTTCCCTCCTAAATAACTGAAAGACCGTAAAAAATAACAGCACTACCCTTATAACTACCCAATAACTTCCGATTTCTCTTTCTTCTTTCTCCTACTATATTGCAATATTATGGGAGGTCTAACAGTTCCCTCCGTTAAAATGACCAACATATACCTTATGGTTGGGTGGCCGGTGAACCGGGTGGGCTTAGAGATTTGTAACCTAAAGATTCACAATAGAGCTTTATTGGCCAAGTGGCTGTAGTGCTTTGCCCTTGAGCTTGAATCCTTATGGCGTTAGATGATTGTGAACAAGCATGATCTCCATCATTTTGATTGGGTGGAGGGGTTAAAGGCACACATTGAAATTGGAAAGACATATCCTTTGAGTTTCCAACTTTCTTTCGATTCACTCGTATTGTTGGGTGGGGGGACAACAAGGAAACATATTTCTGGGAGCACCTGTGGGTGGGGGACAATACTCTTTGTTCTTTGTATCTGCATCTTTTTCTCTTGTCCTCTTTTAAAAACCGTTCGGTTTCGGATCGTTTGGTTTGGTCTAAAAATTTAGTGTCCTCTTTCGGGTTCCATCGTAATTTGTCTAATAGGGAAACCGAAAAGGTTGCTTCTCTTATTTCTTTGCTTGAGAGCTACAGTTTCAGGGAGGGGAGGAGGGATTTTCGTGTTTGGAGTTCTAACCCAAGTTAAGGTTTCTTGTGTAAATCCTTATTTAGTTTGTTGTTGGATCCCTCTCCCATTAGGAAGTATGTTTTGATGTGGTCTAGAGGATTAAGGTTCCTAAGAAAGTTAGATTCTTTATTTGGAAAGTCTTGCTTGGTCGTGTGAACATTGTTGATAGGCTTGTTAGGAGAAGAACCTCCCTTGTTGGGCCTTTTTGTTGTACTATTTGTCGGAAGGTAAAAGAAGACCTCAATCATCTCTTTTGGGATTGGCCGTATGTGTGGTGCTCTTTTTTGTAGGATTTTGATGTAATTATGCTGGCCAAAAGGAGCATTTGTGTGACGATTGAGGAGTTCCTCCTCCATCTGCCTTTTAGAGAGAAATGTCAATTTTTGTAGCTTGCTGGGGTGTATGCTATGCTTTGGGATAATTGGGGGGAGAAGAGTGATCGGGTATTTAGAGGTAGGGAAAGGGACTCTTGTGAGGTTTGGTCCTTAGCTAGATTTCATGTGTTCCTTTGGGTTTTGATTTTGAAGACCTTTTGTAACTATTCTATTGGTAACATTTTACTTAGTTGGAACCCCTTCTTTTAGTTGGGGTGTTTTGGTGGTCTTTTTTTTTTTGTATGCTCTTATATTCTTTTTTTTTTTCCTCAATAAAAGTTGTTGCTTTTATTTATAAAAAAAAAAAAAAAGAAGAAAAAGAAGAAAAGAACCCTTAAAATCCTTAGATCTAAAAATGTGCTCTAGTTAATTTTCCGCCTTAGATCTAAAGACTCACTGTAGCAGTAGGTATATTATTAGGGAGATAGAAGTGCAGTGAGCAAGTGTGCAAATGGTTTGGCCATGGAGAGATAGTGGGCACATGCTTTAGATTACTGAAGATTGATCATGTCTAGAAATAGTGGGATGAAAGAGAACGCATCACATGCATCAAAGAGAGACTGAATCTTGGGTTGGAGCATGTTCATTGCAAGATGATGGGATAAACTTCCACAAGATGTTTTCAATAAAATGGAGCCTAGTGTAACTGTTTTCTGAAAATCATTTCTGGATTTGTTCCCGCCAAATACTGACCTGTTATTGTTATTACATCTGCATTTATAGAAAAATAAAATTAAACATGATTCCATCAACTCACTCAACGTACAGTTTTCAATTCCTCTGTTATAATCTTAATGACTTTGACATGGTTGCACTAATTCCTTAAAATATTTGGCCTTGCTGTAATTGTTTGTTATCCTGGACAACACAAAGTCAAGAAGGGGTAAGTTAAAGTAGGAACTGTAGGATTTAGATATTAAATTGATTTTTCTAATGTGCAAGAATACATAAAGTTGTCACTTTTCTTTTCTTGCAGGCAATTTTGGTGCGATAGCTAACCTGGACAACAAAGTTACTTCCCCACCGAGACCAGAAGTAAAGCTTGAGGTGGCAAACAAATCTTCTGAACTTAAGGAATCTAGTAAAGGTTTTAAAAACAGCATTCAATGCTTACAAAGCTTTCCAGTACCTCTTCACATTTTTAAAAAAATAATTATTGTTTGTATTTGAGCCAGCAAATTATTTTCTAATCATGCACACTTATGGATGCTCATAGTTATATTCAATAACGTGGTCTGATTCTTCCTGTAGATTCTCCCATCATGAGTAATATGGACGTCAAATTTGCAGGACAGTCAGTTGAACCAAAAATTCTGAACACTGACAAGTCTCCCGTGGTTGAAGACTTCGACAAAGAATGCCTTAAATTGACTGGTTAGAAAGGATTACCACTAAATTACTCTACATTAATGAAGATATACTGCTTCAATATTATGGTAACGTTGTGGCACAGCTTGGTTCATTTTGACCAGTTATTCTAAGCACGTGGTATGATTTTACTAATCTCCTAACCAGTCGAGGTGGTTGAACACTTTAAGGGGGTGTTTGGCCCTTAAAGGGAGTTCCTCCTCGATCCGTCTTTTAGGGAGAAAGATTGGTTTCTTTGGCTTGCTGGTCTGTGCATGGTTTTGTGGGATGTGTAGAACAGGAGGGTGTTTAGGGGTGTGGAGAGGGATCCTTTGGAGTTATGGTCCCTTGTTTGCTTTCTTGTTTTCCTTTGGGCTTCGATTTCAAAGACTTTTGGTTATTATTCTCTACAGGAGGGATTTGTTGGATACCCAGATTAGTGTAGGATTAGGGGTATAAGGGTAATTAGATAGTTAGGCAGTTACATATAGTAGTGGTTATAAATAAGAAGTTGGAGAGGGAAGAAGGGGGATTATTAAGTAGTTAGGTCTTGAGTAATATTGTCAAGAAAGGGGGGTTCCAAGTACCATAAACTTGGATCATATTGTAGTTCTTTGATTCTCAATATATTTCAAATTTTAATTCTTGTTAGGGACGAGTGTTCCATCTTTTTGGTATCCAAGCGTAATTACCTGGGAAACGATTAGCCATGGCACATAAATGGTTCGAGGAGAAACTCGAAGAATTCGATCAGGAAGTTTTTGGAATAAGAGTGGAGTTGCATAAATTGCCAATGATCGAAGAAAACTTGTCATTGATGGCGAAGAGCATTGAACGATTGGGCATCCAAGTGGCGAAACAATAACAGCAACAACAGTTGCTATTGAAATACATCGAAGGAATGGTGAAGGAGAAATCGACGATGACTAAAGGGATGGAAGGTTCGTTTAAGTAACGGACATTTGATTGGGAGTATCGTTGAAGGAGGAAATACGATGATGAAAGAAATCAAGTTTGAAGTGAAGATTTAGTAAATCTAAAGGAGAAGAAAATTCGAACGATTGGAGCAAATTCAAGAAGGTGCAGATACCGGTTTTCGGTGGAAACAATCCAAACTCTTGGTTGTTCAGAGCTGACCGTTAGTTCGAAATTCATAAGTTGGAGAAGTTGACGGTGGCCGTAATTAGCTTCGACAGGGCGACATCGGACTAGTACAGATCGTACGAAGAGCATGAACCTTTCCAGAATTGGGTAGATTTGAAACAAAGATTATTAATCCGATTCCGATTGGTGAGGGAGGGATCCATTTGTGGAAGATTCTTGGCCATCAAGCAAGAGATGACTGTAGAGGAATATCGTAATTTGTTTGATAAGTTGGTGGCACTATTGCCACACCTGCCGAAAGAAGTGTTGGAAGTAACATTCATGAATGGGCTGAGCCCATAGATCAAGGTGGAGGTGGAGTGTTGGGAGCCAATTGGGCTAGCTCAAATGATGAAATTGGCCCAGCGTGTTGAAAACAGAGGGATCACGAGAAGATAAGGCCCAAACTACCATACCTATTGTTAAAACTAACTTTCCATTGAATGTGAATGAATCGAAAACAAGAGGAAATTTTCCGATGAGAACCATAACCTTGCAAGGTGTGGCCGCAAGAGAGAACCAGCGCGAAGGACTGTCGAAAAGACTAACTGATGCAGAATTCTAAGCTCGGAGGGAGAAAGGTCTTTGTTTTCATGTGAAGAAAAGTATCACGCCGGTTATCCTTGTAAGGTGAAGGAGCAGAAGGAGTTGAGAGTGCTGGTTGTTTGAGAAAACGGAGTGGAAATAGAGATAATTGAGGAAGACTATCACGAGGAAGAAGTTGAGATGAAAACAATGGAGGTGGAGAAAGAAGAAAAACCAAACATTGAGTTGTGAATAAACTCAGTGGTTGGCTTGACCAATCCGGGCACAATGAAGGTAAAAGGGAAAATCAAAGAAGAGGAGGTTATTTTGTGGGGAGTTCCCCGTTCATCCTTGAGAGATAGGAGAGGCAGAGAGGGAAATTTCTTCATTGTTCTTAGTTCCGAATTGATATCTTATTAGTTCTACTTTGTAATCGGATTCCCCTTTTTTGTGGTTTTTTTTTTTGTGTTTTCCAATGTATTCTTTCATTGTTTTAGATGAAAGTTGTTATTTAAATAAAGAGAAGGGGTGTTTGGTTCTTGGTGAGATTTCTTGTTTCGCTTTGTGCTTCGGTTTCAAAGTTTTTATTTATTTATTGTAAATATTCCTTAAGCAACATCATAGTGGGGATTTTTTTTGAAGGGGGTGCTTTTGTGGGCTTTTTTTTTTTTTTTTTTTTTTTTTTTTTTTTATTTAATTCTTTTTCCTGTATGCCTTTGTTTTCTTTGATGTTTCTTTTCTCTATGAAAGTTGTTGATTATTAAAAAAAGAAAAGGAGTTTTTGGCCCATGAGCTTAATAAGTCAAATACATTTTTTCCTTCAACAATTAACAAGATAAATACACATTCTCTATGAGAATTGAATTCCCTTCTTGCCTCTTAAGAAAATTTCAATATGCTCAAATCTTTTGTATGGGATTGACTATGAATAAGGTCATTGGGGATTGAATAATTAGTGCATCAAAGGGGTTAGGTGATCATCAGTTGGTTATAGTCAATTTTGGGCTAAAACAAATGCCAACCGGCTACTACTGACATATAAGATTTGATCAGTCAGTTTTAGATGATTTTTGGGAGGTTGTTGATGGCAATCGACCGTCCATATGATCGGCTGGTAAGTTTTGGCTGGTTTTGTATGTCTGGCAAATTAAACAAAAAATGCAATAAAGATGAGAAAAAACAAAATCAAAGAGAAGAGAGAAGCAAAGGAAAAGAAGAAAATAACAGAAGGTAATAACGTAAAAGAAAAAGGGGAAAGAGATTTTAGAAGGAATAAATCAAGAAAGAAAACGAATAAAAATCTTATCCAAAGGATAGAAGAGAAATAGAGAGAGCCCATATTGGCGGCAGTTTTAACGTCGACGGAGGCTGGTGGGAGGAGGGAAGAGAAAAGAAAGAAGGGGATGAAGAAGAAGGTGTGATGAGAAGATAGGCTAGAAGGAAATAGGAGGGAAAATTAGGAGAATCGGATTTTGGGAAATGGCAGGGAAAAGAAGAGAATCAAATTTTGGGATATGGGAGTGGGAGGGAGATTGCCATGTGTGAGAGAAGAGAGAGGAAGAAAACAAATTTTTCTTCTAATAACCGATCTTAAAGAAGTGGCTATAAGTTATTTTCATACACTTCTGGAAGAGGTCAATTTAAGTGAAGAGGAAAGTTGGGGTCTTTGCATTTTTTTCTTCCTGAAACGGTTTTGATTGTGTGAATATAGGAGCTTTTTTTTGGTTAAAGAGCTTGATTCAGGTAGACACCTTAGACATATCTGTATTTATTTATTTTTATTTTATTAATTTGGATTGGAGAATTTTCGAGTAAATGGGTTTCTCCTAGGTGTCTCAATCATCCACAGCCTTTAGGATAGTTCCTTTTCGTTTTTTCTAGCATTACCTCCTTTCTTATTTAAAGAAAAAAGAACGAAAAAAAAAGACTAAGCCGTAGTTGACTTAGAGAATGTAGTGCCTACTTGGTCGAAGAATGGCACTTGGGAATAGACTGACTTATGATTGGACAAGATTCAAACAATTTTATTATGAATTTTTTTTTATTTCGATCATTTCAAGAGAGAAAGCTACATACGAGGTTATTGGCTTCATGTGAAGGACGTATGTGAGTGTTTGGTTGCATCAAAATGCTAGCTGCATACCGAATCTATTCTATGTATAATAGTAGGCGAAGAAAGGAACTTCATAAATGAACTTAAGCTAAACATAGCTGTTGAGGTGAAGATGTTATTGATGGATATGACTTATGAGTGAGGAAAAGGAACTTAAAGTTATTACCTAGTATGAGAAAAAGGCTGGGTATCAACTGTAGTAGTTATAATCCAAAAGTTGGGAAGAATGCAGATGTGACAATACCTAAGCGGCTAAGCCTCCAAACTTTCAATTCAACACAAAAAGATAGTATCTTGGTGTACAATTTTTGAGCACCTTTTGTATACATTTCTCACTTGGTGCAAATTCACCTTTTTTTTTCTTTTTCTTTTTTGGTGTGGTTAAAATCTCAAATCTCTTATATTGTCTTATAATAGTTTGATGTAATATCTCACTGCAGTTGTTGCCCTTTTGTAATTTCACACATAGTGAAATTCTAATTGAATGTCTCTTAAAAAATGGGTAGTCGTACTGCAGAAGTGATTAGGTAGGCCTGCAAATAGGAAAAGAACATGGTTTATGCTTCTTTACAGTGAGAATTCATTGATGTGAGAACAAGGACTCGCTAATATTGGTTGTATTTTTTTCTCTGGGGGGATAAAAGTACCATTTTTCTGTCATTCAAATCAATAAGATTGCAAGAGGAATCCAAATACGAAACAGTGCCTTACCAACAAGAACAGAAGCAACTAATAACATATATAAGTACTGCAATCATCTCCCGAGTTTTTCTTCAATTCATAATCCCAATATCTCTATCTTATCATAATCTTGTTTGTAGTGTGTGCACATGTGTTTGGTGTTTTGAGAAAAGGCTTATCTTTTTAGTTCTTTCTTGTTATTTTTTCCCATGTATCTCACAGTTTTCAGTCCGAATTTGAAGTTCATACTGCCACTCCAGTTATGTATGATTATTTATCAGAACTTGGCTACTTCTTTTGATGCTCATAGGTATGCAACATTTGTACAAGAATAAGCTGCAAAATTTCTCCCAGAAGAGAAGCCTCACTTTACCTATGTACACATGTGAGCGTGATGGCCCACCCCATGCTAGTCGCTTCAGATGTAAAGTGGAAATAGATGGAAAGACTTATGGAAGTCCAGAATTTCATGGCACATTGAAAGATGCTGAGAATGCAGTTGCAAAAGTTGCTTTAATGTGTTTATGTCAAGATGGAGCTCAAGAGGCTAGTATTCTAATTTAACCTTCAATGAAAAAGAATAAATAATTGCACTGCACATAAATGAATGAAACAACCATCTCTCACGTGTTACTTCTAAATTTCTGGATGTTTATTTCTTTTATAAATGATAGGATTCTGATTCTGGCCTTTACAAAAATCTCTTACAAGAGATGGCCCAAAAAGGAGGTCTAGGTTTACCAGCTTATTCAACATCGCAATCGGGTGAAGTTCATGTACCGGTCTTTGTTTCTACAGTGAAAGTAGGAGAAGAAAATTTCGAAGGGAAACCATCAAGAACTAAGAAACAAGCTGAGATGAGTGCTGCAAAAGTTGCTTTTTTTACCATAAAGGAGGGTAAGTGTTATTGGCAAGTATATCTATTGAGTACCTTTTTGTCGGTTTCAGTTCTTAGCAAAGCTTTTAATCACCTTAAGCATGCACATTTTTTTCTCTCTAAATTCTATGATTGAGGTATGCAATGTGCACAAGTTTATGGTCCGATGAGACATGGGAGTCAATGGACTAGAGCATAATACTTATCCTAAATGTTTAAACTATTGATCACCAATTATGGATGGCTTGAACTTGCCTTGAGTTTCTTTGCTTAGCTTTATATCATTTACTAGGGGTGAGGATGATAGACTGAAAAACCGAGCCGACTAACCAAATTGAAGTTGGTCGGGGTTGGTTTCGGAAAGTTTCAAATCAAGAATTTTCAGAAAGCATTTTTAAGTATTAAACCGACCGACACAAACCGACCCTTACTCATCAATGTTGAGGTCGATTTGACACTTTACTAAATCGACTATGGTCGGTTCGAGGTCGGTTTTGTTAAAAAACCGACTCCAACCGGCAGATGATCACCCCTAGCATTTACTATATTTTGTGCAATTTGCAATCTAGGCAAGATTGCATCTTCTAGAGAACGAGCTTCTCAAGTCATTTCGTCTAGCTTGCAATCAAATGTCAGCACTGGCCAGGTACTGCAAGTGATCTTCAGTATGGGTGTAAGCGGTTTGGTTTGGTCCGAGTTTCATATAAAACCGGAATCGAACCGCTCATTTGATGAAAGAACAAGTCTAAACCGGTACTGAACCTGTGTCATTGATGAACCGAGTCGTCCGAACCGTTTGGGCTGCCAGTTTGGTCAGCTCGGATCTCGGTTCATCGAATACATACATGTGCACGTATGCTTCATCACAAGTGCCTTTTTATTAAGAAATAAAATAAAATTTTGCACGTTCACTAGATTCGAACCACATCCTGGTGTTTCTAGGTGTGCTCCCCCATCAACCTAACCAGTAACCTTTTGGTTACATTACTCACACTTGATATATTTAGTTTATCGGCCGGTTTGGTTATGCAGTTTACTTTTTTTGGCAAACCCAAAATTGACTGTTATTTTTGGTTTTTTAGTTCTCCAACCCGAAATCTTCAAACCAAGCCATTTCAAATCGAACCAATAAAGCGGTTTTGGTCGGTTTGAGTGGTTTCACAGTTTTCTCGGTTTTTCCTTGCATCCCTAGTCACCAGTCCTGGAATTTCAGATCTGAACATGGCAATTGAGAAACAACACAATGATGGAAGTGGTTTTGCCCCCTTAGACTATTATATTAAGTACTCTGTTGCTTGGTTATTACGTATGTTAATGGAAAATTAGGGTTTACGGATTATTATTATTTTTCATTATAATTTTTCTTTTTAGCATTTTATATTTATGTATTTTTCTTTAGTGGTATTTTTGAGGCCTATTTTTTCCTCTACATAAAAGGTCGTTATGTAGTCTTTATTATTCTGATTTTTTCTATATATTATATAAAATTATCAACATAAGTTCCCAATATTTCTCGTCTATTGAACATTAGATGAACTGATGGCATGCAATCAAAAATTTTCAAATTCCTCTAACTCCAATAAACCCTCACCCAAATATGATATAGAAAACTTATTCAAACCTTGAAACATGTTAGATACATTTCAACCGTTAAGTTTCTGACTATTGTCATCTTGTATTATAAATTTATTGTTCTACATTAGTCAGTCTTTTATTCCATGTTTAGGATCTCAAAGCATTTCAACAAGAAAGAGAGCTCCATCGTGTGACCTTGCTATTGAAGTTCCCCGTGCTATTGCGACATCATCCCATAATGTTGCTCAACCAGGTGAGAGCAATGATTACGTCTCAAGGATAGTCTCAAAGCTAGAAGCTGGAAAAAGCTCATCTTCCAAAAGGATATTTGTTTGTCCTCGTCAACCGAATATGACAATTCCGAAGGAAAGTTCGGTATTACCAATAAGTGATGACCAATGGGTTGCATTCTCGGTCGAAACTGGAAGTAGTCAATAACTTTGCCATGAATAATGGACTTTTGAATTGTAACTTAACCTTGCTCAGGACTGAAGTATGTCAACTCCTAATGCTTAGGTAGATACATATGTATCTATTAACTCAGAATTGTGGACAATACTTGGAACAACATCGTTGATGTTTGCTTGCTTTTGTGGTTTAGAATTATTGGTAGGCTTAGTTTTTACCTGCAACTTGATCTTCATTGTAAAAAGGCGTATTATAATAATTATATATTATCAGAAGTTACTTTTGTTTTTGCTTTTAAATCTGTTATGAGTAGGAGGCTATTATCTCTTGAGTTTTGCACAAGATAGAAGTATTCTCAATGTTGCATCTTATTAGCTATTTGGTTTCCGTCATCCGCTGTATAATGCTGTTTAATAGGGAAATGATGGTGGTGGCTTCTCTCATTGATCGAGGGTTTTTTAACTTTAGATTTGGGAGACAGGATGTTGGTGTTTGGAATCCTACCTCTTTAGAGGATTTCTCTTGTAAGTCTTTCTCTAGAATGCTATTGGATCATCTCTTGTTGAGTTAGCTTTTGATGTTTTGTGGAAGATTAAGATTCCAAAAAAAGGTCTTTAAGTTCTTTTTTTGGTAAGTTCTGCTAAGTCGTGTGAGCATAATGGATAGAGTCTCGAGAAAGTTACCTACATTAAAGGGTCTTTTTGTTGTATCCTTTGTTAGAAGGTGGAGGAAAACTTCGAAGAAGGAGAGTGTTAATTTGCAAAATTAGTGTAGATTTTTTACCCTCTTTCCAAGAGTTTAGGTTTGTGATTGCTCGTCAGTGGGACATTCGTTTGGTGATTGTAGAGTTCTTCCATCTACACTTGCGTGCTTTGTTGTGGGATCTTTAAGGGGAGGAAGATCAGTGTTTTGAATTGTTGATAGAGACCCTTGTGATGTTTCATGTTTCTCTTTGAGCTTAAGATTGTTTGTAATTATTTTTTGAACATTATTTTACTTAGTTGGAATCCCTTTCTATTAGTGGAGGTTTTCTTTGTAACCGCAAAAGAGAAAAGCAGGCACTTCTACAATTTTCAATTCTATTTTATTTAAAATCCTCCAAATGTCTGTTGGAGAAGATTTTTCATAAAAGTTAGGTTTACATTATATTATTTACTTTTGGCCAAAACTTTCAAGTCACTATCACTTTAAATAATTAATTTTCATAAATCAACCGTCATGCAAAGAGGTTATAAATAATGTCAAGTATGTCATCTAATTTTCACACATTAACCATTTGCAAATCTATTTTCTTTGAAGGTACTATACGGAACAAATCTCAAAGTCAGGGATAAAAATGAAAGTTTCCAACATAATTGAAATTATCCCAAAGTTTATGGATATTTTATTACCTATTTTCTTGATAATGAATATTTAAGTTAAAGTATGAAGCTTTAAAGGTATATTATATACATTGAATATTTGAAGAACTGAGAGGAAAATAAAACCATTGGAGCAATTAAGCAAAGTGGCTGTGTTTGGCTGTTGAGTATAATCACTGAGCTTTCTTTGTGGCCAAAGCAACAAAAAAATCTGTATAATCATCACAAAAAGTTCTCCCACAAATTGCTTCTGTTAATTGAATGCCATATTTTCCTTTGAAAGCCCTTTGAATTTCATCCAAATCAACCTCAGCTCTGCTTAACATTACTCTCTTCAATGCTTCACCACTTTCTCCACCCTTTATGCTTTTGTAGAGCACCTGATTCATTAAATCATATTCATATGCATGCAAAGTTTTTTCACTTCATAAAAAAGTCATTTTCAAAATAAAATTAACTCATATCATTTGTGTATAAATGAAACCTTGGCAAAATACTTTGGAGGATTACATATACACTTGATGACTGTCCGTAGGGCATTCTCGAATTCTCCACAATTTCGAAACTTAAGGTCCTGAAAAGTGTAAGGCTATGACAATGTGTAGCACTTTTAGGACTAATAATTGAGTATATAACAACATTTTTAAGGTAATTCTATCAGCAGCGATATAATCTATTGATAGACTTTTAGTGTTCGAAATTAAATTTTATTATGTTTGTAAATTCTTTTGTATTATGTCATATACGCTAATACTTTAAATCTGATAACTATATTTGCAACCGGATACAAAATACATGACCTTAGGAATATGTAATTTGAGAGGGTTGGAAACAGAGTTGATAAAAAGGAAAAGATAATACAATACCTTGGTAAAGTTATGACCAAAGATGTGTCGGTAGCAAGAAAAAGTAAGCTTTAGCTGTGGAATGCTTCTTTTAGTGAGCATTTCAAGAACAAAAGCTTCCTCTATGGCTCCTGAATTGTCTTTTACTGTTTCATACAGCCTTCTAGCATCACACTTGGCAATATGTTCGCTAATATCAGCATTATGGGCTTTGTGTGAGGCAGCCAATGCTACAAGAATCTAATGCAAATTTTCAGTATTTGTGCCACATTTAAATCAGCATGTAAATAACAAAAAAAATTGAACTTTTTTTTGTTCTTTTTTACTTCTTTACCTTTTGATATGAATGGGGAGGGTCTATGTTGATGATATCTTGATCTAATTGCTTTTTATATCTTGCTCTATAAGATTGTCTAATAAGAAAGATTTGGCTTGATTTTCTCCCCACAAATATTTCAATAAGAGCCTTGAAATTAGTGTCCCCTGGTTCGAGTGCTTCTCGAGCGAAAACCGCATCCCGTTCATGAGAATCAAGCATCCATAACGACAAGGCTCGATTTATCGGCTCGACATCAATTGTCCCTAGTCTTTCCACCAAATCCTCACCATAGATTTCCTTGTAGATTCTCCTTGTTTGTTGTCTTTCCATCGCGTTTCGACGAGCAAGAATTTGAACCATCACATTGCTTCTCTGATCCCATGAATCATGAATGTCTCTACAATCATTTTCAATACCGAGGTTGTGGATCGACATGTTGTGGATTTTGGTAGCCATAGGAAACTTTGGTTATGTTGCAAAAGACAGCCATTGACTGACATATATAAAGGGCAGAGAAGCCAACAAAAAGATAATGGAAAGAAATGAAAGTGAATTGGTTTGCTTATGTGTACCATTGGATTATGTGTGAGTGAGTGTGTGTGTGTTGTCTTTCAAAGCACAAAATTAAAGGAGGAAGTTTCTTTGGCTTTTCTTCTCACTTTTGAAGAAGGAAGTGATGAGGCAAAGCTTGGCTGCATTGGGACTTTGTGGCATGTGACTGTGAGCTTTGTTTTGTGAAATAATGGTTTGTTGGGTTTCCTTGTAGACAATGAGTATGAATGCAAACCCTTTTGTGCATGATATCATTTCTCTACTGTCCCCATTCCAACCTTTTTTCTACTTTTTTTTTTCTTTTTTCTATTTTTTTTACCTAACAACCCCTTCTTTTCAATTTCAAAAAAGTTGCATATATGGAGACTTAGAGGACTTAAGAACAAAAACCAATTTTCTTGCGTTTGAAGAAAGACAAATTTTCACATGGATCATCTTGGGTTTTGCCAAAAAGACTTTAATCATTAGTTAGACGTTATTATAACACGTGTAAATTAAAGTATGGATGTTGAACGGGTATGATAAGAGATTTTAGGGCTATGGTCTCCCAATACAACAAAACTATATGCATCCAATCTTTCTTTTAACCACTCATCTAAGGAGAGGTTCCACTTAGGACATTCAAAGTAATTTTGCTAACATAAAAGAGACCATTACAAATATAACAACGACCATGGTCAAAATATTAGCATATATAACAGAATTTGTAGATATATAACTCTTAAATCTTTGATTGAAGTGTTTGAACACAAGACATCTTAGACCTAGCTTATTGCTCCAGTACTATTTCAAATCACTGATTGAAACAAACGCTTAAGCCGATAAATAAAGACAAATTTAATATAAGATTTAACAATAACAAAATTTAGATTAAGCTCTAAAGGTTTAGCAGTAATGATAGACTCTACCATTGATAGAATTCCATAAATAATAGATTTTTAATACTGATAAAATTTGTTATATTTGCAATTCTTTAAAATTGCATTGCTAAAGAACGATCGCCTTACACTTTTTACTTTCCTTCCTCTGACAAAAGTTGTTTTCTTTCCTATATATAAGACCTATGACATACAAAATTTTAAATTAGCTAGAGTGATATCAATCTTGATAGGGTCAACATCCTTTATGGAAGAGAGGCTAGGGAATTGCCTACCCCTTTACATAATTATATCATTTTATACATATATAGGGTCTAAAAACGAAACTTATGATCAACGATTTCTCAATGAAATTAAAGCCTGGTATATAATGATGGGTTTTTCTAACACTTAAACTAGAGTTAGCACATTCAAACATTTTTTCTTTTTTTGAATTTGAGGATGTTGCTTTACAATGGAAACTACAAAATGATCATCAATATGTAGATCTATTTTTTCTGATATGGAAACTACTTACACTACAAGTTTAAACCTTTGAAATCTCATTACTACAAAAGTTGCTTTATATAATGGTGAACATCCCAAATAAGTCTAGAAAAGGTAACATAATTTTCTTCTCATGACTTTAACATGCTTCTATTTGGATTTGAAGACCAATCATTCAAAAGAGGAGACGATAATATATGATGGTGTTTGGAAGCAAATAGTAGAATAATGAACTACAATAAATTATGAATTTCGAAGAGTTGCAAACTTATGAGACCCACAATGTAAAAGGGTCAATAGTATATAAAATTGATAATTTTTATTAGTGAGATTAACTACAAACTTTCTGGACCAAACAAGGAGCGAGCTTCACATATTTGCTTCCCTCAACGACACACCTTTAATTTTTGCAATTAGATATGGGTCAATCTTGATCTTCTTTAATTAAGAGTTCTTGACGATTTGTGAAAAACAAATATCAGCACACACATATATATGAAATTCATAATAAATTTCTTTTGGCTATATATATATATATGTGATTTGATTCAAATTAATCAGATGAAATTTAGTTATTTTGTTTATTACAGAATAATACTTTATGGCGCTCTATGTATTGATGTTAGTATATTAGCGTAAGCAAAATTCTTTGTTAACAGTGAATTGTTAATTAAGACATTTTGGACGAATTTTTCCAAAATTTTTTAGTCACCATAGGTTTCAATAATTTGCCAATGTTTTTGTATGGCGAAAAGTGCAAAAATATCATTGTAGTATCATTACATTTAGTAAAGTAAAGGTAAATATTTTTCAAAGCTTAATTAAGAATAAAATATCTCTCTTTTCAATACATGCAACAACTCTATATTCAAGGGTTAACAATATATTTTGGGGTGAATTCAATTAAGTCACAACTTCCACTTAGTATTAACAACACAGTCATATATGATTCTTAATTACCTTGATCTTCACCACCCTATACCAACTCCAAGTGAGTTAATATATTTATAAATAAATTAAATAAACATATTATGTTTGGGCACATAAAGTAATAAACAATAATTAGAGAGTATAAACTGATCTTTTTATGTCCTAAATGAAATTGGGCACAAGAAATCATGCATCTAAGTTTCTAATAAATAATAATTTAAAAGTACATAATAGATCCAAAAATCAGAACAGTTAAAGATATTGTGATCTCTTTATTAATTATAGTCTCTTCTTTCTATATGCATTGAGGACTTAAATATAAGACATGATATGTGTACAAAAATCAAAGGGAAAACAGACAGAAACAAAAGAAAATAAAGACTTGGGAAATTGGTGTGGATCCCATCCATTGGTCAAAATAACATTGAGAGGATGGGCTTATTGTATAATTAATAATAATGTTTATATTGGCAATTTAGCCATGATGGTGGTGAAATTAAAGCGTTGAAAACTTTTGAGAAAAAATGATTATAAATGTAACATATGCTTCATTTTTTCATGTTTTATTAACCATATGATGCTCTTTACAAATACTAGCAAATAGTAACTTATGTGTATCTTATTAAGAGTAACTTTGTTTTAGTATAGTTGAGTAGGGAGATTCGAACTATAGATACTAATACATTTTGATGACAAATGAGCTATGTTCTTTTTCACCACTAAGAGTAATTTAAAATGAGATTAAACATAAAGTACTGCAATTTTAATTTAGATGTAAACATTGATATATAGAGACAGATAAATTAGCTCTTCAACCATAAGAATATAGGTCTCAAAGCATTTACTTATTCTTCGTTCTTGATACATTTTAACAATTTTCTATGAATTGTCGCTTGAAAAAATCAATCACATATTAACATCAATTATATGAACGACAAAATATAGTTTTAAATGTGATTTAGAAATAAATTTTTAAAAAATGACTTTCGCAAATTTAATGCAATAGAACAATTCAAATCTTAAAATAAAATGTAACAAAAAAGAAAAGAGAGATAAGGAAATCCACTTTGAACTTAAATCACCCAAGAAGCGAAGAAGAAGAAATAAAGAAAAAACAGTTAGTTTCTTTCCAATGATGTAGAAATATTTCTTAGAAAGACAAAACTATATATTATAATAAATCATTTGAAAAGTTACCTTATTACTTTCAAAGATAAGATATATACACACATATACACATATATTAAGATTTTATCATTATTAAAAAAATGAATGAATAAGTTTTTTTCACATCTTTTTAACAACAACGACAATAATATAATTGAAAGCATTTTTGGGTTTGAAGTCAAAAATGACATTGTATCATTTTTCTACGTCTTTTACGTGTATATCTTCAAGTCTTTTTCTAAAATCATCAAGTATTAACATAAAATACATTACAACACAAAAGTGAAGCCAAAGATGAATAATGAGGGTTTGATCAATCAATAAATTATATAATAGAAATTATTATCAGGAAAAAAAACATAACCTTTGCCATAAAAGAGGAAACACATGTAACAAGTAAAAAATAAGAAAATCTAGAACGAAATACAAATATTTGTAAGAAAATAGTTAAATGAGATGTCATTGTATATAGGTGAAAGAGATGTCATTATATATAGTTGAAGAAAATAAAACGTTATAAATTTTTTTGAAATCTCATCATTAATTAAAAAAATTCATAATATTTAGAAATTAATTATTGAAATAAATAGATAAAAACTTTTCATATATTACGATGGAGGTAAGAATTTGAAAAGATAACCCGTAGTAATATTGATTTTATTCTTTATATTAAATAAATAATAAATTAATTATAAAATAATATAATTTATAAATTTCATTTACAAAACTCATCGAGAATATATATATACACATATATACATATACATATACATATATATATACATATACATATACATATACATATATATACATATACATATACATATAGATATATAGATATATACATATATGTATGTATATATATATACATATATATACATATATGTATATATATATATATACATATATATACATATATGTATATGTATATATATATATATATATTTGATATATTTTATATTTGATAAATATATAGGTTTAAATTGATATATAATTTACATTTGTTGGTATATTAGTCAAATGATATACCAAGTTATGTTAGGGATGCATGTGGATTGTTTGATTACCAAGAATAATATTAATATCCAATAGTTGTTAAGTGTATATATCGATCGTTTTACTAAACATATATATAAAGATTAAGTTCTAATATTTTATTTTTATGTGGATATAACCTTTATATATATATGTATATATAAAGAAAGATCAAAATAAATGAAATGGATGTAAAAATGGTGAGAAATTAAAGATAAAGAAAGTGCAGTTGGTAACATATGCATAGAATTTTATTATTATAATGGTGGTTAATGATATGGAAGGTGACACTTTTATCTCATGAACAAAGTTTATACACAATATTGTAGCTTTTTGTAAAGAAAGTGGACCATCAATACCAATACACCAACACCAACAACAACTTCTCAATTAAGTGATTGAGACCTCCCAAAATAATTTCAAAATAGAACTTTGTTATTATGTGCTTTGCAAGTGTATATATGCTTTGTGAGCCCCATTTCTTTCCCCCCTTTTTTCTTTTGATAATTAACATCTTCAACGTATAACAATATTTTTTTAAGGTTAAAGAGAATAATATTTATCATTTAAACCTTCCAATTAAAACTGCTTCTGTTATAAAATTTTCAAACAAAAAATAAGAAAAAACATAAAGAAACAAAAAAAAAAGTCTAAAACATACATATAATTACATAATTTTTTTAACAGTGTATTAGCTATGTAGATCGTAATCTAAACTCTAGAATCTTAATCTAAATAACGCAAATAACTAAATATATTTGTAACCTAACACAACAAATTCAAACCATTCCAAACAACTAGTTTGTTATTTTACATGCGGCTGCATCTACTGATATGACAGATTCTAAATCTATATTATATATCTATGGCTATTTTTTTTCACCACATTCCTCCTTTTCAGAGCTTAGCCTGCAAAGCCCACACCCCATTGTTGAGAATATATATAATATATATTATTTAAAATTTAAACCCACCAAGTGTATGAGTACTATATTCGTATAAGGTAAATTAGAAGAAGACAATTTAAACCCACCAGCTTTTTCAGTATTTTATGTTTATTATGACCTGTCTTTCATGTGACCCTTTTTTCTCTTTTTAAACTTGTTTATTCCTCTCTCTCTCTCTCACCCCTACACATATTTTCAATATATCAGTACTCACTTCATCATCTGGTTTTTGCAGCAGGAGCACAGAGAAATAATAGAGTTAAAAGAGGTCCCTTTTGCTTTGATTGCTCAAATCATGAGATATTTTTGTTTGTGTTTTTGTGAAGAAATAAGGTCAAAGAAAAGATGGTGTTTGGAATGAAGTTTGATCCAAGATCCCTCCTCCACTCCCTTTCATCCACATCTCTTCTACTTTCATTTTCTTTTATACACACACACACACACATATATATTAATTCTCTCGTTAATTCTTACCCTAATTCCTTCCTAGCTAGTTAGAACAATAACTAACAACAAAGTGAAGAAGGTTTTTCTTTTTCTTTTTCCCCTTTTTTTTTTTGTGTGTTTGGGGTTTCATTTAGCTCCCTAAATGATCACATGCACATAAAAAACCAAATAGTCTTCTGATAAGAATGAAGAATGAGGAGAGTGAGATATTCCATTTTGACATCTTTATGTTTGTCTTCTTTTGTGAGAAGGAAAAAAGATCTTTTTTTCTTTACAGTATCGTAGGAGGTAAGGATATCCACAAATAGTTTCTTGATTACCAACCCATATGTACAATTGAATTATGTTCATTTTTTTTGCAAGGATGATAGAATTTAACAAGAAGGAAAAAAAAAAAAAAAAAAAAACAATGAAAACTTGCATGCACTCTCCTCCTGTATATTACTCAGAGGCTTAACCCTACCCTAAGGATTCTCATTAACTCCCACCCACAACCATGACATATTTTTTTCTCATGCTTTGTGTACATGTAGTTTTTTCTTTTTCAACTTTCTTTTGAATACTTCTCTTTTGGTATATTTCTTCAATTTTGGTAATTTGTTAGGGTTTTGTTGGTAGTCATATAAAGTTTATTATGGATCTCGGACCAGGCTTCATTCCTCATACCAAACTTTTCAACCCTACGCCATTTTATTGAAGAACAAAAGACTCTATAGAGAGGTATGTTCTAAAGTTTCTAACAAACCCTAATCTTATGTATTTGGGTTTATATCATGTAGACTATATATATATATATATATAATGGGCATTCTCAAATATAAGATATTTTAGATCTATAGAATCTAAACTTTTTATAAATATTTTCAACGCCATTTAAAATAATTTCCCTATATATTATCTATTGAGTGATTGATCTAAACTCTTCCTTCTTGTTCGAATATAATTAAATTAGTAATTTTTGTATACGTTTATTTAATTACTTTTTGTTCTCTTACTTTGATATATATACAACAATCTGTTCTCAATTTGATTTTTTTTCTTTTATTTTTTTTAATTATTTTAACGTCTTCAATCATATTCTATCTAACTTTCTTTTGTCAATCCTCATTGATCAAATTAATTAATTGTGAAGTAAATAAAAAGACATTTCTTAATGAGGTCTTTTAATTTTTTTTAGAATATAACACACAAATATGGAGTTTTTTTTTTTTTTTTTAATTGATAATAGGTAGGAAATTGAACGTCAAATATGGAGATTGATAGCATAAGCTTAAGTTAGTTTAGTTTAGATACATTGAAATTGACCACAAATAGGAAGTTAATTAGCCATTCCAACCTTTGAATGGTTTCTTTTTATTCTATTATTTAGAGAATATAACAATAATGGAAAACAATGTTAGCTTCTAATTTTCTTGGATAAGTTTTATATTAATTACTTAAATGATAAAAAATATCTTTTGTTATTTGTTGTTGTCAATTATCATAAACTTCAAACTCAGCTCTCAAACGAATTTGCCCTCTTCATGCTTTAATTCAAGTATGCTATCCAATATTCCTTAACAAGTTTATTTATTTATTTACTTTTGTTACTAGCTATGGTCAACGACATATTTAGTGTGGGTTCAGGAGTTCGAACCCCCTCAACGTTATGCTCTTCTTATATATAGAGAGAGTGGTTATTTGGACCAGTAGATCTCCACAGCTGAACAACTATCGTGCTAGCACCATAGCTCTAAATTTAAATGATTTTCATTAACCGTTATTTTTAATTGGGTTGCTTGGGCTTCTCTCTAACCCTTTTTGTTTTCTCTTGGCTTCGTGTATTTCTTTTCTTATCATTAATAAAGTGGGATAGATGATGGTGCTAAAGGGATGTCCACCTAGTGGAAATGTGCACCTACTGTATTTTTTTTTAAAAAAAGAAGTTATTATGTTCAAAGTATTTAGATCTTTGAAAATTAAGTGTTAGTTTGCTTCTAGTTATGAGTTTTTTTTTCTCTAGTTAGTAAGAAATTTGGAAATAGAAACCCATCATTGAGAAATTTGGAAATAGAAACCCATTTCTCTACTCCAACGCCTTTCTTTGTTATTTATATTTTACTCTTGATTTAAAAAACTATGTTAAAATTTAAAATAAAATACATAAAAACGAAATTGTTACGATGTTGTTGTTACAATTTGTTAAAGAAGGAGAAAATCATAATAAAAAAAAAAAAAAAAGAGAAAAACAATCTTACATATATGCTATATGCAAAGATCATTCTCAAACCAAACTTATTTTATTTTTTAAAAAATGTTATCCATCAAACAAATTAACATTCTTATCTTGACTTTTCTTTGAAAACCATCTGTGTGTATGAAATTATAAGTCTTTTAAAATGTTTTTATTTTAAGGACATGTAAATTGATTTTCAAAATTGTTAACTTTTTTTTTTTTTTTTTTTTTTTTTACAATATAAGAAGTGAGAGGATTGAATTTGACGTAATTAATTTTTTTTAAATAAAAAGAGTAAATATGGAAAAAAAAAAAACAAGAAAGAGGAAATGACCCTTTTTTCGATTTATAATTTTGGACATATAATATCAAAAAGTGCTTTGAAATTAGAATAGGAAAAAATAGTAACTAAACGTTAGTTGACAAATAACCAAACCCTTTAGTAATCATTTAAATTTTGAAAATATAATGTTTGTTTTTTCTCAATTCTTTTACCATATATTTTTCCGATAAAAGAGTTCAATGTTTAACCAAAATTTAAAATTGAAAAAAAGAAATAGATTTTTTTAGAACTACTTTTTTTTAGTTAAAAGAAATTAACATGATTTTTGAAAGTTTTGGTAAACATTAGATAACAAAGCAAATAAACTTTGATATGGGGAAGCATATAAGCTGGTTAAATCTCATAATTTTTTTATTTATAAAACAAAGCTATACTTTCAAAAACCATTCTTTCGAGTGAAAAACGAAAATAAAGAGAGATAGTAAAAAAAAAAAAAAAAAAAAAAAAATCTAATTTTACCAATAAAATTGATGGAAAAATACATTATTGCCATTAGATTTTTGGTCTTTTTTCGATTCCACCCTGAAGTAGGTTTTAAATTTTACACTTCTAACCATGAATAGAAGTTTGTGTTAGGAAAGACTGCCAAGTTAACGCACCCACTTCATCAACATTGACCAAGTCATCATCCAGTCATGATCAGTCGAAGAATACACGTTGTCCCATTCCAAAACCTTCCTTCTTTGTGTTGAAGGGAATCATTTATCATCCAGTAACATTTTAATTGATTCATGTACATTTCATTCATTTATTAGATAAAATCCGATCTTGTCCATTCGATTTTAAAATGTTTACTTTTAAGATTTGAGTTTTATTTCAATCGGTAGGTCGAACTGTACTCATCGAACTTTTCTCTGGCTCTCCTTTACATACTACTGATTTTTAATTTTTATCAATGCATTACTTTTGGTTAGTAGAATACCTTCTAGTTTAAAATGTTTTTCAAACAATATTTTCTACAAGAGCTATAACTGATCAGTTGCCAAGTGAAAAATGCACATTTACAGTTATAAAATCAATTAGCTTATCTCTAATATATTATGAACTCTTATGAAAGTTGCAATTTCAAGGATTACATTGATTAATTAGTCGTTGTTCATCAACAAACAATTTCAGGATTTATTTAAACAATAACATCAGTATTTGTATACTGTATTAGTAGTAATTTAAAATAAGTTAAAAATATATATATCCTTCGATATGGTAATATCATTATCTGTTTGAAATGCTATATATTCATTAGAAAAGATAGTTAATTATTGGTATAGAATCAATTTAACCATTATGATTAAGATGTCAATAATTATGTATTAGTAGAAATTGATTATAATTGTATTTTAACTCGACATCCACGTCTTTAATCCAAAAGAAAAAAAAAAACTATCTGGATAGTCATATTTTAGAACAAAAAACACAACTTTAAAAAGAAGTCAAAACAAAATATATAGTATTATAAATTCGCGTGCGGACCCTCATATTGCATTATTATTTACACCAATGTCTTTTTCATTTAGTGTGTTAGTAAGAGATGTTTATTTAAATGGTGGCTTACAAAATTTTATTCCAAATTTAGATACTTTTTGGTTGGTGGTGAGGGGTAGTTTTCAACTTATACCATTCTCCATTTTCTTATATATATATACACACACACACACACACATTGCTGTAATGATGTATACATAAGAAGTGTCAATGGAATGGGATGGGGACAATGTTAGGCAAACTTTTTATCTGTTGAAAATTCTCTTCATCCCACTAAAATTTTTGGTTGAAAAACTTATGATGGTGGAGAACTTTATGAGAATGACTTCTTTACTCCTTTTCCTTTCATTTAAATTATATACGAATTATTTTTTAACTCTTTAATTAGGACTAGAAAGTTACGTTTCTTAAGATTCAGGAATATGATTAGTTGAGCTAATTGGTGTTGTGTTCGCATCAACCCAAAAGAAAAGGTTTAGGCTTAGTAGGTTTAAGCCTTATGTTTATCTGCTTTAATACACTCTAAACAACAAAATAATAATGATAAACTAGATTGTGATATATTATCATATGCATAATAAAAAAACTTGTGCCATAATGATCTCGATCTCAACAAGTTTTGCATATACCTCAACATATACTAAATAAAGGCAAAACTACTTCCTAATTGGCTTTAATAGGATCGGTAGTGAGACCAAAACCAAATGGAAATAAAGGATCATAATGTGCATCTCCAACATTCATTGGTAGTTGATCAACTGTCTTGAACCATGTCCTTGACAATTTGCCACTAAAACCATAATCACCAAACAAAACATCACTGATCCCTTTGCCTTCAGTTCCTGGAAGCCAAGCAGCAACAAGTGCATCTATCGAACTGATGTAAGGTTGTAAAACGACAGGTCGCCCGGAGACAACTATAACAACACATTTGACAACTCCACACACGTTTGTGATGGTGCTTGAACCAGGGTCAGGAATGGTTAAATTTAAGCTGTCACCAAACGTTTCTGCATATGGATGCTCTCCTACTACTACGATGGCGTAAGAAAATTTGTTCGACTTGACGAACTCTATGTCTGGATTCTCTTTGAAGACAACTTTTGTTTTGGGGTCGACTGTATCCTTGATTGCTGAAAGTATTGTTGTACCACTGGTGAGATTGTTGCCACCGAGACCTTGCCACTCGATGGTCCAACCACCACATTGAAAACCAAGGTTGTTTGCATGGCTACCAGCAACAAGTATTTTTGGAACTTTCTTTGGAAGAGGTAATATGGGTTTGTCAGCAGATTCTCCATTCTTTAACAACACTAGTGATTTCCTTACAGCTTCTCTAGCCAATTCTCTATGCTCCTAATTGTAAAAAAAAAAAAGAACATGTGTTAATGACAATCACAAATGTTAATATAAGAAATCGTAACGGGTAGCAATTTTTGGAGCAATAACTGAGTGTATAGTAACAAAGCCTAATAGATTTCTATGGTTGATCACTGATAGATCATTAGAGGCTATATCAAAATCGAGACTATCGCTGATTGAGACATTTCTATATTTACAATTTTTTAAAAATGTTGCTATATATATTAATATCTTAAATTTCTTTGCAATATTTACAAATGTCCTAATTTACATTGGATATATAGAAGTACCTTTTTTCCAAGTTCATTGACAAAGCTTGAATCAGCTAATGGGTTCTCAAATAAACCCATAATGAATTTCACTCGTAAAATTCTCTTTACAGCATCATCAATTCGACTAATGGGGATTACATTAGTTTTTACCAAGTAGGTAAGCCCATCAATAAATTCTGTGTAATTGTATGGAACCATTATCTGTGACGAAAGAAAATAAATAATTGAGACCATTATGTTTCAATGAATATATAATTAATATACAATATTAAAATATAAGAGAGATTATTTTAATTGAGGAAACGGAGGTAGACACGACTATCTATGTCGATATTTTGCTATATTCGAAAAGGACCAGTTAAATAAAATAGTACTAACCATGTCAATGCCAGCGGTAATGCCTGCTATGATGGAATATGTATAATTAGCATGAGGTGGAGAGGTAATCCTGTCAATACCTTGCCAATCTGAGATGACAAAACCCTGAAGAAACAACATATTTATAAACTCTTGATTCATTTATAGTTTTCTACTTTAGTATTATTTCAGAAAACTATAAAGTTTCACAAATTAAAGAGAATATATATTACCCTAAATCGAAGAGTGTTTTTAAGAAAGCCAGTAATAAGATCTCGATTTTCGTGCATCTTCTTTCCATTCCAACTAGAATATGAGATCATAACAGTTGATACACCCTTGATGATTGAGTTATAGTAACCTGGCATATGAATGCTAAGCAGTCCATGTCTACTTGCAAGTGTGTTGTTTTCATTTATACCTTTGGTCGTTCCACCATCACCTACGTAATGCTTTGCACAAGCTGCTACTTTTTCTCTATAACAAACATACGAGTAAATCGTAAATATTTATAAATATATTAAACTATCAAAATCTATCTACAATATATATACCTTCCAGCAACATAGGGAACACCCTTGCGAGAGTTTGATGGAATCTCTCCTTGTAAACCTGATATAATCTCAGTCATTTCTTGGACAATTTTAGGGTCTTCACTATAACTTTCATAACATCTACCCCAACGTGGATCTCTACAAACCTAAATGATAAAAGATATATATAATCGTATTTTTATACATTAAGAAATTATGATATAATATTTCATAACAAACCATTAATTAAGTTAAATAATTTGTTACCGCAATACAAGGTGCAAAGACATAAGAAATGCCAGTAGCTCGAACTTCAAGTGCAGTAGCTGCTCCAATTCTCTTAGCAAGATTGGGATCCCTAACACCATAAAATATGTTCTACTATTGAAAAACAAAACCTGTAATTTGAGAAGTATGTATTCTCTCCTTTAAACAAGCTTAATTATTACTAATTAAGTGGTGTACATCTGTTGGTCGGGTTTTTTTAACCAAACTACCACTAAATTGACTACATATGGTCGGTTAAGTAAATACTCAATCCAACCTTAACTGCCGTGAAGAGAAAAACCGATGTTCGAAAATTGTCGGTTTTGGGTGTTTTCCAAAAAGTTTAGTCTTATAAAATCTCATTAATTGGACACACCTAGATATGATGATCATCAAAATATTCTTACCTAGTAGCTCCAAGCCCCACATTATGAGGAAAAATTGTGGCTTTATAGACGTTGTTGTGACCATGCACTGCATCAATTCCATAAATCATCGGAATGCCAAGACGAGTTGACAAAGAGCCTTTTTGAAAGTCATTGACCATGTCAATCCATACTTTAGGAGAAGCCTCTTTTGATGGAACACTGCCTCCACCACTCAGTACACTCCCTATACCAATTCATAGAGTATTTTAATTCATCTGCCTACCATGATTCGAACGTTGAAATTTCTTTTTCAATAATTACATGGAAAGAAGGAAAGAAAATACACATTACCAATTAAATACTTCTTCATGACCTCCTTCGATGCAACGGTTCGGTCTATTTGTACCATTTGTCCTATTTTTTCTTCTAAAGTCATCCTACCAAGTAGGTCGTTTATTCGAACATTTAACGGTTGTTTCGGGTCTTTATATCTCATGTATCGAGGTTTTGCCCACACTTCGGTCAAGCAAAAAATGAAAAATCCCATGAAAAAAATGAGAATTTTTGCCATACCGTGTGTGCTAGTTGCCTGCAAGTTTCAATGTCACATTATTATGCATACAAGAGGCTCATGACTCAAATTCCCTTTATTAAAAAATTATTGTGCTCAAGTTTTTTTAAGGTAATGAAAAGAGTAACTCAACGTTCATTACTAACATAAGATTTATTAATAAGTAACTATATTTACCTGATCGATCAGTAGGGTTACAGTTTAATCATAATTAAATTACTTAGACAGTTCCTCAATTTGTTATTGCATTATATTGCACCATGTTAGATATATGAAATTCAATTACATATAGCTAATTCAATTATTATAGGAAGTGATCAATAATTAGACTAAACGATATATCCCACATAGAAAGCTCACAATATATATATAATTTGTCTTGCTTTTTCAATGGGTATGATTATTATTATAGAAAGAATTGAGGTTTAATATTAGTAATTAGGCGACTATTATATTTATAAGTTAGTATTTCATTTAGCACTATTTTTTTTTTATCAGTAGTTGCATATTTTATTATCATTTTGCATATTGCTAATAAACCTCACCAATAGAAAAAGATAGTATGAACTTTGATTTTCAATTTATGATTTTTTAATTGTTATTAGTTTTATTGTATCGATGGGATTAAAAATTTTATCTTTTCAATGATAATTAGCTTTTTTTGTCCTATGGCTTGGATGTTTATTTTGGTCAAACATCCAGGGATAACATAGCAATGAATTAAAAATAGTAAATAGGTGATTAAATAAGACAACATAACAATTAGATAATATTAAAATCTCTAGCCCCCTCTCTGATTTGAACTTTAAGTCTCACGATCCATCGGTAAATAGGTGTTTGGAGCAAATGGTGAATTGTTATAGTCTTAAGTTATTATAGTTTCATTAGTAGATTATTTTAGTGTAAGTTATAATAATATATATTTAATAATAAAGTAGTAAATATTGTAGCAAAAAATAAAAAATTATAAATATCAAATAGTAAAAACGATAGCAAATAATAAATATGGTAGCAAATTGGAAGTTTTGAAATAGTGTTTGTCGTAGTCAATTAGAGACTTTTTGTTTAGAAAGAAATCGATGAGGATCAGGGGCGCACCCCTAGCATCCCTTAGGTGGGCACCCTCATCATTTCCGATAGTATATTCAATAAGATCAGGAAAAATTCAACCTCATACAAAAAAGGCTTAAGATAAGCCAATCAAATAATGTACAAAGCTTCAAGATTTAAAGCAATAGAGGATGGAGAATAATTTTCAAAAAGTTCATCTTTAAATAACCATAGACCCGTGAGGTTGCATATGTCGCCCCACAGATTATTAGCATTGGAGATGGTATTTTTAAAGAACATTTTGTTTCTTTCCAACCAAATGGATCATATGAGGGCACCAGGAGATCGAAGGGAATCATCCACTATTGATAGCTAATCAGAGACTTTTAAATAATATTTATCTAGTAATAGATAATTATTATAGTCCTAAATAATCTGTCCAAACAACTCTTATATTATTATATTGTTGTTTATTAATTATAGGTTCGCGAAATAACAAGGAAACAACCAAGCCAAACTCTTCCAAATTATATTATTTTGTCACGTCAAGATTCTTAATTTGGTTTGCCCTTTGCAATGTTACTAGTTAATCAATATTCTTTTAGGAAAATGACATAAATGAAATAAGAAAAATAATGTTGATACCATGGGCAATTACAAACTATAATATTTCAAATTTGTCGTTGCAATATATTATGGTTAAAAAAATGTTAAAAGTTAAAACACAGGTTTGGTAGAAGTTTGTATCTAATGTTTTTTTTTTTTTTTTTTTTTTTTTTTTTTTTTTTTTTTTTTAAATTTTAAAAGTATCTAATTTTCAGGCCCAATATAGTTGGTGAGAATTAAATTTATAGTCTATTTTACATCGATTTCTTACAAGTTTCATCATTTTCAGTAGAAGAGTTACATTCCTATCTAAATTTTAAATTTTCAAAAACAAGTTCCCCAATAGTTTTTTTTTTAGTTTTTAGAAGTTGGACTGATTTTTGAAAACGTTGATAGAGAATTTCTTGTTCGATAACCTTAAAGTCTATTTTCTCTCAAGTTATTACATGTTTAAGTGAAAAAAGTTATATTTCTAGACAAATTTCAAAAACAAGTTTTTTACCTTTTCTTTTTATTCATTTGTTTAAAACTTAACTTGATTTTTAAAAATATTGTATAAAAATAAATAATAAAACACTGAAAATGATAGCTTAATTTTTTTAAAAATGAAATATTAAGAGACCATTTGAGAACTATTTGAATTTTTGCTTTTAATTTTTTAGAAAATAATTAAATTTAATTTTTTCTGATTTTTTACAAGAAATAAGTTTACAAAAATTATATGTTTTTAGCTTAAAAACATGGCTTAATTTTCTTAAAATATGAGTACAATAAAGTAAATAAATTTTTATACAGAAAGTTCCTTATAAGCTTATTTTTAATATTAGAAAACAGAAGGTTAAAATGTTACTAATCAAAATCTAAATGATTATAAGCGATGTGACTACTAAATTGATCCTAAATTTTTGTTACCGGTGGATCTCTTGACAATTTAAAAATTCATAAAAACAAATTAGTACGTTGAATATAAAATTAAATTTAATGTCTTTTAGTTCTATTTCTATTGAAATTTTGAATCGTATAAAAACTTGAGAATTTAAGAAATTAAATTTATGATTAAGAAAATTTAGAGTTTAATTAGACATTCCTCACTCAAGTTTAGCATCGAATTGAAAAGTTAAGCCTAAGATAATTAAAAAAGAATTGGATATGAAAAAAAAGAATTAATAAAAAAAGGACCAGAAGATCGGTGATTTGATTGACTGATGATTTGGGCATTGACCAAAAACGACGTGTGTTTCATTACAAAGTGCTCACCCGACGATCCCCATCGTCACCCACGTCGTCATCACCCAATTAATGTCTTACTTTTCTTTTACTTAACTTATCATTCTATTCTTTTTAATAATTGTTTACTTCCAGACTCTGGCCAGTTACCGACAACCGTTCCCTTCCGATTGACGGCGGCGATGCTACTACTCCCAAATTCTCCAGCAAAGCAGCACCGTCCGATCTCTGAATCTCTTCTCTCCTCTCTCAGTGTCATTGTAAGTTAAAACAGATATTGCAAATTTCCACTACTTGTACTGATTTGAAATTAAAGTTGGAAAGTAGATTAATGTAAAATTGTTAGATCACGAAAATGCTCTGTTTCCTTAGGTTTCATTTTGTTTCAATTGGGGATTTAGAAGAGAAAAAATCGTCTCAAATTAATAAGCAATATACGTAGATCTAACAATAACACACACAACTTTCGACAATATAATTCGAATTCGTCCTGGCATTTTGCAGAATGAATCAAACAGAAACAGGAAATTTTAGAAGAACAGAATCTCAGAGAATTGAACTTACAGTGGGAGGAGATACGTTATGAAGCACACAAGCAACAGCAACTCGCCAGCTTGGAATAATAAGTCTTTGATGGCGGCTTTGAAGAGCAAAGAGATCTGAATGTTTGAATAAGAATGTGAAATGAAATTAGCGATTGGAACTGATTGTGTGTTCTTCAGTTGGCAATTTTTGTGTTATTTATATACACAAAAATTGAAAAAAAAACCTTTTCGTTTTTTTTTTTTTTTTTTTTTTTTTTTTTTTTTTTTTGCCTTCATTTTCTTTCCATCTTTGTTTTATTAGATAAATTAGAGTTACATTTTTTGTAAATATTAATTTCCACGTCAGCATATAAATATCCCTTTTTGTTTTGTTTTTCTTTTTTAATCTTTATCACAATATAATGTATTGTCGATATGATAAGAATTAAGATAACCAAAAAGATGCATTTATGAGGTTGGACTAAATCATTAAAACAAATTGAAGTTTTGGATTTTATTTTGGAAATATATATCTATATATATATATATATTATATGTGAGTTTAAAAGAAATGTTGACTTTTCAAACCATATTGTCATATGATAGTGGAAAAAAACAAAACAAAACAAAGTAAAAGATGTTTTGACAAAGAAGTAGTAGACAAAGAGTCATCATCTAAAAGTTTCTCAAAAATTTTCTATCCTCAAAATGAAGTTTTAAATTATCAAAAAGACTTTAACTTTATACCAAAAATATTTTTGAATTCTAAAAGTTTTAAAAATAACTCACATAAATTTCAAAAAATAAAAATTGTTAGGGTCCTATTTAAAATATATATATTTGAACTTTTAAAGTTAAAAAAGATATAGTTAAACTTAAAAGAAATAAGTCTAAACTTACGAAAGTAATATTTTAATATCCTTACCTATGTTCTTATAGAGCGTTTGGAGCTGAATTGATTATTATAGTTGGTAATTATATTAATTAGTGGGTTATAAAAAAAATTATGTATGTATTGAGTTAGCTATTATTGTATAAGTTATGATAGTTTGTGTTTAGGGCATGTAAACAATTTTTATTTGGGTGTAAGAAATATAGTAAATTACTCTAACAAGGAAAAGAATAAAATATGAAAGAAAAATAGTTATTTAAACTTTTGAAATAGCATTTACTATTCTTAATCATAGGTTACAATTACTAATTAGTTGTATGCGCCTATATTCTAGTTAACACCTCAAACATATAAAATGAGCTTTAATAATTAGTTGGCGTCTCAATCAACAATCGATTCTTAATGCTTATTCACACTTGTTACTTTCCATTTCCATTTTCTCTCTTTCCTTTACATTTTTTTTTCTATAATGGACGAATAATCGTTTTGGTAAATTTTAATTTTTAAGAGAATATTTTGATTTTAACATTTTATGAAATTTTGTGGGATTTTATGTTTTAATTGAAAGTCTTGGCTTATATTTTTGTTGTGAGGAAGTAGATGTATTCATCGGTCGGAGAAAAACTAGAGGATATATCTATATGGAAAAAAATCTATAAAATTGTTTTATAATCGACCATTTTCAGATGGATGGAAACTTTAAACAAATTAATTATTACTTTGCTGTTTTTAAACCTTTTCTTTTTGTACCATGCTAAAAATATTAGTGTTAAAGTTGAATGTTTATCTTTGAAATTAAATTCAATTGTATTTTTTTTAAATAAAACATCAATGAGCTTCATCATCCAAACCTAATTATAATGATAATTTAAAACCTTTCTTTAAGATTCAATTAGCTAGTTTTTTAATCTACAAATAAATTATATATCTATTGTTGTTTCAAATGAAACCCATGATGCAACTTGAATCTGGTTCAAAGTAAATAACATATAATATAATATGTGTACTATTGACTAAGATGTTTAATAAAAATAAATCTAATTAATCATGTGTTTACTATCGTTCAACACCAACCTCAACTTTTATATATATAAATGTAATTAATTAAACTAAATGGTAATATTCGAATAAAAAATAACTGAAAAGTATATATTAGTCGAACAAGAAATTCAATTTAACTAAGACTATAAAATATATATTTCATTTAAATGGCTAAACTTTATTATATAGTAAGAGTAGTATTAACAATAATAAATAGGCCTTTACAGCTGCGGACTTATTCGTCAAACAAAAAAGACAAAGCCGAGACCTTCATTTCAATCATTGATTTGGATTGATTTTTCATTGTTATTTTTTTTAGTATTATTTATTTCTGATTCCGTAAGATCTTGATCTCTTAATTGAATATATTTATTTGGTTTATCAAAGTCAATTTTCTATCTAAGTATAAAATAAACAAAATTACCTTAATTCATTATTTGGATTTGAAAAATATTTGGTATCTATATATATGTGTAGCTCAATTGATTCTTCATTTACAGGTTGTTAATGTTATTATTTTCCTTAAAAAAAAAACATTTTTATATTTGTGGATTGCAGTCTAGGCTGGACCAAGCATTATTGTTAGGATTTTTTTTTTCTCAAATGTTATATCTATTATAAACAACTACATGTGCTTCACTTTGACCATTTAATTGAATGTTATAGTTTTGTTTAGTAGATGTGTGAGTGAAGATTTAGATTTAGATCTTTTAGTCTTTGATACTTAAAAATGCTAGTTGAACTAAGTTTTTGTTGACAATTAATTGTTGTATTGATTATTATATGTGTAAATTGTAAATATGTTGCATCAATTACATATATACTAACTAAATTATTAACTTCAAGTACCTAATACTATTATCCAAGATGGATGGTGGATGTGAAAAGCACTTGATATTGAAGTGCTTTTGTTTCTTTTTAATTTAGAAGTATCATCACAAAGGAGTAACCATTGCTCCCTTCAAGGCTACAAATCATCCGCCGCCCTGTTAACATAGTTTGATGTTATGGAGTCCATGGTTGATGCTAATTCGACGTTATCTTTAAATTACGTGGGTTATCTAATTTTAGTCTATATACTCTTAATAAATTTTAAATTTAATCATTATAAATCCGATATTATCTTTTAATTATGTGAGTTGGCTAAGTTTATAGTCTTTCAAAGTTTTGTTTTTCTTAAATCCAAATTGGTTATGTAACGGTAACAATTGTGCAAAGAGGCAAAATGAAGTGCTAATAGAAATATATTTTTTTAGGGGTGAACGTCAGAACATCCATCAGTCGGAGTCGGTTTTTCGATCAAACCAACCGTAAATCGATTATAGTTGTGTTTAGTACATGTTCAAATCAATCCAAGAAGGAGTGCAAACTGACTATTTGTCGGTCGAATGGTTGTTTAAGCCTTTGAACTTAAAAATGTTGTCAGATTGGATTTGGTTCCAACCTAACACTGATTGAACATCTCCTTAATCCAACCAACCATGTTCGATTTGGTTTTTCAGTCTATCATGCTCATCTCTAATTTTTCTTTTAATAAAATAAACAAAAAAACTGAAACTTAAGAAGTGTTCGTGAAGGATAGTTAAGATATTGATTTTAGAAGTAGAGATTTATGTACAATTAATTTTTAAATAATCAAATTTATGTTTGGTACTAAACTATTAAAAGTGATTTTCATATATTTAGAATTGATTTTCAACCATTCTATTTGGTTTCGAAAGTTAATTACTTAGAGTTACCCAATTAGTAATTGCATTTTCAATTTGAGAAATGATTATTTAACTAAATAATTATTTAAATAATTATGGTAAAAATTTATTTTTGTTTATTTTATTGTTAGATAATTATATGCTTGATTCATATACGTTTATATATAAATATTGAAGGGAAATTGTCAAAAACTGAAAAAATATGAAAATTTTCATTTAGTGGTTTTTCTATGGATAGTAAATAATAGAAAAAACCTCAATATTGAAAGAAATTCAAAATGCATAATTGTTTATTTTATTAACAATTTAACTACACGATTCTTTGTTCTCTTCTTGTTCCAATATTTAAAATTTTAAAAATTCACACTTTGCTAACAAAAATTGTTTTACGCAAGAATTTGAATTAAATAACCAATTTTTTTTAGTAATGGACTTAACAGGTTACCTTGTTTCTTCAAAATCAATTTTATAACGTTCCAAACTCATATTACTTCATTTCAAATATCACCATTATTTGTTGAAAAAGTGATTTTGACAAAAGAAAAATTGATTTTGATCATTTTAAAATCACTCGCAAAGACATCTTATTCAAATTAAACACATTAAAACTAAAAATATAATTACCCAAAATGGAACAACGTCGGAAATTAAAAAATAAAATGGTATATATTAAATGTATGTTTGGAAATTAAAGTGATACTTGACTAGTGATTTTAGTAGAAGAGGTTTACATACATTTTGTAAAAGTGATTTTTTAGCAATCGTTCCAAACTTTTGAAAGTGATTTGGAACTACTTGATTCCAGAAGTGATTTTAAAATTACCAAATTATATTTTTTTTATATATTTAAAAATATTTTAACCAATTAATTATAATAATATACTTTTTATTAATTTATTTTTACATATGTTTTTTTAAAATATTTTTATTAAAAAGTGGCCACATTATTGAAAAATTATCATCGGAAACAGTTGCGGGTGTGCTCACCGAAAAATTGTGATTAGAGGTTAATGGTCACTGAAATTAGTCAATGATGGTCACTTAAGCATAGTTGTCAGCAGTAGGATGAAAACGGTACGTTGTCGAAAATATGGTCACCCTAAACTCACTACAAGAAAATCTACCTTCGAAAAACATTTAATAGACATTTGATATATCCTTTTTTCAAATGTTATCTCAACTTTTGAAATGTCGAAATAGATGATCCTTTTTTAAGGTCTACTGACCTTTGAAAATTAATAATTTTCGAAGATTTTCTAAAAGGTCATGTACCTCCAATAACCTATAAATTATCCATAGATAAATATTTGTTCTCAAATAATTTTTCTTGAAGGTTTCCATAAAACAACTTCTTTATCAACAATTATATACCTCCTTCGAAACTTCTCTCACAAAACCTTTTTTTAGCACAGGGTTGTTTTTTCTTTTTATCTTTCTTTACTTTACGATGACAGTGCATCTCAATGAATTATACTGATGGTGGAATGAACTTGGTCATTGATCTTAAGTTATAATGCACAAATTAAGCATGAGAAACCAATTTAACTTGAGAAACAAAAACTTTTCTTCTAACATAGATGCAGAAAATACAAATTAAGCATGACTTCATCTATGCTCGTTTCATCTAGAATCACTGGCCTGCATGAGAAACCAATTTAACTTGAGAAACAAAAAATTTCACGACCCAAAGCTAATTACCAAGACTTCGGGCAGTCCATACAAGACGATACATTAAAAAATAATTAATTAATCCATACCTTCTTTTTGCAGGTCGATAATAAGTTTAATAAGTCCTCTCCGTTATTTGCTAAATCTTCATGCACCAAAAGTGTTTCCAAAAAAACAAAGGGAATGCAAATTTGAAACTTCTGTCAACAGCAAGAAACAAAAACATTGCATTGCAGGCTGTTGGACAATCTACTTTTACATCTGATGCTATTCGCTTTGCCATCTCTATATCAGTCAATTCTATCTATATAGAGAAAATAATCTGGTTTGAAGATTATATGACATTGATATTCTGTCTTAATCTCTCACAAAAGTGGCCAAAGAACAGAAAGATTGTAGTACTTGATCGTGGAAATTGTATTTATTAATTTATTCTTAATAAATATCTAATTTATCAGAAGTTGTTGAAATGCTATCGTCGAAATTGATCGATGATTATACTAAAAAAATGTTGATTTGAGGTCGGCAACACTAGTTGCTTGAAGTTATTCTTTGTTCTCGTCATAAAAAATCAGTTGTTGAAAATTATTTGAAGATGATTCCGAAAAGTGGCCATTAAAGGTTGGCTAGCCAGTTGTAAAAAAAATGGTCTACAAAGACGTGATTTTAGAGGTTGATTGAACGACCTTCGTACAAAAACTATCACTGAAAATTTGTCAATGACGACCGTTGAAAAATGGTTGTCAAAAGTTTGCGGTGATGACTTCGGATATGATTGAATGTTTGCCAACAATAATTACCAAAAAAAAAAAAACTAATTGAAGGTTGGTTGATAGCTGTAAAATTTTTAATAATTATCTAATTTTATTAATTTATAATAATTTTTAAAAATGTCAAAGAGGTGAGTACCCTTACCATCGCCAAACAATGATCACTTGATTAGTAATACTTCAAAAATTAATTTAAAGTATGTTTTTTATTTATCAAAAAGTAATTTTATTTTATTGTCAAACATGATTATTTTAGATAAGAGTAACTTTTACAATAGCAAAAATGATTTTAGTCGGGTAAAAATCACTCTCAAACACACCTTGAATTTAATTAATTAGGTTTAACTTAACAGTATATTTGTATTTATTTTATTTTGAATATCGATTAAATAGTTAATTAAATATAACAATATATTAAATAATATGAAGGTAAGCGATGTTTTAAAAAAATAACAAAATATCGAAATTATTTACAAAATATAAATAGCAACATTCATTAGACTCTCTTATGTACTATAATAATTTTTTACTATATTTTGTAAATAGTTTTAATTTTTTTTTGTTACAACTGTAACAATTCTTCTAATACAGAATTTAATTATATATTAATTGATCTCTAGTTAAGTAATTATTTAATTTTGATATCTATATAAAACATTAGTAAACAAATACACCATCGGTCTAGGCAACATTCAAGTAACTGTTCTTGTGCTGAAAAAGAAACCGTCTTATTTCGTTTTTTTGTTTCTTTGAAATGTAAAACGACACTGTTTTCAAATTCAAACGGTTTTAACATTTCGAAAAGTTTTAACATTTTAACGGTCGATCTTCATCTTCAAAGCTCAATAACTTCAAAACCAGAGCTTCAAATCTAAAAGAATATTAATGATGAGTTGCATTCTGTCTTCCGATCATCTTCTTCTTCGATTATTCTAAGCAAACTAATTTTGTGTGAGATCTGATTATTTCAAATGCAATATTCCTCCGTCTGTGACAGACGAATACGCACGTAAGAAAGAAAAAAAAAGTAGTGGGGAGGCGTGCATGATTAACAAATCACAACTTCAGCACTAGAGAGGGATGGACCCAAAACCCATGGCACGCTTACTGCACAAACCCCATCTTTTATTGTTTTTCAACATTTCAAGATTCCCCCTTCATTCTTTTCTTTTCTTTTCTTTTAACAATAAAAATATTATAATGTTTTTTTAGTGGGATTTACTTTAGGAACCATTATATTTATTCCCAAATGGAAATTCATATTATTAAAGAGAAAAAAACTCCAAAGTTAACCTCAAGATTGTGCCAAAAAATAGTTAGAATTGTAAAGATACACTATATGATAGGGTCAGAAGTAGGTGATGGGGGGGAGTCGTCATAGTATTATTGTGTATATTGCAACCTATATTTCTGACATTTTAAAACTTCTTTTTTATTTCTTAAAATTACAAATTCAATTGTTATAATTTCTCATGATTTAGTTTCTAATTAAAATACTTTCAATCTTATTTTCATTTGACTCATCTTTTATTTTGCTCTCCAAACTTCAAAACAAACTATCTACTTTGATCCATGTAATTATTTAAATTTTGTTAATTGTTTAACAAAATGGTCTTTGTCAAAATGATAGGAGTCTTGTATTTTTAGATGGTTATTTAGTTTAGTTTCAAATTTTGTATGAAGCAGAAGAAATTGATTTCAAGTAAAAGAAAACATTTCAATTTGGGAAGTTTGGATTGAGGAGGGAAAGAAATGTTATTTAAAAAAAGTCATTTTCGTTTAAAATATTTTTGATAAAAAGAATTCTAATTAAATAAAATTTTGAAGGTTATTCTCAAACATACTTCAATTTTTTTTTTTTTTCAAAATAGTGATAGTAAAAAGTTGAAGCAAAGACAACCTAAATTGAAAAGTTTTCAAAGAAAAATAAGGATCTGACGCTAACAAACATTTTGGCAGTCATATAAATAAAAGGAAAACGTAAACCAACTACTTCATGTATGCGACCCCTCCCCTTCTCCATCACCATTAAACATGTTCTTATTTCATGTTTGACAGAGGATACGTTTTTTTTTTTAATTTATTAAATTGAAAATTGAAAATTTACATACCTATTTCATATTTTATAAAAATTAATTATTTTGGATCTTATTTAAACACCACTTTACATTACTACAAAATTGAGTTTATTTGACGCTGTTCACACAAGATTTTAGAAGAAATTTAATTAGTGGAATTAAATTTTATATATTGATTGATATAGTGGATACAATTTCTAATATCTACTCCTTTGATTCCCTCTCACATACAATTTAAACTTAGAACTTTTTTATCTTCGATCTTCAGGAAGTTGTAGTTGCAAGTTAATTCGAGCTTCAATCTTCTGGAATTCAAGGAAAGTTTGGTCTTCCAAGTATTCGATCTTTTAGAAGGATGATCTCGAGGTTGATAATAACTTGCACGTCTTGAGAGTCTTAAGAAGTTTTTGTCTTCAATTCTTTAGAGCTTCGATTATTCCTTCAACAAAAGATCCCTAAAATGAATGGGAATGTCTCTATGCATAGAGAATCTTTATGGGCTTTAGGTGGGATTGGACTCATTTGCTTGTTGGGCGGGCTTAGGCTTGGGCCCATCTACTTGTTGGGTTTGGGCTTGAGTCTATTTTCTTGACAGGCTTGGATCCATTTGTTTGGTGGTCTCGGGTCAATTATTTCTTTGGCCCAATTTTTCTTCAGTGGTTTGAACTAGGTTGGATATGAGAAAACTTGACTACCCAAATCCAATCAAATTATAACCATCTCAATTTTACTGGGATGACGTGACGTGATTTAATTGGCCAAAATTTCTTGTTCAACAGACACTTTCCAATGCGTCAAATAATCCAGTATCATGAATAAGGGAGGTTCACTTGACAGTTTTTAAGCTTCAAGTATAATTATATTTAACAGGTAAAAAACGTCAAATATATAAGATTTCTTGACAGTTTTAATGTGTCAAGTAATTTGGTGTCAAGAATAAAGAGTTTTTTTTTTTTACAGTTTTTTCGTGTCAAGTGAAATTATAGTTGATTTTATGAACATTAAGTATGCAAGGTTTGTAGACATCTTCTACATATCAAGAAATTTGTCTACTCTTGACACGCTTTGCATGTGAATTTTTTTTTTTTTTAAAATTTTCAAATGAAAGACATATATTTTAAAGTATCCATATAATTTATCTTGCACCTGTTTTGAAGTCTAATAACATTAAAATACACGTTAATTAAACAATTGAAATCAATTCGAACTTTCTATCAAAGAAATTGCATATATACATATCAATGAACCATACATATATAAGTTGGTCATTACATACTTAATTACAATATATATGTGCAGCCCAAACTTCTAACAATACCCTAAACTTTCCATCTAGGCTATGTCGATATTAACAAAATATATGTGTAACCAAAACATGTACCATATCAAAATTTATCTTTCACCTATATTCAATATCAACAAAATATCAATAAAACTAGTTCACCTATAGCCAGTGTCAACAAAACTTTATCTATCTAACCCAAAAGAACTTAGCTAAAGAGAAAGGTGAGAAAGAGAAAGAAGATAGGAAAAAAGATAAGAAAATAGAAGACAGATAAGAAAAAAAAGACAAGAATGAAGTAGAAGACAAGGACGGAAGAAAGGAGAAGAAGAAATAAGAAAAAAAGACAAGGATGAAGTAGAAGACAAGAAGGGAAGAAAGGAGAAGAAGAAAGAGAATGGAAATGTACAAAGACGGGGGGCTCAGTTATAACCCGTAGGGAACTTGAGATAGAAGAACCGAATAACTTTCATTTTACATTATTGGAAGCTTCCTTAATTTGCTCAACTAAACTTAACTATTTCGTTTAGCTTAAAAAACCATATGAAACTTCTCAATTGACATCTATTAGAAAAATGGTTTAAGGTTCATTAATGTATAGGTGTTTTTAGGTTAGAGCATTATGTTTGGATGATTCAAAAGGACATGGATTGATTTTTTTTAAATAACCTCTTATATGACTATTATTTTAATTGTAATTTCGAGGAAATCATTTTGGAGGTGTCAGGACTATATTCCAAAATACCATATCATAATCATTTTGTTAAGAAATAACATATTGGTGCTATTTAAATTGTCTCAATCTCATGATAGATAGTTTTCCCATATATCTTATTCTTTATTTGAAATTTAAGACATATATTTAGAGGGAAAATAATGTCTGCACATGATTTCTTTATAACAAAAGAAGACATTCAAGGCTCGAGATCGCAGATATCATAATGGAGACAAGTGTGATAGAGAGTCAAAGAGTTTCTTTTTCGTTCCTAATTTTTCTCTTTAGTTTTCCTTACGCACTTTGTCGAGAATAGGTCATGGTTTTTTTTCCTTTTCTATGTGTATATTGAGTTGGGATGAACTCAACTTAATTTGGCCATTGATGTGTTTGTTTGGCATTTTTATATGTTGTAATTTAGAGAGTAATTTATGTTAGAATAAATGGTTATTGTTCGTGTTTCTTCATGAATGGATGCATCATTTTATAAAAACTAATAACTATTTGTGTTTCTTCATAAATGGATGCATCATGAGTGGATGCATCACTTCATGGAAAGCGTATTATAGAAAAAGAACACGACTTTTTGAATAGTCACGAATAAGTCTATAAATACGGTCCTTTTTTATTTGGTTTAATAATCATTTGTCTTCTTCCAAAACGATTTTCTCTCCACTATCCAAAATCTTCACGTTCGGTAGATTTACAAAGTTTTATTTGCCGATCTTCTAGACGGAGTGTTACTTTTAGAAGAAAGGGGATCTGTTCTATCTTGGGATACAATTACTTTCAAAACTTAAGCACTAGAGTAAGTAAATTAGTCTTAAGGAGACAATGTGAATTCGTAGGGCTCAGATCTATATTACATATATATTTTCTTATTTTGTTGTATTGGTAATTTTCATAACAATTTATACACTCCAACAACCTGCAGGTTCATTATTTTTGTGCCAGCTTATTGCTTTTAGTCTATTTGCCAAAGACGAATGAGTATTGCTTGATGTAAGTTTAGGTTGGGAAGGTAAAATTTGAATTATTATTGGAAATTGAAAGGAATGTCTACTGATAAAACTTGCAAGAATATTGAGGGTTTAGGGAGAGAATCAATTGAGTTTGGGAGAAAAAAACATTAATTTTTTTTTTTTTTTAGCTTATAACTTTGCATGCTAGAATATATAAACAGATTATAGCAGTCGTTTAATCGATTAATCAATTTTGTGTCACAATTAAAGAAAGCATGGTTAATTTATAAATTTTCTCCCCTCTTCAAATATTGTCCCAAATGTATTGAGATTAAGCCGACCTTGATAAATGAAATTAGCTTAGTCATTTGAAAGAATGAACTATGGAAATTACAGAAACAACCATTACGAAATTTCCTCACAAATTGTTTGAAAGCGTTGATACCTATAGATTTACTCTAAATCTCACAAACGACTTTTAATTAAGAGAAGAAACCTATTCTCTTACAAAACTCAAGATCATATATACGAGGGAAAAATATTATTGATTTTTTGAAACTCACTTTCTTTATAAACTTTAATTTTCTTCGATTGATTTGATCTTTTTTCTTTTTGCTTAAAAATGAGGGAAATGTAAACCTTTTATATAGTACTCGAGAGATACTTCCTAAAAAACATAAAATAAATGAATACATATATGCATTTCACTTGTGTACTTGAACAAATCTAGAAATAATGCATGTATCTTGAAATTAGAAATTTATCTAGAAATGTGTTACCCATAATGTATCTAGCTAATTAATTTCTAACCGTGTGACCATATGTTTCATTTTAAATCATTAAAAAACATATATCTTAAAAAATATATTTAGGTACATCTTAGGATGGATTTAATCATTATCCAACTTTTTAAGTGCATACAGAAATAAAATAATGGATTTAATCATTACCCAACTTTTTAAGTCCAGCAAATTAAACTGTACCTAAGTATTAAAATTTTTTGGATTGGAACAACGTATATAGAATGGGTACAATCAACTTTTAATTATCTTAGTCCCAATGATATAACAGTCTATTTAGTAGAATCAATAATCAAAAGTGTGATATTATCCAATATGACATTCTTTTTGTCATAGGCAAACTATACTTTTGATGACATAAGTTTGAAAATAAAAACCCTTATCCATTAAAACTTGGGATTTACAACATTGCATTGGGTTTACATATATTAGCTCAAGTAGAAGTACATGGAACACTCATTCAATAATTAAGCTTTAACAGGCTGTGTAGTAAGACCAAATCCTAATGGGAAAAGAGGATCATAATGTGCATCACCAAAATTCATCGGCAATTGATCAACACTCTTAAACCAAGTCTGTGAAAGCTTTCCGGTGAACCCATAATCTCCAAATAACACATCGCTAATGCCTTTGCCTTCAGTTCCTGGAAGCCATGCAGCAACAAGTGCATCAATTGAATCAATATAAGGCTGAATTACTACTGGTCTTCCTGAGATTACTACAACTACACATTTCACTGCTCCACAAACATTTTTGATTGTTTCTGGACCAGGCTCAGGAATTGTCAAGTTCAAGCTATCACCATTGGTTTCTGCATATGGATGTTCTCCAACCACCACAATGGCATAAGAAAACTGGTGTGTTTTGAGGAATTCTGCATTTGGATTATTGTCAAATACAACTTCTGTTTCGGGATCAACTGTGTCTTTTATTGCTGTAAGAACGGTTGTACCTACGAAAAAGGATCGAGGTTATTGTAGATGACAAAACTATTGACCAATATGTAATGTGGTAAAATTTCACAGGCTATTAGTGTGTCACTAAGTGTCTATCGATCTCTATTATGAAATTTTACTATATATTTGATAAGAAAGCCTATAATAAAGAATATGCTACTAAATAATTTGCATACCACTGGTAAGGTTGTTGCCAGTAAGTCCTTGCCATTCGATAGTCCAACCACCACATTGATTTCCAAGGTCATTTGCATGGGTGCCAGCAACAAGTATCTTTGGTGCTTTCTTTGGGAGGGGCAACAGTGGTTGGTTGGGCAATTTTCCATTCTTCAATAACACCAAAGATTTTCTGACAGCTTCTCTGGCTAGTTCTCTATGCTCCTGTATATTTGTAAAAGAAATAAACCATAAAAAAATGTGTAGTATATTACACAGAATCAAAGATATATATCACAGTACAGAATCATTATTAAGTACCTGTTTACCAATCTCATTAACCAAGCTTAAATCAGCTAACGGGTTCTCAAATAAACCCATGACAAATTTGACTCTCAATATTCTCTTCACTGCATCATCAATTCGACTAATAGGAATTGCGTTATTTTTTACCAAATAGGTAAGAGCATCGATGAACTCTGTGTAGTTGTATGGCACCATAATCTGTCACAAATTATGTATATTGTTTTAAATGACAAAATTGACACTGAAAAATGTTTATCCATTATAGTACAATGATAAATATGAAAGTAATTGAAATATAATGTGAATACTAACCATGTCAACACCAGCATTGACGCTTGCCAAAATGGAATATGTATAGTTAGCATGAGGTGGACTTGTAATCTTATCAATACCTTGCCAATCTGAGATTACAAAACCCTAAAAGAAAAAACCAACAAAAATATCTTATAAGTTTAAACAATACATGTGAAAATATATGTATACCAATGACGACTATATAAGAGTATAAATTTAATTTACCTTAAAATGAAGGGTGTTCTTGAGAAAATCAGTAACAAGCTTCTTGTTTGCATGCATCTTCTCTCCATTGACACTTGAATAAGAAACCATAATGGTTGCAACTCCTTTGATTATTGAGTTATAGTAAGCTGGCATATGAATGCTAAATAATCCATGGCCATCTATTACTGTGTTGTTCTCATTGATACCCTTTGTTGTTCCACCATCTCCCACAAAGTGCTTTGCACATGCTGCTACATTGTTTCTAAAATACACAAATATACGAGGAGAAACTAGACGTTGTAAGCAAGGATTATTGAAATATTCGTGGATATATATCCACAAATCGAAGGGTTCGATATATAGGGATCATCATCGTCAATGAATATATCCAACATTTATTGATAAATATGGAAATATATCAAATCTCTTAGACCAAATATAAGTTAGAATTTTGTTAAGAACTCACTTTCCAGCGACATAAGGAACACCCTTGCGAATATTAGATGGGAGGTCTCCTTGTAAACCTGGGATGATCTCAGTCATAGCTTGGACAATCTTATGGTCTTCACCATAGCTTTCGTAACAACGACCCCATCGTGGATCTCTGCAAACCTAATTAAGAAAATAGTAATTATAATGAGTAACAATTTGAAAGATAATCACCAACTATATGTAGCAAGAATTTTTAAAATATTGTAAATATAACGAAGTAAACTGCTTTAGTTGATACACCTTCGCGTTTATATCAGTGATAACTGATAGACTTGTATAGTTTATCAATGATAGACCACGATATAGGCCAATGAAAAATCTATTAGTGATAGTATGATATAAACTTTGGTATGATTTGTTTAATTACGAAATGAAATACTAGAAGAGAAAAAATAGTTACTGCTATGCAAGGTGCGAAAGCATAAGGAATCCCAGTAGCTCTAACTTCAAGGGCAGTAGCAACCCCAATCCTTTTAACAAGTTGAGGATCCCTGTTTAATCCAGAAAACGTTCGTCTTAATTAGGAACTAAAAGTTACAACAATTGGAGTTTAGGAGCTAAAAGTTGAACTCCTAATTAATATACTTGTATTTATCCTACCTCGTAGCTCCAAGACCAATATTGTGAGGGAAGATTGTTGCATTATAGACATTGTTGTGACCATGTACAGCATCAATTCCATATATCATAGGAATTCCAAGCCTAGTTGACAAAGCCCCTTCTTGAATTTTGTTAACCATATGGACCCAAGTCTTGGCTGAAGCGTTCTTTGATGGAACACTGCCTCCACCACTCAATACACTCCCTAGAAAATAAGATGCCATTTTCATTTATTTTAGTGTCTTTTTGTACATGTTGAACCAATTAATATATTCTATTTTCAAAACATAAAATTATTTTACACGAAAAAATTATTCAAAACATTTATTAAATATAACAAAATATCACAGTTAGTTCACGATCGATCGGATAGTTAGTTAAATTATGCTATACTTGTAAATATTTTATGGTTCCTTTTATTACATTTGAAAAAAATCCATAAATGTAAAAAGAGAAATAAAGAAAGATCTATACCGATGAAATATTTTCTCATAACGTCCATAGAAGCATTAGCCCTTTCAATTTGCACCATTTGGCCTATTTTTTCCTCAAGAGTCATTCGACCGAATAAGTCCTTGATGCGAACATTTAAAGGTTGTTTGGGGTCCTTATACTTTAAGTATTCAGCTTTGGCCAATGTTTCAGAGAAACAAAGTACCAAAAGTCCAACAAAAGTGATGAGAACTGATCTTGCCATCTTGGCTTCATTAAGAAAAACCAACCAAAAGAAAAAGTAATTAGATTGAATGCTAGGCTTTATTTACTTCGATTTACATTTTATCACTTAACTTAGAAACTTTATTTCAAGATTTTTTTTAAAAGAAAATTTTAAGTTCTTTTAAAGACATTGCAAGTTTTAAAACCTTTAATAGGGAGAGGGTATGTGTAACGAATTTGTCAACTCCGTTGAGATATTCCTATAGTACATCTACTGATCTCTGCTTTTTCGTACTTTTTCCTGTTAAAAAGGTGATAAAAATTTGACAGGTGAGAAATGAATAAATGAGAGAAATAATGTAAAATAATTAATGTTCAAGAACAAATAGTTAGAAACCACTTACTGAGGAAGAAGAAAAAGAGGATCGAATCGAACACAAACCCAATTCCTATATACAGATCTATATATTATTAATTTGTTCTTCGATCCTGATTCGGATCGAAAAAGGGAGATGGTTTGATTATGCATGTGAAAGTTTTCAGTATTTAAACAAGAAAAAGTTGGTTATATATAGTTATTTACTATTTTTGTTATTACATCTAAAATTTGGATATTATTGAATGAGTGGTTTTTGTTTTCTTTTCAATTTTTACTTATTTTGATCCGTTCAAACTTAATTTTAGGAACACTTCTTATCGCAAGACAAAGGATAGATTTTGTCAATTGCATTATCACGATATATTGCATATATTTTTTTTTTTTTTTGAAAAAGATACATGTGTTACAATATCAAAAGAATTGTTATAGAAGCAAGGAAGTACAACAAAAAGGTCTTGAGAGCAACCCGGGTGTCAACCTAGTTGAGATATTGCATATTTTTTAGAAAAGATTTTGTTGTAAAGGTTTAATTTTTAAATATATTACTTTCGTCTCTCTTTTTTTTTCGAAAAAGGATATGATGGGTCAGTAGATGCATCTGTGCATCTCCACTAGGTGGACACCCCCATAACACCCTCATCATTCCCGCTTCATTAGTATATGAAAGAGATATATGAGAAGCAAGAAAGAGACCCAACAAAAATACCATCAATGGGCTAGAGGCAAGTTCAAGATGCAAGAAAATTGAAAAGCGCTAAATATTTAGAGTGATAGAACTAGCATTATAGTTTGAAAATAGTGATGATTTAGTGGCACAAAAACCCAAAAGAGCACAAATATCCTCCCATATGTTGATAGTAGAGCTCTTCTTTCCCTTGAAAATACGATTGTTTCTTTCCAACCAAATATCCCAAAGCACACCCGATAAGGTATTAAATTTGATGATACCCTTTTTTCTTTTCTGATTCATCATGCACATCTCAGAACACAAAGAAGAGACATCTTGGTGTTGTGATTTCCATAAAATGAGCCTTTCAACCTTTGCCCAAAGCACTTTTGTAAAGGAGCAGCTAATGAAAATATGATCAAGGTCTTCAGAGCTGTTATGGCATAAGATGCACCAATTCGGATTCTGATGTAGATTTGTAATTTTTCTTTGAAGAACCTCAGTAGTGTTTAAGCATTTATGAATAAGAGACCAAATGAAAAATCTACATCTTTTGGGAATTTTAGATTTCCACAGTTGATTGAAAATGTCACTGCTGATATTTATATGCTGGCTTTGATTTCTAATAAAATTTCTTTTAATAGAAGCAATGGTGAAGCTGCCATTGGAGGTTAATTTCTAGATGGGCAAATCAATACCTCGTCCAAAATTTAGATGAGGAAGTTCTTGTTTAATTTCCTCCCATTATTGAATTTTATTGTTGCGCAAAGGTCTTCTAGGAGGAAAGTCCTAATTTGAGGAAACAGAGTTCCAAGCATCTTTGATAGATCCATCTGGGGTTGAAATAGTCGTGGTCTAACAGAAGTTGACATTATGAATAGGAAGAGGAGATATGGAATGTGAACCACGAAGAGCCATCTTAACATCTTCATCACTCTGATTACAGTGCTTAGAAACAGAGACAAGAGTAACAGAATCTGGATTTATAAGAATAGTAGTCTCATTAACGAGATCACAGCTCCTTTAATATGCTCATAATTACCCATATCTTTACGGATTGCCATTACAACAAGAACAACACCTTTGGCCACTAAAATTAACCCTTTTTAAGGACGTTGGCCACTTCGCGTCGTCTCGGGTACATGGCGACAGCTTGGCGACTCCACTAGGGACTTGAGGTTCCACCTCGAGAGTTATTTAGCCTTTTCTTTGTCTTGATTTTGTATATTGATTTTATTGTTTTATTTTCTTTTAATGTGTTGATTGTTTGTTTTACACACAATCACAAGCCTCCTACCTACACTCTACCCTATAAGATTAGAAATAAGGATGGATTAGCGTTGACCTTTAAAGAGCTTATGCTTTCGTGCATGCACATAAAAAGTTCTAACTCAATTTGGTCATGCAATCGTGTGCGACTGTTGTGATCAAATTGGGGGCCTTTTATCCTTTCGGACTTATATTCAGCTTCACTCATTATGATTCACATATCATGTCAACTCATATGTTTTAGATTATTCTCACTCACTAGTACAAGCCCTCTACTCGGATTGTACTTGTAATGACCCAACTTCTTATACTAAGTCAAGGTCATTACTAGATTAAAAGATAAATAAAATTTCTTAAATTAAAAATAGAAAATAAAAGAAAACCTCAAATTACTCATTAAAATCCTAAACAAATGTATGTAGACATAAATTTAAATAAAATCCTAACTCGGGCCTTATCTAGTTTTAAAAGGAGAAAGTTAATAAAAACAAATACATAAATACTGAAATCTGAACAAATAACATAAGGCGGAAGCAAAAGTGTTCCCTATGGTTCGCCACAGTCACTTCTTGTCATTCGCCAGCTTCCCTCTGCCCTTACCTCTACCTCTACCTGTAAAATTAAACAAGAAAGAGCGAGTATAAAAATATACTCAGTAAAGGACCCACTACTAGCCCCCCTAGGTGCCTGTTAACTTCCTATTAGAGTCCTGTAAAGTGATACCCCTAAACTGGCACGTTCCTGAACACGTACGATCTGTGATCCCGTAGGAACATCTGTGGTCTTCGGTGAACCCAAAGGAACACCTAGGACAAATTGGTCTTTAGTATACCTGGGGGAAAATACTAAGACAATCGAGCTTTGAGTGATCCCGTCGAATCACTTATAATCATGTCTATATCATACTGGACTGGTGATCCCGTCGGACTACACAGTCATAAAAAGGTGGTGATCCCAAGGGACACCCATGTGGTTACGACTCTAATAGCTAAAGCTAACAACACAGCTTATCCATAGCATGTAACATAATATACATCATCATAAATATGGCATGAGTATCGATCATATCATTCTTAATCAAACATCATCATAAAAAACATAACACAGTCGTCATCATCAATATACTACCAGTTATAAACATAATATCAGTCATCATCATCAATCACCCATATAATGACAGTCATTATCAATAGCATCAAGTTATGCATTTTAGCTACCATCAATGCATAATTATAATTACATGCGGTCTCTTAAATTCAATTCGAAGATCTAGTAGGAGAATCTCTTACCTGGAGATTAGCTTAACCTAAAATTATCATTACAGTCATAGTCAAGTTTTCCAACAGTCAAGTCCTAAACAACAAGGGAGCCCAATAACTAAAATAAATAAATTAATTAACAGTCGCTTAAGGATTAAAATTCCAATTATTTCAACTTACCCAAAGTTGAGGTCGAATCCGATTTACCCTTAGTTTAGGAAAATTCTATGGCACAACTCCCAATTGATCTATTATGAAAAAATAATCTAATTTAATCTAAAATTCAATTATTTAGGGTCCAAAATTAATCTTTGTTGGGAACTAACCAAAATCCAATCAAACTTACCAAAAATAGGCTAGGTGGCTCAAATGGCTTGGTCAAAAGGGTGCTCGGCTCGATTGGAGGCAGAAAATGGCTTGCGAATGCAGGGGCAGCTTGAGTAAGGATTGGCTCGGCGGCTGGAGAAGCGGTTCGCACACGCGCCCACAGCTGAGAGACGACTCGACCCGAAAACACGTGTGCAGCTAAAGGGAAACGGCTGCATGACTCGACAGCTTCGTGCGTGGCTTGCAGAAGCGATTGGCGCGCGCGGCTGAAGGACGATTGACAGAAAGCAACGAAACGCAACAGGGAGTTGTGGCGGACAGCTGGCAAAACACGAAGACAGCTCGACGACGGTGGCTACTTGGCAGACAACGCGGCGGTACACCCAATTGCGGAACAAAGACAGACACTTGTGATGGAGCTCGACAAAAATGATCGAAGAACTCGGTGGCCGAAGAGAAGTTGACGGCGGACAAAGATGGTGACTGTGATGGGCGACGACTGCAAGGAGCTAGGGTTTTTTTTCTCAAGGAAGAAGAAGATGAATAGGGTTTCCACGTTCTCCAAGGTTATTTAATATAATAATAAATTATTATTATTTTTCTTTTTCTTTTCCTTCTTTTCCCAAATAAACCAACCATATCTTCTCTCACTTCATTTAAAACCCATCAAAACCTCTTTTAAATCAATTATTCTCTCTCTCTCCAATCACATCACTTTATCTTCCCAAAAATATAATAACCTTAAATAATTACATTATCTTTATAATATAATTATTTTATTCTTAAATTCAATTAATTATATACCCAAACATATAATTAATTAAAATTCATTCAAAGAATAACATTTATCTTTAAATAATTGTATTATCCTTAATATAATTATTTTAACTTCACAATCAATTAATTATACAAACAAATGTACAATTAATCAAATTTCCATGAATACAACAATTGGATATTTTTCCAAAAATATCTAATAAATTTGAATTTCTACAAAACAAATATTTTCACAATTAAGTAACACCCAAAAATTTAAAATTTAACTTAAGATAATTACAAATAAATTACCTTAAATTTGGGGTGTTGCAGTACCTGTAGGATTAGATTCGAGAATGTAGTAGTGTTTGACCTTCCCCATATACAAATGACTCCCGAACTCAACTCTAGTTTTTTTCCAGACTATTTTTTTATTTTATTTAAAATTATTTACTTTATTTTAGTTAATTTAGCTAATTTTTTTAGTTAATCCCCTTTAGTGTTGCCATACTAGTCCAACAAAATGAACCTTTCAAAAGTATAGAGACCAAAATAAACAAAGACGAATAATGTTGCACTCAGGATAAGACTTTCTCTCTCTACAATGAAGAACTACAATGACCCCTCCACTTTCGGCGACGACATCATCAATCATTAGCAGCCGTTTGGTCTTCTCCAAATACTATCAACAACCTAAATCCATCTCCTTTAATATAGCCATTGAATGCAATCATAAAGCAAATCTACAAATCTCCTAAGGTATCCCTTCACTCTTTACTCAAACTATCGTTTTGTTTCCTCTTACTGTGCAAAAATATCTCTTGGTAAAGCTCTTTCCCATTCATTCACGATTGAGAAAAAAGACTTTGTCCTTGCATTGGACAAGAGAACAAGGGATACGAAATTATTGTTGACAGAAATGGGACCCTATAAGTCCTTTTCAATTACAATTTCTCATGAGCCATTGGAGTGGCTTGAAAAAACCTTTAAAACTTTGTTGGACTCCACGTACAACTTGCTTTTACCTTGAGAAGAGGTTTGCTGAATATGTATTGTGGGTCCAAAAAGACTTACAACAGAAAAGGATATATTGCTAAGGTCTTCAGAGTAGACGACAGAGGTAGAAGATGTTGCATTCTTGTTCCTCAAGGTACAGACAAAGGGGGCTGGGAATCTTTCCAAAATCTACTGAATATGAAAAGCGACTTGATAACAAGAAAGCGTCCTGTTCAAGCTCAGCCTAGCAAGAGCACATGTAATTCACCAACCTGGTCTTCATCATCAGATTTTGAAAGCCCAAGGAGATCTTATGCGGACGTTTTACAATAGAAAAATTTGTCTGACTCAAAAACATCTCTCTCAGAGAAAGAAAATGTGTTTGAAATAGAGCAATAAGAGGAGGATACTTTCAGTTAGGAACATTCAGTGGTGCTAATTCGAAGGTGCTTTCACGACGATTGGTATAAACTTACAAGAAAGCTCAGTGAACAGTTAGACTCTGACATCACTTACAAGCCATTTCATGCCGATAAGGCTCTCCTCATTCTGAAAGATGTTGAGCAGGTGAATCTCCTCTGTAGAAATAAAGGATGGAGTACAATGGATAGATTTTATGTGAAATTTGAAAAATGGGATCAAGCTTTACATGCAACTACGAAACTTATCCCTAGTTATGGGGGATGGAAGAGATTCAGAGGAATTCCGTTGCATGCTTGGAAACAGAGTACTTTCAAACAAATTAGAGAAGCGTGTGGAGGTTCCTTAGTCGTGGCAAAAGATACCAGAGATAAGATAGATATCATTGAGGCGAATATTAAAGTTCATTTTAATTACACTGGTTTCATTCTAGCCACGATCATTATCATTGATGATGAAGGAAATAGGTTTCTGGTTCATTCCATTTTTCATTCAGAGGGCAGATGGCTTATTGAACGAAATCCTCGTATCCATGGCACATTTTCAAGAGAAGCTGCTGTTTTGTTTGATGAATTTAACCAAAAGCATAGCAATATGCATTTATTGGTAATATTGTTGTTTCGCCTAAAAGATTGAATATTGAAAATCAGAAAAAGGAACAAGATGAACAAAAAGCTCGTTGGAATCCAAGTTCACTGAAAAAATTTCAAAAATTTGAAGTGGTGCAAAAAGGGATGGGATATGACGGTCACAGTGACAACCGTCAAAAGCAAATGTTTGATGATAGCAAGCTGAAAAGAAAGGTGCTGGAAAAGAAGAAAGGAAAGATGATATGCAACAATGATCAACAATCATTTTTTTAAAATTAGAAAATGAAAGTATCTTTCCCATCCCCAAAAAACCAAGTATTCTATTTTGACCTAAAAGCACCTATTCGACCCCAAATAAGAAATCCAATTGATGAGCCTACTATGAAAGAGAAGCCCATATGCCAAAAGAAGAAAAAAGGGAAATCTGTGGAAATGGCAAATATAAGAATAGAAAATAGAAAAATAGCAAACTGTTATTTTAATTTGATTTATGGCAAAACTAACTGTCTTAAATATTTTCCCACTTTTTGGCCCGAAATTACCCTCCACGGATGACAATTGTCCATATACAAATACAATGTATTTTGTGAGATTGAAAAATAAAATAAAATATCACATATCACGATTACAGTGTATTTGTAAACACACCCACTTTGATAATTATTAACTAAATCAAAAATATTATTATATTCTTTGAGATCAGATCCCTAAACATATTCAATTGGTTTCAATATCCCCTAATTATCCCAATTTTTACCTTCAAATTAATCAAAAATAACTTCAAGTATTTAATATTTTATCCAAAGTATTATAGATTCAAAATTATAAATGTAATAATTAATTATTATGATAAAAAATAAGAAATTAACAAAAAAGAGTTTCAAATATTCATTTTTTTCTTTTTGGAATCATACATTCAAAAGTGAATCCCTCCCTAAAATCATGGCAAAAATAATGCAACAATTAATTATTAACAAAAACATTAAGGAGCTGTTTGGGGGGTAGTTTAACACTGTGGGGTTAGGTTTACTTAACCCTAACCCCTGTTTGGTACTAGGATTATAGGGTTTCCATAACACCCGTATTACCCTCAAACCCCCCATTCTCATCTACCCCCTAAACCCGATTTCTCTCCTTCGTTTTTTCCCTTCAACCCATGTTAACCCCTCCTTGAATCCGTGTTGTAACTCCCTTCAATCCCTCTTCTTCCTTCCAATTTTTGTTCTTTCTTCTTCTCCCCCTACTCCTCTATTGCCAGTTTCGTTTTTTAGCTAAAAAATCAACCCCCTTCGCTTTGTGACTCTGAATCCATCTCTACTCTCTAAGCCTCTCTCAATCTACAAAAGTCAAACTCGTTTTGTTGAAGAGAAGATGGATGACATGCATAGATGCCAAGTCTATTGAGCCTAGCAAGGAAGAAAACGATGACTTCGAAGATGATGATTCCTCCGATTGAGGGTTTCGATTTCGATAAGTCTGATGAGGTGATTCTTTCTGGGTTGGTTGGTTGAAACTATAAATAAGCAACTATGAAGCAGAGGAGCTAATTGAAGTGATTGAGGGAAAGAGAAAATGGGTAATAGAAGAAGGAAGAAAGCAAAGTATTTAGGCGAAATTTTGGGAAAATAAGTGTCCATTTTTCCTTTAACGCTTAACCCTTCTTCTTGTTCCTCCCCTTTTTCTTAACTTTAATCTCTTTTTCGATCTCTCTGTTTTTCATTATCTTCTTCTTCTTCTTCAAACTTTCCACTCAATTTTTATTTTTGGTATATGGTGGTGTTGTTCTTGTTGTAATGGCAATCCGTAAAGATATGGGTAATTATGAGCATATTAAAGGAGCTGTGATCTCGTTAATGAGACTACTATTCTTATAAATCCAGATTCCGTTACTCTTGTCTCTGTTTCTAAGCACTGTAATCAGAGTGATGAAGATGTTAAGATGGCTCTTCGTGGTTCACATTCCATATCTCCTCTTCCTATTCATAATGTCAACTTCTGTTAGACCACGACTATTTCAACCCCAGATGGATCTATCAAAGATGCTTGGAACTCTGTTTCCTCAAGTTAGGACTTTCTTCCTAGAAGACCTTTGCGCAACAATAAAATTCAATAATGGGAGGAAATTAAACAAGAACTTCCTCATCTAAATTTTGGAAGAGGTATTGATTTGCCCATCTAGAAATTAACCTCCAATGGCAGCTTCACCATTGCTTCTATTAAAAGAAATTTTATTAAAAACCAAAGCCAGCATATAAATATCAGCAGTGACATTTTCAATCAACTGTGGAAATCTAAAATTCCCAAAAGATGTAGATTTTTCATTTGGTCTCTTATTCACAAATGCTTAAACATGCTGAGGTTCTTCAAAGAAAAATTCCAAATCTACATCAGAATCCGAATTGGTGCATCTTATGCCATAACAGCTCTGAAGACCTTGATCATATTTTCATTAGCTGCTCCTTTACAAAACTGCTTTGGGCAAAGGTTGAAAGGCTCATTTTATGGAAATCACAACACCAAGATGTCTCTTCTTTGTGTTCTGAGATGTGCATGATGAATCAGAAAAGAAAAAAGGGTATCATCAAATTTAATACCTTATCGGGTGTGCTTTGGGATATTTGGTTGGAAAGAAACAATCGTATTTTCAAGGGAAAGAAGAGCTCTACTATCAACATATGGGAGGATATTTGTGCTCTTTTGGGTTTTTGTGCCACTAAATCATCACTATTTTCAAACTATAATGCTAGTTCTATCACTCTAAATATTTAGCGCTTTTCAATTTTCTTGCATCTTGAACTTGCCTCTAGCCCATTGATGGTATTTTTGTTGGGTCTCTTTCTTGCTTCTCATATATCTCTTTCATATACTAATGAAGCGGGAATGATGAGGGTGTTATGGGGGTGTCCACCTAGTGGAGATGCACAGATGCATCTACTGACCCATCATATCCTTTTTCGAAAAAAAAAGAGAGACGAAAGTAATATATTTAAAAATTAAACCTTTACAACAAAATCTTTTCTAAAAAATATGCAATATCTCAACTAGGTTGACACCCGGGTTGCTCTCAAGACCTTTTTGTTGTACTTCCTTGCTTCTATAACAATTCTTTTGATATTGTAACACATGTATCTTTTTCAAAAAAAAAAAAAATATATGCAATATATCGTGATAATGCAATTGACAAAATCTATCCTTTGTCTTGCGATAAGAAGTGTTCCTAAAATTAAGTTTGAACGGATCAAAATAAGTAAAAATTGAAAAGAAAACAAAAACCACTCATTCAATAATATCCAAATTTTAGATGTAATAACAAAAATAGTAAATAACTATATATAACCAACTTTTTCTTGTTTAAATACTGAAAACTTTCACATGCATAATCAAACCATCTCCCTTTTTCGATCCGAATCAGGATCGAAGAACAAATTAATAATATATAGATCTGTATATAGGAATTGGGTTTGTGTTCGATTCGATCCTCTTTTTCTTCTTCCTCAGTAAGTGGTTTCTAACTATTTGTTCTTGAACATTAATTATTTTACATTATTTCTCTCATTTATTCATTTCTCACCTGTCAAATTTTTATCACCTTTTTAACAGGAAGAAGTACGAAAAAGCAGAGATCAGTAGATGTACTATAGGAATATCTCAACGGAGTTGACAAATTCGTTACACATACCCTCTCCCTATTAAAGGTTTTAAAACTTGCAATGTCTTTAAAAGAACTTAAAATTTTCTTTTAAAAAAAATCTTGAAATAAAGTTTCTAAGTTAAGTGATAAAATGTAAATCGAAGTAAATAAAGCCTAGCATTCAATCTAATTACTTTTTCTTTTGGTTGGTTTTTCTTAATGAAGCCAAGATGGCAAGATCAGTTCTCATCACTTTTGTTGGACTTTTGGTACTTTGTTTCTCTGAAACATTGGCCAAAGCTGAATACTTAAAGTATAAGGACCCCAAACAACCTTTAAATGTTCGCATCAAGGACTTATTCGGTCGAATGACTCTTGAGGAAAAAATAGGCCAAATGGTGCAAATTGAAAGGGCTAATGCTTCTATGGACGTTATGAGAAAATATTTCATCGGTATAGATCTTTCTTTATTTCTCTTTTTACATTTATGGATTTTTTTCAAATGTAATAAAAGGAACCATAAAATATTTACAAGTATAGCATAATTTAACTAACTATCCGATCGATCGTGAACTAACTGTGATATTTTGTTATATTTAATAAATGTTTTGAATAATTTTTTCGTGTAAAATAATTTTATGTTTTGAAAATAGAATATATTAATTGGTTCAACATGTACAAAAAGACACTAAAATAAATGAAAATGGCATCTTATTTTCTAGGGAGTGTATTGAGTGGTGGAGGCAGTGTTCCATCAAAGAACGCTTCAGCCAAGACTTGGGTCCATATGGTTAACAAAATTCAAGAAGGGGCTTTGTCAACTAGGCTTGGAATTCCTATGATATATGGAATTGATGCTGTACATGGTCACAACAATGTCTATAATGCAACAATCTTCCCTCACAATATTGGTCTTGGAGCTACGAGGTAGGATAAATACAAGTATATTAATTAGGAGTTCAACTTTTAGCTCCTAAACTCCAATTGTTGTAACTTTTAGTTCCTAATTAAGACGAACGTTTTCTGGATTAAACAGGGATCCTCAACTTGTTAAAAGGATTGGGGTTGCTACTGCCCTTGAAGTTAGAGCTACTGGGATTCCTTATGCTTTCGCACCTTGCATAGCAGTAACTATTTTTTCTCTTCTAGTATTTCATTTCGTAATTAAACAAATCATACCAAAGTTTATATCATACTATCACTAATAGATTTTTCATTGGCCTATATCGTGGTCTATCATTGATAAACTATACAAGTCTATCAGTTATCACTGATATAAACGCGAAGGTGTATCAACTAAAGCAGTTTACTTCGTTATATTTACAATATTTTAAAAATTCTTGCTACATATAGTTGGTGATTATCTTTCAAATTGTTACTCATTATAATTACTATTTTCTTAATTAGGTTTGCAGAGATCCACGATGGGGTCGTTGTTACGAAAGCTATGGTGAAGACCATAAGATTGTCCAAGCTATGACTGAGATCATCCCAGGTTTACAAGGAGACCTCCCATCTAATATTCGCAAGGGTGTTCCTTATGTCGCTGGAAAGTGAGTTCTTAACAAAATTCTAACTTATATTTGGTCTAAGAGATTTGATATATTTCCATATTTATCAATAAATGTTGGATATATTCATTGACGATGATGATCCCTATATATCGAACCCTTCGATTTGTGGATATATATCCACGAATATTTCAATAATCCTTGCTTACAACGTCTAGTTTCTCCTCGTATATTTGTGTATTTTAGAAACAATGTAGCAGCATGTGCAAAGCACTTTGTGGGAGATGGTGGAACAACAAAGGGTATCAATGAGAACAACACAGTAATAGATGGCCATGGATTATTTAGCATTCATATGCCAGCTTACTATAACTCAATAATCAAAGGAGTTGCAACCATTATGGTTTCTTATTCAAGTGTCAATGGAGAGAAGATGCATGCAAACAAGAAGCTTGTTACTGATTTTCTCAAGAACACCCTTCATTTTAAGGTAAATTAAATTTATACTCTTATATAGTCGTCATTGGTATACATATATTTTCACATGTATTGTTTAAACTTATAAGATATTTTTGTTGGTTTTTTCTTTTAGGGTTTTGTAATCTCAGATTGGCAAGGTATTGATAAGATTACAAGTCCACCTCATGCTAACTATACATATTCCATTTTGGCAAGCGTCAATGCTGGTGTTGACATGGTTAGTATTCACATTATATTTCAATTACTTTCATATTTATCATTGTACTATAATGGATAAACATTTTTCAGTGTCAATTTTGTCATTTAAAACAATATACATAATTTGTGACAGATTATGGTGCCATACAACTACACAGAGTTCATCGATGCTCTTACCTATTTGGTAAAAAATAACGCAATTCCTATTAGTCGAATTGATGATGCAGTGAAGAGAATATTGAGAGTCAAATTTGTCATGGGTTTATTTGAGAACCCGTTAGCTGATTTAAGCTTGGTTAATGAGATTGGTAAACAGGTACTTAATAATGATTCTGTACTGTGATATATATCTTTGATTCTGTGTAATATACTACACATTTTTTTATGGTTTATTTCTTTTACAAATATACAGGAGCATAGAGAACTAGCCAGAGAAGCTGTCAGAAAATCTTTGGTGTTATTGAAGAATGGAAAATTGCCCAACCAACCACTGTTGCCCCTCCCAAAGAAAGCACCAAAGATACTTGTTGCTGGCACCCATGCAAATGACCTTGGAAATCAATGTGGTGGTTGGACTATCGAATGGCAAGGACTTACTGGCAACAACCTTACCAGTGGTATGCAAATTATTTAGTAGCATATTCTTTATTATAGGCTTTCTTATCAAATATATAGTAAAATTTCATAATAGAGATCGATAGACACTTAGTGACACACTAATAGCCTGTGAAATTTTACCACATTACATATTGGTCAATAGTTTTGTCATCTACAATAACCTCGATCCTTTTTCGTAGGTACAACCGTTCTTACAGCAATAAAAGACACAGTTGATCCCGAAACAGAAGTTGTATTTGACAATAATCCAAATGCAGAATTCCTCAAAACACACCAGTTTTCTTATGCCATTGTGGTGGTTGGAGAACATCCATATGCAGAAACCAATGGTGATAGCTTGAACTTGACAATTCCTGAGCCTGGTCCAGAAACAATCAAAAATGTTTGTGGAGCAGTGAAATGTGTAGTTGTAGTAATCTCAGGAAGACCAGTAGTAATTCAGCCTTATATTGATTCAATTGATGCACTTGTTGCTGCATGGCTTCCAGGAACTGAAGGCAAAGGCATTAGCGATGTGTTATTTGGAGATTATGGGTTCACCGGAAAGCTTTCACAGACTTGGTTTAAGAGTGTTGATCAATTGCCGATGAATTTTGGTGATGCACATTATGATCCTCTTTTCCCATTAGGATTTGGTCTTACTACACAGCCTGTTAAAGCTTAATTATTGAATGAGTGTTCCATGTACTTCTACTTGAGCTAATATATGTAAACCCAATGCAATGTTGTAAATCCCAAGTTTTAATGGATAAGGGTTTCTATTTTCAAACTTTTGTCATACTTATGGTTTGCCTATGCAAAAAAGAATGTCATGTTCCTTTAGATAAATCAAGCATTCAATTTATAACATCCTTTCCAACAAAGTACTTTTTTGTATCTGTTAACAAACACAATATACAATTTATAAAAGTTATAAAATTTCAAAGCTGCTCCTTTAAATCCAAATAACACAATCAAAATTACAATCTTAAAAGTTGTTCCTTCATTTTTCTAGCTGTCAGCAAACACAATGTTCTATGGGCCTTCGGAGAGAAATTTAAAAGTTGGTGCTTCAAATCCTTGACTATTGAACTCTATTTTTTCCTTATTTGGCTTCGTCGATCCAAATTTCATTGTGAAGAGAGACCTCAATATCCTAGAAGGTAAATTTCCTTTCCTCATGGTCTTCCTCACTTCTTTTTTATAAACAATATCTCTACCTCGAGCTTGTTATTTCAGCGAATAATTATGTTGGAATATGTGTCCTAAAACTCATACTTTGTTATTTGATTCAATAAAATTTGTTATTGAATGCTATAATCTTAAAACCAATAAATTAAGGTCCCAAGGCTATTTTTAATGAGTTTGTCAAATACACTTGAACTTTATGTATAGACATAAACATGGATTAAGTTCAAGTTAATAGCCCAAATAGTCTATAATGTATGAATAAGGTTGGGCACCTTATTCTGGATAAACACTATGGATGCGGCCCCCTCCGTAGTTAGTACAGACGATGTAATCCTGAATCGTTCATGTAGAGACATGGAAGTCGGGGCGTCCTATGTAAAGGTTTACATAAGACTGGAACCACGAAATAGTCACTTTTAGTTATAACACCGTAAACTGTAAACTGACTATTTCATTTATGATGACCTAGGTAACTTGATCTTAATCTTGAGCTAATTATGAACTTCTGTTCATTCGGTAGTATCCTTAGATTTGCATAGGTGAGGGCAGCTCAACATCGCTGGCCCAATAAGCCACCCATTTCAGGGGTGAGATTGAGTGGATAGCTAGGGACATAGGGTGCAAGATGGAATTCACTCCTACCCACTTCTAGGATAGTAGATAGATTGTTCCCTTAAGAACTGAATCCAAGTCTTGAACAAGGGGCCCCACCTTCTCATTGGCCCGAGAAGGATTCAAGTTTATAGGTTGGACCTTAAACCAATTGTTCAATAGTGGATTAGTGAGTCTTAAGGAACAAGATGTAGTCTCGGGGGTAAAACGGTTTTTGACCCAGTCGAGATTATGAACAACCTGTGAAGGATCAACTTACTCATCATGGTTATATCAGGTGGACAGAATATATCTATAGTGAGGGGAGTGCAACTAAAAGTCTTTAGTGGAATGACTCTTTAGTTAACGAATGTTGATTAAGCTTGGTCTAAAAGAGTTTAGCCAGTTAATCTCGAATCGTTGAAGCCCATGATCTATAGGTCCATTAGGTTCCCCTACTAGCTCATATGGATTCAACTAAGAACAAGTATGTTGAAGTAATTCGAATTGTTCGAATAAAGACAAGAGAGAAAAACCGAAAAATATGTAAGGTATAAGTCGGTAGAAATAAACTTTAAGTTTTGTGTTTAAATATGATTTAAATAAATATGAATATAGATTCATATTTAAAAGCTTGAAAAGTTTAGAAAACGGTCAAAAGTCAACATGTTGATTTTGAACTTTAACCGGATTATATTCAAATATGATTTGAATTTTAGAGAAATGAATACAGATTCATACTCGGGAGGTTAGAATTAGTCAAGATGGAAAAATTAGTAAAAATTCAAAAAGTTAACTTTTGACTAAGAAAAGTCAAACTTTGACTTTGACTTAAATTGGTCAAATGACCAAAATACCCCTCTGACTAATTTCTTAATTACCAAATGTTAGTGGGCGATATGGCAGCCGATTATGAATTAAAGGGCACTAATTTCATTAAAGAGTTAATGATATGATTAGGTGTTGATTATATATGAAATAATTTACATGCAAATTGCATGTATATTTCATATAAAACTTCTAATTACCGAATGAGAAAAGGATGAGGTTTTTCTCTGAAAAAATACACCTAAACGATACACCTTCCTCTTTCCTTCTCTCTAAATCTTACTTCAAAAATCGAGTCTCACAACTCAATTCTTGGTCTTGAGTATAGTAGGTCAACTTGATGGTTGTCCTTGTTCGTGATTTTCAGGCAGAGAAGAAGCGTTGGACCAAAGAAGAAGTTCAGAACTATAAAAGGTAAGTTCATCGTTCACCTTTTATGCTTTTCGTTTAAGTCCATCGCATAACATATGCATGTTAGCTTCTAAATCGTTTAGATGCATATAGATTAAATCATGATCTTTTTTTTCCGTTGCAGCATGCCTCTAGTGTATTTTCCATCATGTGGTATCAGAGCATGCTTAGCTTCACTCATATGCATATGGTGGGTTCTTACAATTTATGTGATAAATTGATATGGTTGAACTAAAATAGATTAGTTTTGGTTTTGACTCTAAATTAAGTTGTTTATTTGCTTTAATCTTTGTAATTAGCCTTGTTGGAGGCTTAATTTAATTTTGCAAAGAGTCTATAATTTATTGGAGTCATTAGAGTTGAGTATAGGCTGTAATTTGTTCATGCGGGAAGAAAATGATGTTGTTTATGAAGCTAAGGAGGAGATGAATCAAGCCTACCGTTTACCCTCTCAACGATCGCATATGGTATGTGTATCGCTTAGGCCAGTAAACATCGCGCTTACCAGCTAAACGATCGTGTATAGTACGCGTATCATTTGAAGAAGACTTCATTGCTTACCAGCTAAACGATCGCGTATAGTATGCGTATCGTTTGAAGAAGACTCTATCGTTTATATGTTGAACGATTGCATAAGGTACACGTATCGTTTGTGTAAGAAACGATTGTATACCTGCTAGGCGATCGCGTAAGGTTCGTGTTGTGCTAGCGCTAAATGATCGTTTACCTCTAAAGTGATCGTATATCTGCTAAGCGATCGCGTAAGATACGCGTAAGGCTAAGCGCTTAAACGATCGTGTACATGCTAAGCGATTGCGTATGGTAAGCGTGTCGTTGGCACCTACAAACGATTGTGTACATGCTTAGCGATCGCATATGGTTTGATAAGCGATCGCATATGGCTTGCTAAGCGATTGCGTATGGTTTGCTCAGCGATTGCATATGGTATGCAAATCGCCTATGCCCGTGAATTCCATCAGCCTACTCAACGATCGTGCAAAGGTTATTAAGCGATTATTGTACACCATCAAATTATCATTGTAACAATTTAGTTTTAACTTAATTTAGAGAGCCAAAATCAATCTATTTTAGGGTGTTTTAATCTTGCATGTGATGTATGATTTAATCATTACTGAAATTGTATGTGCATATTGTATGACATATAGCTTTAAAATCCCACCATAGGTTAACATGTTCATGCATGTTAAGAAATTAATATGGAAATTAATTAATGTGATTAATTAGTTGTTAAATTAATATGATTAATTTAAAGATTAATTGAATTAATTTTGTTAAATATGATTTAATAAAATTAATCAATAATTGATTTATTTAAAAGGTTAAATAAATCAAAAGGCCATACTAATTTGTTGTTCTTCTAGATGAATGATTATAGGTTAGTCTAAGAGTTTTATAATTGTTATAAAATGAATTAGACATTAAAATCTATAATAAAGATAAAATGCATGCTTACTTAGGTTAAAAACCATTTCTTCCAAAATTAGATTTAGGTCGATATCTTGCAAAACTAAGTTACAAGAGGCTCACCTGATTCGATCATGTCAACAAGTCAGATAAGATGACTAAGGATTGGAGGTTTTTAAGTTGACGGTTTACGAAACACCTTCTACTTGGAGATCGTAATCGGTTCTTGAGCCTAGTTAACCTAGTTTTATGAGCATGCGTGAGAGATTTAAGGTCATAAAATCGGTTTATCACCTAGACATCGTAGGTTAAAATCCAGTATAAATGTTATACTTGGATGTCTTACGTAGATTTAGGATTTGTTTAAGTTAGCCTAAATTAAATCCTGAATATTTTACCCAAAATCATTTTAGAACACTTCAGCTGGAGAAAAATATCGTACTTTTAGCTCTAGCGTCCCCAAGAGTTCACACCGTGAGGTTCATGCAGGGCTTTAGGCCGTGCATAGAAGCGGACTCCATTCGGAGAGTGTTTGCATGAGCTATGAACAAGGTAAATGGGGGAAGTAGTTCATAGTAAGTGGGTGAGGGATATATGACAATACATCCCACGGTCTCTTCTATTGGGTCGCACTGTGAGATTCCTATAATGCGCTTGCTTGTCTATTCTGGAGCGACGTGCCATTCAGAGGGTTGTATTATAGGATTCGGAACATCGCGAACTCCAAATTTGGATAGGGTCTCTTAGATAAGTTTTCATATTGTCTTTCCACTTTCGGGAGCATAATGATTCTCATCTCTAAGAACCGAAAATGGAGGGTCACACTTACAAGAATTACTAAAATTGTTAGTATATTCTTGATCGAAGTAAACGGTAACTAAATGCTAAGTAAATATGAGAAATTTGTGAGTTAGCATTTGGTCAAGATTGTCTTAATTCAAAGGACGAGTAATCGGCTACCCCTCGGTACAGGTTATTCTGAACCTTTGAAATATCGTTGAAAAACATAATAAAAGGGTAAATTATTAAAAAAAATTCTAAAAATGATTGGTTTATTTAGATTATAGTTTCTAAACAAAGTATGTTTGTTTTCAGCATGAATAACTCGATAGTTCAATTGTTAGCTTTCGAAAAACTTAACGGCAATAACTATGCGGCATGGAAATCAAATCTTAACACAATACTAGTTGTTGATGATTTAAGATTTGTCTTAACTGAGGAATGTCCTCAAACCCTTACCTCAAATGCAAACCGAGCTAGTCAGAAAGCATATGATCGATGAATAAAAGCAAATGAGAAAGCCCATGTCTACATTCTTGCTAGCATGTCAGATGTCTTAGCAAAGAAGCATGAATCCTTAGCCACGGCTAAAGAAATTATGGATTCTTTGAAAGGAATGTTTGGGCAATCAGAATGGTCCCTAAGACACGAGGCAATCAAATACATTTACACTAAGCGTATGAAGGAGGGGACCTCTGTTAGAGAACATGTCCTGGACACATTGATGCACTTCAATATTGCTGAGGTAAATGGTGGTGCCATCGATGAGGCTAATCAAGTTAGTTTTATCTTAGAGTCTCTTCCGAAGAGCTTCATACCATTCCAACCAAATTTGTCCCTGAATAAGATAGAGTTTAACTTGACAACCATTCTGAATGAGCTCCAACGATTCTAGAATATTACCAAGGGTAAGGGAAAGGAAGTAGAAGCAAATGTTGCTACTACAAAAGGAAAATTCAAAAGATGATCGTCTTCTAGATCTAAAGCTGGACCATCAAAACCCAATCGAAATATTGAAAGAAGGGAAAAGGGAAGACTCCCAAGAAAACCAAGGGTAAGAAGACTACAGAAAAAGGTAAATGTTACCACTGTGGTGAAAATGGGCACTGGCTGAGAAACTGCCCAAAATACCTTGCTCAGAAAAAGGCTGAGAAAGAAGCACAAGGTAAATATGATTTACTTGTCCTTGAAACATGTTTAGTGGAAAATGAAAATTCCACCTGGATATTAGATTCAGGAGCCACTAATCATATTTGTTTCTCATTTCAGGAAACTAGTTCTTGGAAAAGGCTTTCTGGGGGCGAGATCACTCTCAAAGTTGGAACTGGAGAAATGGTATCAGCCAAAGCAGTGGGAGATTTGAAGTTGTTTTTTAATGATAGATATATCTTACTCAAGAATGTCTTGTATGCACCTCAAATGAAGAGGAATTTGATATCTATCTCTTGTTTAATAAAACATATGTTTAAAATATCTTTTGAAATTAATGAAGCGTTCATTTTAAGAAAAGATATTTACATTTGTTCTGCTATACTTGAAAACAACTTAAATAAGTTAAGACCAACACGATCAAATTTTGTCTTAAATACTGAGATGTTTAGAACAGTCAAAACTCAGAATAAAAGACCAAAAGTTTCTTCTAATGCCTTCTTATGGCACTTACGACTCGGTCACATTAATCTCAATAGGATTGAGAGATTAATTAAGAGTGGACTTCTAAGTCAGTTAGAAGATAACTCTTTACCTCCATGTGATTCCTGTTTTGGAGGAAAAATGACCAAAAGATCTTTTACTGGAAAAGGTCTTAAAGCCAAAACCCCTTTGGAGCTCGTACATTTGGACCTTTGCGGACCAATGAATGTCAAGGCTCGGAGAGGATACAAATATTTCATTAGTTTCATTGATGATTAATCGAGGTATGGTCATGTTTACCTAATTCAGAACAAGTCTGATTCTTTTGAAAAGTTCAAAGAATATAAGGCTGAAGTTGAAAATGAATCAGATAAAACAATAAAGACATTTCGATCAGATTGAGGTGGAGAGTATATGGACTTGCGATTCCAAGACTATTTGATAGAACATGGAATCCAATCACAACTCTTTGCAGCTAGTACACCTCAGCAGAACGGTGTATCAGAAAGAAGAAACCGAACTTTGTTAGACATGGTTCGCTCTATGATGAGTTTTGCTCAGTTACCAGATTCTTTTTGGGGATATGCTTTAGAAACAACTATCTATATTTTGAACAATGTTCCCTCTAAAAGTGTTTCTGAAACATCTTATGAGATATGGAAAGGGTGTAAAGGAAGTTTACGTCACTTTAGGATTTGGAGATGTCCAGCACACGTGCTGGTACAAAATCCTAAAAAGTTGGAACATCGTTCAAAATTATGCCTATTTGTATGTTATCCAAAAGAATCAAAAGGTGGTTTATTTTATAATCCTCAAGAAAATAAAGTATTTGTGTCGACAAATGCTACGTTCTTAGAGGAAGACCACATAAGAAATCATCAAACTGCATTAAACTAGTATTAGAAGAAATTTCCAAGAATTCTACAAATAGACCTAGTTCATCTACTAAAGTAGTAGATAAAACTAGGAATATTGGTCAAGCACATCATTCTCAAGAGTTGGGAGAGCCTCGTCATAGTGGGAGGGTTGTACGACAGCCTGATCGCTATTTGGGTTTAAGTGAAGCTCAAATCATCATGCCTGATGATGGTGTAGAGGATCCATCGACCTTTAAACAGGCAATGAATGATGTAGACTCTGACCAATGGATCAAAGCCATGAACCTCGAAATGGAATCTATGTATTCCAATTCTATCTGGACTCTAGTAGATCAACCAAGTGATGTAAACCCTATTGGTTGTAAATGGATCTACAAGAGAAAACGAGACCAAGCTGGTAAAGTACAAACTTTCAAAGCTCGACTTGTGGCAAAAGGTTATACACAAAAGGAGAGAATAAATTATGAAGAAACTTTCTCTCATTTGTCCACGATAAAGTTGACCAGAAAACTCTTATCCATCGCCACTTTTTATGATTATGAAATTTGGTAGATGGATGTCAAAACAGCCTTTTTGAACGGTAATCTTGAAGAGAGTATTTATATGGTCTAACCAAAGGGGTTTATACAAAAGGGTCAAGAACAAAAGGTTTGTAAGCTTCAAAAATCTATTTATGGATTAAAACAGGCTTCTAGATCTTGGAATATAAAGTTTGATACTGCGATCAAATCTTATGGTTTTGAACAAAATGTTGATGAACCTTTTGTTTATAAAAGGATCATCTATTCTACCATAGCATTCTTAGTTCTGTATGTAGATGACATTCTACTCATTGGGAATGATGTAGGTCATGTAACTGATATTAAGGAATGGCTAGCTACGCAATTCCAAATGAAAGATTTGGGAAATGCACAATATATTCTTGGTATCCAAATAGTTCGGAATCGAAAGAACAAAACTCTAGCCATGTCTCAAACATCTTATATAGACAAAATATTGTCAAGATATAAGATGCAGAATTCCAAAAAGGGTTTGTTGTCGTACAGATATGGAATTCATTTATCAAAAGAACAATGTCCAAAGACACCTCAAGAAGTTTAGGATATGAGTAACAGTCCCTATGCTTCTGCTGTTGGGAGCCTGATGTAGGCAATGTTATGTACTAGACCTGACATTTGCTATTCGGTAGGGATAGTTAGTAGATATCAGTCCAATCCTGGACGTGATCATTGGACGGCCGTTAAGAATATTCTAGAATATCTTAGAAGAACAAAAGACTACATGCTTGTGTATGGTTCTAAGGATCTGATCCTTACTGGATACACTAACTCCGATTTTCAAACTGATAAAGATGCTAGAAAGTCTCATCAGAATCAATTTTCACTTTGTACGGAGGAGCAGTAGTATCTTGTATTGCCGACTCCACTATGGAAGCTGAATATGTATCTGCCTGTGAAGCAGCAAAAGAAGCAGTATGACTTAAAAAGTTCTTAACAGATTTGGAAGTTGTTCCAAATATGCATGTAAACCCGAGATTTCCCTAGGATCATTTTCTCTTGTCATCTATTGTTGGGATTACTAAGTTAAAAGACAAAAAAAAAAAGAAAAAAAAAGAAAGAAAAGAGAAGAAAGGAAGTGGAATTGGACATCACAAAGCCCACCACCGCAAGTTCATTTTTTTCGACCCAATTTCATTTCTTTCCTCCATCATTTTCCATCCAAACTTTCAGAGCACTTTGAGGAGAGAGTGAAGGAAGAAGAAGAAGAAGAAGAAGAATTTCGTGGTTTGAGGTTGAAGAAGATAGAAAAAAGTTCATGCAAAGCCAGCCATTGTAGAATCTGGGTGCAACTGTCAACCTCTAGTTTTTTTATTCGGTTTGAGCTATCTCGAAGGAACTAAGAGGTGAGATTTGATTTTCTTGAAAGTTAATTCATTTTCCAAAAAATTTCATGAAGGAATCTTGAGCTTAATAGTATGAGAAGTTAATGATTTTTGAAATGGAAAAGAGAGCATAGGATTTTCGAGCAAACCAGGAGGATTTCTGGTGTTCTCTGATACTTTGAGTATTTTGGAAGTGCACAAGTCGAATCAGAAGCTCTATTAGGTATGGTTAGAAAGCTTATTCAATATCCTAAAACTTCCATGAAGAGTTTGTGAGCCAAAAATGACTTTAAGTGGGGTTAATTGCAGGAGATAGATAAGGAGTGGTAGAGAACCTCGAATTCTGTATTGTCTGTGTTCGGGGAAATTCTAGACGAATTGGTTGAGAATCTCGTTTTCATTTCTTCAGGTAAGTTGTAGAGTGTTCAAAAATGAAGATTTTTATGTGTATTTCATTAATTTTGGTTAAGTTGTGAGGAAGTTATGGGTGTTGGAATTTAGAATATCGAATCTGGAAAATCTGGAAATGTGGGTTGTAATGTGATTCTTAATCTAATTGTTTAGAAATTCATGAGCATGGAAGGACAAAACCTATCTATGATTCTAATGCTCGGTTTTGGTTGTTGATAGGCCAAGAGAAAATAGGCCTAGTCTACAAACCGGGGAACTAGATAAGAATGTGAGTGACAAAACAATTTCTAAGATGTTATCAAACAGTTGTTCATAATTACATGTTTTACATGTTTTTCTATGAATGATACATGTTTTTGTGAACGGTTTCAAACATGAGTTTTGAGCTTAGATTTTCTAATGAGGATTATATTCGAGCACGTGGCTAATGGCTTAACGAAAAGTAGTTGAAACGATATCTTTTAAAGTAAAGCATGTGTTAGCAAATATTGTATAATGATTTAAAGTTTTTCACGAGAAAACTAAATAAACTTGAGTTTTACAAAAGATAACGATAAACAGACATGTTTAAATGTTTTCATGTGTCTTCATGGAGCTTTCCATTGATTACATGACTGAGATATTGAGCCTGAGGCTATATGGTACCGTGTGCACACAGGTTATATTTCCGTTGTCGACGTTGAGTGTACTCCGTGATAACGATGCTATCGTGAGTGCTGGGCGGGCCCCACTACGACAAAGACGATGGGAGTGTCGGACGGGCTCCACTACATCGTAGGACTAGTAAACGTTGGTTGTATTGGGCGTATCCTACACCACGTAGATCGGTCATGTTAGTTAAACGTTTGATGTACTTGTTATGCGTTGTTAGATTTTTTTTTTTTATGATGAACTTGGAAAATATTTTAGAATGCCTTATTTATTACACGTTTATGTTAAATGCTTTGTTTGAACATATTTATATGTCTAAAGGTTTATCACATGTTTCGACGTCCGTATTTAGATTTTTAAACTTAGTCACTCACTGGGCCTTGTAGCTCATTCTTTTCAAAATGTTTCCCACTTTTTAGGTAGAGATTGAGCTCCCGGTGCTTGATACACTGCCAACGTCTGCTGAAAGTTCCGAATCAAACTCCAATACGTGGTTGGAGTTGTATTTTGAGTCTGTTCATGTTGAAATGTTTTGGTCGTGGTCATAAAACTCTAGTTGTATAGGTTTTGGTCGTGATGTTTATATCAGGTTATTTTACAAACCAAGTGATGTCAGGGCTGCATCTTATGTATGTTGGGAAGGTATTTGTGGTTTCCTCTGTGTGGTGTTCCATGTTGAATATTCTATATCTAAGATTGGTATGTTTATCGGGCTTAACGTTCAGTAGGGTCGCAGGGATTTTTAGAGGAGACGATGTCTGTCAGCTTCACGCCGTCTTTTGGTCTAAGACAGCAGGTGGTCCGGGAGGGGGTGTGACAACTTGGTATTAGAGCAGTTAGCTCCATGGGAAAAGAAACATGGTAGTTAGTGTTAAGAAAAATCCAGGAAGTAAATAGTTAGACGTTGGGTCAGTTCAGGTAGAACTAGCAAAGTAAGGTCCGAGTATTATTGAGAGGGAGTCCAGTCAAGATTAGAATGTGGTTACAAGTTTAGTATCAAATATCTGAGTTAAGTATCTATAACATGTCTAATGTGTTGGTATATTATAGGAGTCATGCCACCACGTACCAGCAGACGATGCAGGCAGAACCATGATGGGACGTAGGATCCTACCCAAGGTCAATCTGAAAGGGGATCTAGTACCCCGAGAGGTCAGAATGAGGCAGGGAGTGAGCGATTTGCTAGATCTGCACAGGAGATCGGTAGGCCAGAGAAAGCAGGGCCTAGTGATCTGGAAAAGATGTATGGGATTGAACGGTTGAAGAAATTAGGAGCCACAGTGTTTGAGGGTTTTACGGATCCAGCTAACACCGAGGTCTGGTTAAATATCTTGGAGAAATGCTTCGACGTAATGAGTTGTCCTCAGGAGCGAAAAGTCAGATTAGCCACATTTCTGTTACAGAAAGAGGTCGAGGGATGGTGGAAATCCATTATAGTTAGGCGCAATGATTCACGTACGTTAGATTGGCAGACGTTCAGAGGCATATTTGAGGAAAAGTATTATCCCACCACTGAAACAAGGGTCACTTTCAGTGGTCGAGTACGAGAGGAACTATACCGAGCTTTCACGGTATGCTGAAATGATTGTGGCATCTGAGAGTGACAGGTGTCGCAGGTTTGAGAGAGGGCTACGTTTTGAGATACGTACCCCAGTGACCGCTATTGCCAAGTGGACGAATTTTTCCCAGCTAGTAGAGACGGCTTTACGTGTGGAGCAGAGTATTGTTGAGGAAAAGTCGACAATGGAGCTTAGTCGAGGAGTTTCAACAACTAGTGGTATTCGAGGTCGAGAGCAACGGAGGCTCACACATGGAGTGAATGTTTCAGGTTGTTAAGACTTCAAGCGTCGATCGAGTGGCAAACCATTGAGGCAGATGAGTTCAGGTAGTGCTTATCAGAGGCAGAGTCAGAGAGCTTCCAGTCAGTCTGCGAACTCGGTAGCAAGATCGCGGACGGGTCAGGAGTCTGTTGCTAGTGAATCCAGGAGAACCCCATGTGTAAGTTGTGGCAAGAGTCATCGGGGTCAGTGTCTTATTGACGTCGGTGTGTGTTACCAGTGTGGACAAACAGGACATTTCAAGAGGGATTGTCCACAGCTGAGAGTAGCAGTTCGGAGGGACCAGGGAGTTGAGTCCCACACAGTTGAGCAGCCGAGAATCTCAACAGCCGCAGGGGAGGGAACTAGTGGTGCAAGACAAAAGGGAGTTGTGGGGAGACCTAGGCAGTAGGGAAAAGTCTACGCCATGACTCAATAGGAAGCAGAGGACGCACCAGATGTGATCACTAGTACGATTTTGATTTGTGATGTACCTGCACGTGTTTTATTAGATTCTGGCGCTATGCATTCCTTTGTTTCTAGTATGTTTTTAACCAAGTTGAATAGGATGCTAGAGCCTTTATCTGAAGAGTTAGTCATATGCACACCAGTTGGTGACGTTTTATTAGTCAGTGAAGTGTTAATTGATTGTGAGGTTGTAGTGGAAGGTCTATGCATGTTAGTGGATCTTCTTCCCCTAGAGTTGCAGGCATTAGATGTAATTTTGGGAATGGACTTCTTATTCACTCACTATGCTTCGATGAATTGCCATAGGAAAGAGGTGACTTTTAGGAAACCAGGTTCGACTGAATTTTTTTTAGGGGTGAGAGAAAGATTATCCCTACGAGTTTGATTTCAGCTCTGAAGGTTGAGAAGTTGTTGAGGAAAGGTTGTACAGAGTTTCTTGCGCACATGGTTGAGGTGCAAGAAGAAAAGTTGAAACCATAAGATGTTCCTGTAGTGAATGAATATCTAGATGTTTTTCCAGCTGATTTATCGGGTTTGCCGCCTGATAGAGAAGTGGAATTCACTATTGAATTGTTACCAGGAACAGTACCTATTTCACAAGCACTATACAGAATGGCTCCGAGCGAGCTTAAGGAGCTGAAGGTGTAGTTGCAAGAACTAGTTGACAAAGGATACATCAGGCCTAGTGTATCACCTTGTGGAGCTCCAGTGTTATTCGTGAAGAAGAAAGATGGTACCCTAAGATCATGCATTGACTATAGGCAGTTAAACAAGGTCACGATACGTAACAAGTACCCTCTACCACGCATCGATGACTTGTTTGACCAGTTAAGGGGAGCAGTAGTATTCTCTAATATTGATCTGAGATCAGGATACCATCAGTTGAAGGTTAGGAATCAGATATTCCTAAGACAACATTTAGAACGAGGTATGAGCACTATGAGTTTTTAGTAATGCCATTCGGTTTAACGAATGCGCCAGCAGTTTTCATGGACCTCATGAACAGGATCTTCCATCAGTATTTAGATCAGTTTGTGATAGTGTTCATCGATGACATACTAGTTTACTCAATGGACAAAATACCATCGCATGATAGTGTTCATCAGTTTGTAAATTAGGACAAGTGGGAGACTTATTGGGATTATGCCCTAGTTTATATATATGTTTATTGTACTAATGTATATATACTTTTCTCTCATTATAAAATTCTACCTTACTTGGAGTTTTAGTCCAAGTGGGAGTTTGTTGGAATTTATGTCCTAAAACTCGTACTTTGTTATTTGATTCAATAAATTTTTTGTTATTCAATGCTATAATCTTAAAACCAATAAATTAAGGTCGCGAGGCTATTTTTAATGAATTTGTCAAATACACTTGAATTTTATATATAGACATAAACATGGATTAAGTTCAAGTTAATAGCCCAAATAGTCTATAGTGTATGAATAAGGTTGGACGCCTTATTCTAGATAAACACTATGGATGCGGCCCGCTCCATAGTTAGTACAAACAATGTAATCCTGAATTGTTCATGTAGAGACATGGGAGTGGGGGTGTCCTATGTAAATGGTTTGCATAAGACTAGAACCACGAAATAGTCACTTTTAGTTATAACACCGTAAACTGTAAACTGACTATTTCATTTATGATGATCTAGGTAACTTGATCTTAATCCTTAGCTAACTATGAACTTCTGTTCATTCGGTAGTATCCTTAGATCTACATAGGTAAGGGCAGCTCAACATCATTGGCCCAATAAGACTCCTATTTCAGGGGTAAGACTGAGTGGATAGCTAGGGACATAGGGTGCAAGATCGAATTCACTCCTACCCACTTCTAGGATAGTAGATAGGTTGTTCCCTTAAGGACTGAATTCAAGTCTTGAACAAGGGGCCCCACCTTCTCATTGTCCCGAGAAGGATTCAGGTTTATAGGCTGGACCTTAAACCAATTGTTCAATAGTGGATCAATGAGTCTTAAGGAACAAGATGTAGTCTCGGGGGTAAAACGATTTTTTGACCTAGTCGAGATTACGAACAACCTGTGAAGGATCAACTTACTCATCATGGTTATATCAGGTGAACAGAAATATATCTATAGTGAGCGGAGTGCAACTAAAAGTTTTTAGTGGAATGACTCTTTAGTTAACGAATGTTGATTAAGCTTGGTCTAAAAGAGTTTAGCTAGTTAATCTCGAATCGTTGGAGCCCATGATCTATAGGTCCATTAGGTTCCCCTACTGGCTCATATGAATTCAACTAAGAACAAGTATGTTGAAGTAATTCGAATTGTTCGAATAAAGACAAGAAAGAGAAACCGACAAATATATAAGATATAAGTCGGTAGAAATAAACTTTAAGTTTTGTGTTTAAATATGATTTAAATAAATATGAATATAGATTCATATTTAAAAATTTGAAAAGTTTAGAAAACGATCAAAAGTCAACATGCTGATTTTGAACTTTGACCGGATTTATATTCTAATATGATTTGAATTTTAGAGAAATGAATACGAATTCATACTCGGGAGGTTAGAATTAGTTAAGACGGAAAAATTAGTAAAAAGTCGAAAAGTTGACTTTTGACTTAGAAAAGTCAAAGTTTGACTTTGACTTAAATTGGTCAAATGACCAAAATACCCCTCTGACTAATTTCTTAATTACTAAATGTTAGTGGGCGATGTGGCAGCCGATTATGAATTAAAGGGCACTAATTTCATTAAAGAGTTAATGATTTGATTAGGTGTTGATTATATATGAAATAATTTACATGCAAATTGCATGTTATTTCATATAGAACTTCTTATTACCGAATGAGAAAAAAGGATGAGGTTTTTCTCTGAAAAACTACACCTGAACGATACACCTTCCTCTTTCCTTCTCTCTAAATCTTACTTCAAAACCGAGTCCCACAACTCAGTTCTTGGTCTTGAGTATAGTAGGTCAACTTGGTGATTGTCCTTATTCGTGATTTTCAAGCAGAGAAGAAGCGTTGGACCAAAGAAGAGTTTGGAACTATAAAAGGTAAGTTCATCGTTTACCTTTTATGTTTTTCGTTTAAGTCCATCACATAGCATGTGCATGTTAGCTTCTAAATCGTTTAGATGCATATAGATTAAAGCATGATCTTTTCTTCCATTGTAGCATGCCTCTAGTGTTTTTTCCATCATGTGGTATCAGAGCATGCTTAGCTTCACTCATATGCATATGGTGGGTTCTTACAATTTATGTGATAAATTGATATGGTTGAACTAAAATAGATTAGTTTTGGTTTTGGCTCTAAATTAAGTTGTTTATTTGCTTTAATCTTTGTAATTAGCCCTGTTGGAGGCTTAATTTAATTTTGCAAAGAGTCTATAATTTATTGGAGTTATTAGAGTTGAGTATAGGCTATAATTTGTTCATGCGGGAAGAAGATGATGTTGTTTATGAAGCTGAGAAGGAGATGAATCAAGCCTATCGTTCACCCTCTCAACGATCGCATATGGTATGTGTATCGCTTGGGCCAGTGAACATCGCGCTTACCAGCTAAATGATCGCGTATAGTACGTGTATCGTTTGAAGAAGACTCCATCGCTTACCAGCTAAACGATCGCATATAGTATGTGTATCGTTTGAAGAAGACTATCATTTATATGCTGAACAATCGCATAAGGTACACGTATCGTTCGCATAAGAAACGACCGTATACCTGCTAGGAGATCTCGTAAGGTACGTGTTGTGCTAGCGCTAAATGATCGTTTACCTCTGAAGTGATCGTATATCTGCTAAGTGATCACGTAAGATATGCGTAACGCTAAGCGCTTAAACAATCTCGAAAACCAGATTTCCTGCCTGCTTTCCTTCTACCACTATGTGGGCCAAAGTGCAGTTCGGGGCACCTATCCTTGCCTCTGGCTCTCATCCTCCCTTCAAAGACTTCCTAGGATACGGGATTCAACCTCACACTCTACTAATTTCTTAGAATGAAAGGATATAATCAGTAGTAAGGCAGAGCTGAGAGAATAAGCCGAGTCTGCTACTTCAACTCAACTGAAAGAGACTGTACTTTCCCCTGGCGACCTATCCCGCCCAACCGATTCGCTTTGCCATTTGCCTTCTCGTTCTCAACCTCTGATGAAAGTGAGAGAATCCCTTGTAGTGGAAACTTGAAGAAGAAGGTCTTTTCCTAATAGAGAGTGCATCCACCTAGGAGAAGAAGTGTGATATCCTATATCTTTATTGAATTATGAGCACTACTTATATCTTTCTCATATCTTGTTATTCAATAATGAAGAGTAGTTCTTCTTAAATTCTTTGAGCCTTTCCTTTCTATGATTTTCATAAAAGTGAATATGGTAGATTTCAGACGACTGAGGATGGGTCAAGTCAACTCAATTTCATCGAGCCTCATCTGTCTCGTCCACTTTTCGATTAGACAGTTTGGCATGGCATCTTTTTACCGCATAGTGGGATTCTAATGGGTAATTCTCATTCAAAAGATATTCTCCTTATATTTTTTTAAGAATGAGAGCTTATCAAGAAGAACTGAAACCTGCTGCCAACCTTTGTTTTCCTTTATTGAATTCGACTCCCGCTTTGCTTGCTCTTAGTCTGGGATTTGAGAAGAAAAGAGATAGCTCCAAACCTTCCAAATGGTAGAAAAGAGGTGACCACTTCTGACCACTTCTCGAGAAGTCCTTTATTTATCACATGAAAATCATAGCTGCTATGGCGCATTCATTCCATCTAGATGCATGGAGACCGCTGAGCTGTCCTACTTGACCGTAAGGAATTTCATGAATAACTAAGCTCTAGGGCCCATATAGGGGTGCTTGCTCAATTAGGGTAGAGGTGGGTTTATTTCGGTAAGTCATTTCATGAAAAATCTAGGGATTTCCCCACCATAAGCATCTTCTCATATCAGAGTTATTAAGAAAGGACCAGTTATGCTCTTTCATTGAAGTTTCCATGGGGACGGAGGTAGGAATCAAGATCTCCAAAGTCTGTACCATACCGCTCCATGGGTCAATTGAATCAAGCCTTTCAGCTGACCCAATTCAACAATTAAAGAATGCATGTGTTAAGCAAAAAATGAATAAAACGTAGGCTTAGTTTGAATTGCAATTTTCCAATAGGATAATAATCTTTGTAATTGTCTTTTAAACATCAACACCGATCCTCCATACCACTGAAGTTTCTTAATAATGTTTCAGACTCCTCCGAACCCCAGGTTAATATGGATAGTCCTTCGGACCACGTCTGACCTTTTAGACTACGAAAGGACGAGCAAAGAATTTGATGTTTATCTATATAGATCGATAAGAAGTATTTCTAAGTAAATTCATCGATGAGAAAGGCTTTTAGCATCTCAATGTCTGAACCATCTGGGTCGTGCCCTGTGCCAGAAGGTCTGTCCAACCGCCTTCTATTTTTTGTCTCAAAATCGCCTCAATAAGGGGCCTTTTGACTTTGAGTCTCCTTATTTCATTCCTAAACTCTAGACTAAAGATCTCGCTCACCAATCTTCTTCTTCAATCCCTTTTAAAAGGAGGTACATCAGTTATATGGAGCATTTTCGGATTGGGTCATACATCGATCGCAGGACGTTGACAACATATACTTACAATACCTCATGCAAGGAGAATCCTATTTCAAAACCTAAGCCACCTCAATGAACAAGGGCCTTTCATTGCATTTTGGAGTTTCATATGACTTTGATTAGAAAGGAGATTTCAATAGAGTCAAAGAAAGGTCTAAGTGAGTCATTCGCCTAGAAAATATGATAAATAGTCACCTAACCAAAGGACTATCCATATTAACACAGAGCGACTAGATGATTAGAACTCATCCTTCTGCGCATAGAAGGACTTCGATAATTCTTTCTCAATCTTCTTTCGAATATCTCATGTTTCATTGACCCTTAGGCTCTTTAAATATGGACTCATAAATCCATTAGAATGACCAAAGAACTGATTAATGGTCCGAAGGACTATGAAGAATATTTCTTTATGAGGACTTCTTTCCTGTTAAGAGCAAAGATCATTGCCCACGGAGCGGCCTAAAAGGAGGAGTTTTCTACCTTGAAATAAAAAGGAAGGGATATGTCTGCCTTTTCTAGTTCATGGAAAGTCTGACTTTCAGCTTCTTCCTTTTAGTCCTTTTAGTAGAAAAATCCAATAGTCATTTTTCACTTTTGGCTCATTAATGCAGCTTAAGGGTTGATCACTCATAAATCAGTCTTTTTGAAACTATTATCATTCAGTAATCCATATCTAATGGAAGACTAGGCTATTTTCCTACTTTCAATTATACGGGGTCCAAATGAGTCGAAAATCTAAAATTCAATAGATAAACCTTCGCACCAGATGGGAAAACGCATGGATTTTTCAGAGTCCTTCAGACAAACTTTATCATTGACTCGTCCTTATTGCAAGTCCTTCATAAATTCAATGGATAAATCAATCCTTCGCCTCAACGTGTAAAGAGCTCTTTTACGCACTACGCGCCTCTCCTTTGATTTGCCTTTTTTCTACCTTTTTCGTACTTTTACGCGCCTCAACAAGGATAGGTCTACTATTTCCTTGAGTAATTTTCCTCGCTAAGAGGTCGAGATTGATTACATTCGGCTGCCTTGTAGTGGCTTCGCTCGCTCCATGGGTTTGATCCAGAAAGCGTAGCCTTTTAAACAACTATTTGATCCCTTATTAGGAGCGTAGCGACTGAATCTACTTGGAAAGATAGCTACTACCCATACGGGGAAAACCTGAAACTCTTGAAGTCGGTCACAATCAAGCGAAAATCTTCCAGTCTTTGCGCCTTAGTTTTTTGTTTTGAAGCTATGCGTAGTAGACAACCTAAAACCACTTTCTTTCTCCTTTCTTTAGAAGGAGTGGAAGCAACTCGATTGTCCAGAGAGGAGCCTCTGTTAGGAGTCTGAAGACCAAAGGACTCTCAAATCCGAAAGAGTAGTCTATAGGAATAAAAAACAGGCTAACAAGAAAAGTAAGCTTCTATTATTATCCCGCAGAGCTTCTTTGCTGAAGTTTCTTTTAGATACTATGGCCTTGAATCTCTTTCTTTAATCTTCTAAACCTACTAAATCAAGCCTATCCTTCCATTTTTCAGTTTCTATTACTTCTTTTTCTTTCATTGATATAGGATGCTTCAAAAAATTAGTCAATGCTTGCTAAACCCTAAACTTGGATCAAATGTTATCTTCTAAATCTATAATGATTTCAAGTATGCCTTCTTCTGAAGTTGGATCTTAGAATAGAAAAGAAGAGTTTGCTATCCCTCTACTGCTTGTTACGAGGTAAGGCCCAACACTACAGAGTCAGAGTAGGCAAGTAAGATAGTCCCAAAATGCCCTCTTTAAGTTTGAGCATCAGGTGCTGCTACGTTCACAGGAGATGAAAAACCCTAGCTACCTTTCTTCTTTTTCTTTCAAAATTGTCCACTTTAGATTCAACTACTCAAAAAAATCATATTATGTGAGACAGAAGGTCTATCCTTTAAGGTAGACAATTACATACGTGGTCTTACCCATCTTCTGAACCGAAGGGAAGTAATCACCTAGTTCTTGATAAAGCAAGTTCTCGCCTCAGGCTCAGAGGTTCGAAATCTCGAGAACATGAAAGAAGGCTTGGGAGACTTAGCCTTAAAGACCAATGAAATAGAACTTCGATTATACAAAAGTTATTTTCAAACCCCGAATTCGCTCAAATTCTTTTAGCCTTAAATCAAGCTTAAAGAAAAAAAGCCTAGCGTAATGGTTTCGACCTGCTTACGACGAATGAAGATAAATAAATAATGGGCAGAAAGGCTTTACACAAGACCCTTACACAGTGAGAGAGAAAGTCTTCGATTACCTGCTTAATTGTACCCTTCTATCCTATCTATATCCTCTTTCCTTCAGTTACATCCAATCTTAGTTCTGCTTCCAACTACGGGAGAAGGCTTGGACGAAGAGGATGAGAGGTATGACAGAATGGCATATTCAATGAAAGGCTGGAAAAAAAGCTGAAGATGAGTGCAAGCCAATGGTTAAGACTTCTAAAAGGACCTTAGCAATTAGGCCTTGTTAATGGATAAACAAGGGTTCGGACGACCATATCGACCTCACTTTTTTGTTTTGCTAACTTGAGTCTATAACAAATATTAATAGATAAGGAGTATCGACCACTTTAGCTCATGAAAGGCCTTTTATCCATATATATCTTTATGGAAGAGAGTCGGTCCACTTTTAGCCGTTCCAGCGATTATGCCCCTTTTAGTGCCCTCCCATCCATACTATCATCATAATGGAAAGGGGTACTTTTTAGCTGATGTGTAAGGGATCAAAGCGACCCTTAGTCGGGTTGATTTATGATTGGTCAAGGCGATCGAGAGGACACACAAATACCTTCGAGATCTGACTGAAAGGGGCAAGACTCGGATACTGTATGCGAGAAGTATAATACTTTATTGAACAATGGCTTAGATCGTCCGTCCTTAGATGCTGATCATTACTCCTAAAAGCCATCCCATGAGTATACATGACCTCGCTACCTCTATATAAAGTGTCCATCTCTGCTCTTTGAGTGGCTCAAAGCCTTTTTTATATCAAAGTCAAAAGCTGGAATCTGAGAAAACAAGACCAAAAAGAGAAACTTGTACATAAATTCTTTGATCTGGAGATCCCAGCAAAGGCTGCCGAAGACATCACTAAACTACCCGCAACTTGATTCTTTTCTTCTATTTTCCCTCGTGAATGAATAGAGATTTTTCCAGAACCCCAATCCAGCCTACCCCACTGATATAATCTAGAATCCACTCTCCGCCTTTACTTCACTTTTGATTTGAGTAGGTGACATCATATTGAAACCCTATTTTGATGCGTATTCACAGGGCACGTTCCAAGATCTCCCGAAACAAGAACCTAAGACATGGTTGATTAACAGTAAGTTGAAAGAATAAATGGATCGATCATAAGTTGGTTGAAAATTGATTGAGTGTAGCTTAGGCAATGTCTTCTGTTTACGCTCTACTAAGCCTGCACACAGGATCTTAGACAGGTCTCGGCATCTTTCGGGAACATCTTCTTACTAGTACGGGCTAAGCCTGATGCAAATAGACCCAAAAATTAGTGTTGGGATCTCCATCTGAGGTTTCATAGGTTGAATGAGTGAAGCTAGAACAATTCTCTAGTTCGTGGGACTAGGTCTAGCCTCATTAAGCTTAAGGAAGGAAAAGACTACCCTACATTTAGTGGACTCATTCATTGATCTATTTTAATGCCAACAGAAAAGAAGAAAGTTTAGTCAGTTGAAGATGAAATAAGAAAGAGTAGGACTATCCAATGAAAGTATAAAAAGATCTTTTTTATCTAAAGAGGATCAATGAAATATGATTGATGCCTTCGATGCCTTCTATGTCCTTAAGAAACGGTTTTCTATTATCTCTATAAAAGGAAGAAAGAGAACAAAGAAGAAGAAGTTCAAGGTTTTCATAGAAAGGAATAAAAAGAATATCAGATTCCATCTTGCTCTTATTCTGTTCGGATTGCTCCTACACTCTTTCTCAAATTCTTTGAGCCTTTTTTCATTGATTTTCTTCCCCCACGTAGCGGTTAGGAACGGTAAGCTATCATGAAGTAGGGCTATTAGCAGCCCTAGAGTAAAAGAGAGTAGGCAGAAAGGGAGAAGACTGAGGCTGAGGGGCCAGCTAACCCAAGTAAAGTATCTTATTATTATTGTTAAGGTATTCTAGAATTAGAATCGATAGTTCTCTGTCGAGGGAAAGGATAAATATTGGCTCTCCCAGATTAACCTTCTTTTTTTAGAAGGGGAGAGGTGTGTAGCTGCTTTACAGAAGGGGGTAACTGAAAGAGGAAGAAAAAATAGGTCTCTCTTTCGTACTCTAAGAAAGGTAAAGATACTCTCGATCTTGAACCCACGTAGTGGAAAGTCTTTCTTAGCTTAAAATAATTACTCTCAATCAGTCTCATTGCTAAGGATATATTTTTGGATAAACAAGGGTTCAAATGACCTCAATCATTCTTTGAGGCTCTGCTTCGGATAAATACGTGATCAAATGGTTGTTTAAACACTCCGCTGGATAAACAAAGGGATCAAGTTGTTGTTTAAATGCTACGCTCCGAAGTATCTTCTCTCAAACTAGGGTATCTATCTCAACTCAAAAAGAAGACTTAGTTAGTGATCCACGTACTTAGCAGAAGAAACCTTCACCTCCAAGAGTTGTGAAAAGAAGATTAAATTGCTCAATTACGACCTTGTTCATTTCTTTCTCCGTGGCTCCAACGTAGCTCTACGTAGAGGACAGCCTGAAACCTTTGTTCATTGATTCTTTATCCTTTCTTTTGAAGGAGACCAAGAAAAGATAAGAAAGAGGGAGATTATTCATCAAATCAACGGATCCAGCGATTCGGTACATTTGTTGCATTTGCTTTCATTATTCAACTATTAACTTTAGGAAAAGACGGAAGACCTCATTCGCTTCCCTTTCCAGTTTTTTTTCGAAAGAATGTGGGAATGAGTGAGGGGGAGCATCTTGAGTATTTGAAATCTTTCTGATCTTCTTACATTGAAAGTCTGAGTAGCTCTTTGCAATAACTGATCTTTGGCTTGCCCCTATCTAGACAACCCACCAATCTGATTGGCTCTGCGTTTTGGCTTTGCCTTAAAGGCATATCATTTTATGACTCAAGATCGAATTCGAGTCTGTTTTATATAATACCTGTACAGAGAATAAGCCCACCCATTCAATCTAGTTTGAATATGAAAACGGGTTCAAGGGGCAATGTGATCTTTTCCCTCTTCCTCTTACTCAAGATCTCATTCTCTCTCTCCTACCCTAAGCTTGATTTCTCTCAAAAAGAGAAAAACGAAAGTAATAATCAGATATTCACAATTCATAATAGTGGTAAATTCATAAGGTCCTTGAGCACAGATTCCTTTTCCAATCCCAACCGCGTATTAGTTGTCTTTTGACTTTCTGATTTCCTTATCAGTCACATTCCTTTGAGTAGGCTTTCTTCTTGAAGAAAGAGGGTTTCAGGATTTCTTCGCTTGTCGGGCTTATAAAACGAGTTTGATCTCTTGAGCATTCCTTATTTAGTAGACTTTCTTATTTGATTGATGGTTTTTAGGCTTCCTTCATCTAATCTTTCTTTATATTTCTCTAACTTCTATCCTTTCAGTCGATTCAGATTTCAGTCTTACCTAGCAGCTGATCACCTTTCTTGGTTGCTGAATACCTTGGTGACTCGCGATCAATCTAGCTTCGATGTGTGAATTCTTATCTCTTGTTGAGATTTTCTCCATAATCCCACGTAACGGTCCTTGGGAAAAAGGGAAGAAGTTAAATCGAGCCTACATCTTCGTCGCTACCAGATCAAATTGCTTTACTTGTTTTCACTTCTCTTTAGCTCCAGCCTTTGTCATCATTATAGCCTACTTGGACCCTTGTTTTTCTTCTTGAAATGTGAAAGAAGGGGTAAGTGTGAATTCAATGGTCAAATCATTAGTCAAAAGTGAAGCTTCACATTTATAAGGCATGAAAGTCAATGAACAATGGAAGCACCACAAGAAAAAGAGATCCTAGAATTGCCATCTTAAGCAAAGGCAAGAGGATCCAGGTTTGAATGTGCAAATGCGACTCGGGATAAGATGTATGGATGTAAGATGCCACCTCTTTTTTTGAGGAGTTCGTCTGTGTTAACTGGGTCTAAGAAAAATCCTAGAGTTTCTAGAAAGTCGGTAGGCTAAGAAGGAAAGACTAAAGGAAATTGAAATTCTTCTATGAAGAGAATGGAAGGGATGAAAGGTCTGGAAGAACATCAGGCAAAGGATCGAGGAGACCGAAGGTAAAGGAAGGTAGAAGCTTGACCCTACTCTTCAGGAAAGACTACTCGACAAGGGCATTGGTCAATCTAGGACCCGCACCATTCATTCCTTCAGAGTTGGGAGGTAGCCTTTTGAGTCAAGATATGGTGGAGAAGCTGAGCCTGCTCTCTCATTCTTGCTTTCAGTTAAGTAATGAACCCATTAATCTCATGAAAAGCAAGGATTTTTTCTTATCTTGTGGAAGAAGGATTATTGGAAGTTAAGCCTATGGTCTCAAAGACAGGGGAAATTCTCCCAAAAAGATAGTTGTAGTGGCAGATTGAATAAGGGTGCCGAACCTAGTAAGGTCGGTCGCCGATCTTCTTCTTTCAACTATGCTTTTTCTTCTTTTCATTCTCAATCTTTGTCTTCTTTCTATTAAGTAGTTGCTGCCCTCATCCCTGGATTGGTAAGACACTCCTTATTCCAGGACCTAAATAAATGGTAGAAAGGTTCATTGTGACTACTTTTTTTACTCCTAAATATATGGTGGCCTTATCAAAGGCAAATAGCCTATCTCTCATGATCTCTTGAATCCGCTCGCTACTCTTGTCTTTCTTATATAAAATAATGAGTGGGTTCTACCCAGGGGGAGGAAGTGGTTTTGATCCCCAACTTCCACAGGTCGTCAACTCCTTACGGAGGCTCATTTATTCCTCAATAGCAGGTAAGGACGAAATAGAGATTCTAATTCTCCTTCTTTACTTTAAGAAATTCTATTGAAAGATTCTTATTGGAAGAGGAGGTCTGACCCTATAGATTACCTATGTGTGAATATCACTAGTGGTCTTCCATCAAAATGCTTTATCTTCTTGTCCACTGATCATGAAAATCTATCTGTGCCCTAGCTTCTACAACTGAGACTGATGACTCCCACTCTCACTTTGGAAGAGTTCTTATCCCACTTGGTCGCTCCCTCTTCCTTTGCTAAATCAACTAATATAGATATGATATATGCATCCCTCCTTTTGAGTCTGACCTTTCTTCCTTAAGAGTTGAGCAAAAGAGAAAAGGCGTGAAGATTTAGTCGAAGGTAAGGCACCAGAGCAGCAAAGGGTGACGCCAAGCGACTATTAAGGAGCACAAATCGACATAGGAGCCTATAGGTGAGAAGAAGAGAGACTTCAGAGGAGATAGAGAGAGAGATAAAGCGATGAATAATGTCATAGTAGGTTTTGATGATTTTGAAAGACTATGTCAAAGATTAGTATGCCAAGGTGTTGATGATTTAGATAGACTATGAAAAAGATTAGCATGCAAAGCCAAGCTTATATAAGAGAATAAGACAAGACCTATGGGAGCGCAAAGAGAAGACTGAAAAGTTAGAACCTACGAAAAAGAATCTCCAGAGGAGGAAGTGAAGCGCATTGATGAAATATAATAAAAAAGGAGCGCAAACGCAAGAAAGGCGAGACCAGAGTCAGTAGTTAAAGTGCCTCTTGTTCTTGTAGCCTTTAGTTGTTTATTATATATGATGATTAATCTTGCCTCCTTGTGGCTGCCTCAGCAGCCTCATCTATTTGCCAAGGCTTAACGCGAGGCTTTGAACTCTTTATCTTGGTCGAAACAAGCGGGAAGGTTCAAATCCAAGGATTTAGAGAAAGAAGCCTTCAAAGAAAGTCAGTGAATATGGATTTCATGACTTAGTGGATAAAAAAAGTCCTTCGGACTGCCATTTTGACCCTTATTTACTTCTAATTTTCTTAGAGAAATGCACCTCAACTCCTACTTCACCTTTGTTCATTGATTCAATCTCGCTATTTCATAACCTCCAGACGAGTCAAGAGGTCTTTATGATTGAGAAAACTATCTAAAACAAATGTATCGCTCCAAAGGTCTTGACGATGACGAAGACTATAAAAAACATCAGTATCGTAGGTGCAAAGCGAAGCACATTTATAAAAGAGAAGAAAGAACGACACAAGAGGAATGAGAAAAGTCTAATAAGTTAGAGAAGAAGAAGACATGACTAAACTAATTAGTAGGAGGGGAAGAAGCCAAACGACTGTTATATAAGAGATAAGGATGAGTCCTTCTATGAGAGTGCAGAGTGCAACTCAGGAAATCTAGGAATGAATGTATTAAGCAAATGTCAAGCTGAATGAAAAATAATGAATTCATTACAATGAAACTACTTTTTTCTTTCTTTTTGACAGTCTGGAGGTTATGAAATAACTCGATTGTAAGGAAAGGGTCAAAGCTCATTGAATAATTACTTATCCTTATTATTAGGAGCCGTTTAAATTAGTGAATTCCACTATTTCACAACAATAGAGGAAAAATGACTGATTTTAAATGGATTTCTTGCTACCAGCCAACCCTTTACTTGCTAAAGAGGTCTTTCTCGCTTCGTGGGGTCAAGTCAAAATCATCCGAAGGACTTAGAAATTCATATGAATTTGTGGATTATTTCATTCTCGTTAATGAGTTCATTCTCCTTTTTTAATAAACAAGGGTCCATACTAGCTTAATTAGGTATTAGGTGGAATGAATTAGTCCTTCACTTATCTAATAGGAATAATGTTGGATAAAGAATTCGGTTTTCTTTTGAAAGAAAAGAGAAAGAAATTGAGTGATTCTATTTTGATGCCTCTTTCTTTCTCTTAAACGTAGTCTCCTTTCTTCAGATATGAATAAGATCTCATAAGATCATCAAGCGATTCAAGAAAAGAGAAAGAAATTGAGTGATTCTATTTTGATGTCTCTTTCTTTCTGTTAAACGTAGTCTCCTTTCTTCAGATATGAACAAGATCTCATAAGACCATCAAGCAATTCTGATCTTTCACTTTCTTTCTCTTTTCTTTCAGTTTTGAGTCTCACTATTTCATAACCTTCGATCCTTCGTTCTTAGTGGAATAAGACTTGTCCTTCCATTTTACTACTTCTCTCATATGAATGAAGGCCACGGAGTAAACTCAACAAAGTTCGAGGCAAAACCTTGTAAATGCGAGTAGTATAAAGAAATGTTTGTCTTGTCTTAGATTAGCCCTACTTCATCCATCTTGGCTATCTTGAGCTTATTCATAAGCTTGGGACTACTTTTCATTTTCTGCTTACTAATTGGAATCACTAATTCCTACTAATCGGGTCTCATAGCCCTACCTGAACTTCAAAGCCTGATTAATGCACTTTTAAAGCGCACTTCTACAACTCTGATTCTCCTTTTCTAAGGATTCTTTCTTCCTCTTCTTTTAGTCTCAACGAACATTTGTCTCATTCAACTCTCATATTATATTGAGCCTCTCAACTTCTCTCAAAGTCTTTGACTTTATTCTCATTTATTTTTTTCAGTGAATTAGAATATGGCTCCTTGATTGAAAGGTTTATGACGAGTCTTCTTTCGTCAGAGTCAGTCGTCGTGTCAGGCACTAGTCAAATAGGGGAAGTCATATGCCCGGGAGAGGGACAAAGGAAAGCAGGAGAGCAAGCCTTGCTCTTTTAGTTTTCATTGAAGTCAGGAAGACGAAGTGGGAAAGATCAAGCCTAGAGGTCCATTTTGGTTAGGGGTGCTTTCGTGGAATCATTTTTGAGAAAATGTCTTTCTCTTTCTCACAAATGATCGAAGAAAGGCCTAACCTCGATCCGACCCAAATGAGTTACTTGTGGAGTTTAGAGCTCGTGCCTATATAGAAGCGCCTGTGAAGATCAAGCCTATGGGTGGTTGTGCGTCTACATAAGAGGAAGGAGGATCCCTCGTCAATTCTAACCACCAGAGGTTT